>NC_143551.1:88271250-88590000 GCF_054136105.1 Typopeltis vanoorti
TTCAACTGACAATCCACTCTTTGATTATTAACCACTTACCACAAACAACATAGATAAATTATTCATCAATAATAACTCCGACCATTATCAGTCATCTTTGGCAAATAAAATTCGGTTTTATTTGCTATGAGTATCGTAGTCATTTTCTCTTCTGATCATTTAAAACGGTTGGTAAAATTATCGAGACAGTTTTACTCCAACCATTATCAACAAGGTCTTCTGGTATTGGTATTTGCGAAATAGATTCATGACTACCATTAGATAGATGCTTAGTAAACACTTCTGAATTTACCCTAAGGTTTGATAGATCTTTCGGGTCGTAAGAAATAAGTAAAATGTCCATTACGACTCTTTCAACGGAGTAGAAAATAAGAAATGCAAGTATATACCACCAATTGAGTCACTGAATAAAAATCTCCTAAACTTACACCCGATGCTCACCCCAAGACTAATAAAAGCGAGTTAGCGTGTCGTAAATGGGCGAAAGGGACAGTGAGAACAACAATGTTACGCTTCATTAATTACCTCAACGATGTTGTCACCGATTTAACTCAAGAGTGCCGCTAGTTATTCATGTTTGTGGCTGATAGAGCTCCAAAAATATCTCTCACCATACATTCGCTGTCCTTACACGACCCAATAAATCATGTGGCTGACAGACGAATCGATTATACTTTGACAAGCGAGGGTCGTCATCTGTTCACCTAAATCAGGTCTACTCGGCGAAAAGGATACGCCAGACACCACACGTATGCTAAAGCCAGCACTTCACCACTAATGCGTGCTTTGATTCTTCTTTGATGCGAGATACGGCGCAAATCGAATCTACAATTGCCCAACGCGTGATGTTTACAGTTACGGGTTGTAGTGGCAGTGAGAATTCAATCACTGGAATTCATAACTTAGTTACGTTCAAATAGCTTTGTGCAAGAATATTAAATAAGCGAAAGATGATTTTATATTTTTCAGTCATAATATTTTTTATTGTGACTATTAATCCAACTATTAACCCACTTATCTCATAATATCACTTGATTTTCATGACAACTGGGACACAATTTAATTAATAAAGTCCTAAAAAAATTAGAGCTTTATTAATAATCGCAAATGATTAGGTCACGTGAGTCCATTGTCAATTTCGCTTCTCTTGTTATTTATAATTTTCACCAAGCTCATCGTTATTAATTCATAGACTAAACACAGTTACCAACAATGGACTTAGTCCGTTACTCAAGTCAATTGTTACGTGCTGTATGTTCATTAACCAACAGTCATGCTTCTGCAAAAATCACTTGATAAAGCATGTGTAGATCAGCAAGTCGTTTTAAATACATTTTTAGAGTTGTAAAAAAAAGTTATTCACACGCACAAATTCTTCATATGTATCTACGATAGGATATCGGTTTTACGTGCTAACATATTTTCTTAAGTAGTGTACGCATGTCACTCGCTGCTAACTCCAGTATTCCGGAGGCTCTGACACTAGCAAGTGTTAGCATTATTTCTGCTTTCTCTCTAAAACGGCCATTCCGTATTTTGTTATCAGCGACACTCTTGCCCACCATCTTGTTTACGTCCGTCGTTAGAGGTCTATTCGCAACCGTTATAGACACCATTCAAGGACATCATTCAGAACTACTTTATCTTATCTGGCCTTCAGGGAATCGTTATACTTGTAGCATCTTTCTTTGAACTTACTTTAGCGTCATAAATTTGAGAAGAAAAAAGCATAGATGTACTACTTAGTTAATAGCTAGAAATAATCACCTTTGATTGATAAATAAACAGTGTAATTTGGATATTTTGAAGATATCCAAAATAGCTGTATAACAACACTGTTCAAACCAATTTTGACTTATGTATCTGAGAGCGAGTCTAGAAACGTGTACAACTCGAGCCATCGCATGGCTCAGTAAAGTACAACAATACCCATTTTATTATAACAGTAAAAATTGGAATTATTAGCTTCGTTGACAATACTTTTATTGTAATAATATGAAATCGATTTAATTTTATTATGATATTATAACGAATAACAGTTTATAAGTACCTTTAACATCAAACTGATTTGTAGAGTATTAAAATAAGTGGACACGTAATAATAAACAGAAAATGACAATCTTTATGTTAATACAGCTACCCGTTTTTACAAACTGTAGGCGTAAGAGTAAATGATTACTGAATATTTTTAGTGAGAACGAATAATAAATCGCACATACCTGGATGGGTTTAAGATCAAGATGTCGGTGATATGCACATCAAAATTTAAAAGTGAGCCGAAAAATGATGAGATTAGGAGACAATATGGAAGATGAAAACCAAATACTTGAGTCAAAATATATCCCAACTAAATAAAAAAATATATATATGTGATAACTTTGATTGGTTAAATGAGAATAAACCATAAAAGAAACTTTGGAAGTTACTTAAGTTGAAGATTATGAAATTTAAATTCAAAAATTATGCATCTACATCAGCATCGTGACTGTGCTGACTGTTTCAGTTCTTCATTTATTTATAGTCCTTATAAGGACTGGCTTAAAGGGGCGAAGCAAGAATGCTTTTCATCTTCCTCGTTATCTGTAGAGGACAGTGTAGGGATAAGGTGTTATTGAGCAATTAAAGCTCTGATCATGGCAGGAGGGTAACAGCAATAGCCGAGCCTCAGTTAAAACTTCATTGGCTACAGCATTGCCATCCATTACTCTCCAAGGGTATTGGATTGAATGAATCAATCACCGCATCTCACGGTCGATTGATTCTTCCCCATCTTCATTTATTTTATCTTACTTTATAAATATAGATTAAGCATATTTTTTTTGACTGGGTGCTTTTAATAAAAAAATAAATATTACTAAGAAATTTAGTAAAAAAATTATTATATTGGAAATTTTTATAATTAATAAAAGATTCAATAATATTTAATAAATAAATAAGAAAATTACCTTATTGTGCAGCGACAATATTGATGATATATCCTTTACTGAAAACAAAGCTTAACCGAATAGTACGATGTTAAGGTGGGACTCAGGTGGTCTGGCTTCTTGGTCAGCTATGTTCACAATTACGGCTATTTCATGTCTGACTAAAAGAAATCTCTTAAAATCCTTTGGGTGATATTCTCAAGAGAATTTCAGTGAAAACGGGAATTGTATCTTGCGACATTTTAGATCTGCTGCTCTCTAGGGAACGAACCGGATATCGATGGTATCAGTTCGGTTAATTACAAAAAAGTGGGATAAGGATGACATTATCTTCCTTTTCATGATTTTAAATTAAATACCTCAATGATATCTATGACTATTTACTTAGTAAAGGTTTGTAAGTAAATAAAGAGCAGTAATCATTTATATATTTAACTTAATTAATCCTACATAATTTGCAATTGTAAATTGTATTTAAAGAACTATTTAAGATTAAATAGAAGAATGAATTCAATTTAATATTTAATATTATAATAATAATAACGAGGATTTTATGAATGCCAATAACCACTTGTAAAAGTATTGAGAAAGCCTGATTAAGATGAATACCGTTCTATTAATATATTATTATGCCAATAATTTTAATGAAAAATTCACTTCAGGCGATTGGAATAGCTCCCGACAGTTCTATTTAATTAAAAAAAAATTCTTTCTAGAATTTCCCGGGTTACATTTGAAGCTATTCTTCCTAAGGTAATCTGGAGGCATAGTTGAGCCATCCGTTTAAGATCTCCCCAGTGGATTATCCAATTTAAATAATCCAACTTAACAAAATCACTTGAGACAACACAGGAAAAATCATTTTCTTTTATACACCGGGTATTTCTGTGTTTATGGGGCTGTAGCATTTGTTTAAAAATCTTTATCTTGGAGTCTTTAAACTTATCTCGTCTTTGCAATGTAGATAAATTCCTTTTATATGCTTATCAATGGGAAAACTTTATCTTTGCACAAGCATTGTTCAACCCGTAATTACCCTCTGGGGAACAGTTGACTAAAGAGAGAGAGAGAAGTCGGCTATTCTGTAAGATCGGTAGGGATGTCTTGAGGTTACATTAGTGTCCTTCAGAAGATAAGAGTGAAAGGTAAGAGAACTCGTTCTGATAAGAAAAGTAGATCGTCTTTTATATTTGCCTTTTTTTTCCTCTCTTAATAATACTCAAAAATGAATAGGCAAATATTCTTTTATCCTCTTGAGGCATCTTCATATCCCTTCTACGGCATCAGAAGTGCTCTTAAATCGATTGGTACTTAAAATACAGAACATGATCAGAATCAAAGGATTTGGAATGTTGTTATAGCGTTAAGAATCTCTTGATCTTTGTAGAAAACGCGTAGAGCACGTGATACATATTCATGTTGTGAAGGTAAATTATGTTAGATGGAAAAATTGCCTGAAACGATTTTTTTTCCTCACAAATTTGGAATGATCTGTAGGTAATTATAAATTTATTCTAATAAAAATTAGTTACAGCAGTCGCAATTAGTCAAATTATTGTTTAAATTCGTAGGCCATCGTTTCACCATCCTATACGGCAAATGCGGTATTTAGGAACATTTAAAAACTAAGCAAAAAGCGAAATCTGGTATGTCACCTACTGTATGATTTATTGTGAGTTCCCAAGAGTTGCAGATATTTTTATAAAAGCGAAACATTCATCATACTCTTCGACATCTCGTGCCATCTGTCATATACAAATCTTTCTGAATGTATGGCAAGTTCGTAGTAGAGAACTAGGCTAGGCGGATTTTTTCCATCCTCTATTGCTTGGGGCAGTTTGGGGTTACTTGAAGAAAAATGATACATCTTTACCAAAAGTCTATATTTGCCGATGGATGCTTAGAAAACAGCTGTTTTATGTATAAACGTGTAGATTTCTAAAATGTCCGATGTTGGAATCCAAGAAAAGCATAAACAAATCAAGATTTTTTTTTTCTTTCAAAAGATGACTACATAAAACTGACATTTGTGATGTATGTTTTATTCATCATTTTTGACAACATATTTGAGAGATATTGTTAAAATTAATTCGTTTGGTTTTCACTAGATGGCACAACACGTTATGAGTGGTTATTGTTTGAGAAAGAAATGAGGAAGTGCGCATCAACCGTCCAATTCTAATGTGCATCATTTATTAATCTAATACATTTATATTTACTTAATATTCGTGTAAATATTTACTATTATAGGAATTCTACTATTTGAGACATTTAATTGCCTGAACTTTGATAGAATTGAGACACTAAACAAAAAGGGGTCAACACCCTACCAGTTAAGTGATCAAAATATTTTGGTTCATGAATGTGTGCGTGCGTACGCGCGCATAATATTAATATTAACATCATAATATTAAGCAACCGTCTTTATACAGTTTTTGACATAAGGAATCTGATCTTAAGTAGGAGATAACTTACCTCCACGGAACTGCGCCTTTCGAAATGATGACTTTCTCCGAAAGGACAGGAATATTCAGGATGATACTACCCCTGATGTATTTATTATTATTCTTTGCTACGAACTTCTCAGATGCTTCTTCCTTTCTCTGATTAGCCACTGTAAGACAGGTTAATAAAAGTAATATATTATATTAGAAATACTAGTAGAGATGACTTCAGAAAATCCACTTTCATTAACATTTTCTTCTTAGACATCCCACCACATTCTTTTTCACCAGAGAGAGAGAGAGAGACTTTTAAGATGTTATATACACGTTCTATTCTGTCATCATTCATGTTAAACATCCGGCAGTGTAGGAACATTTGTCCATTAGGCTCATCCTCTTTTTTTCACACCAGTATGTTGACGATTTCTTTGGTCGATGCACGCAAACAGCCTTTTATAAGATCAAAGCGAATCTGAGTTAGTTCCTTTCATTTTAGGTAGCTGGATTTTTTCTGTTAAATTCACTTTTTTTTCTCTCCTAAAGCAGACAATCCGCTGGAAGGACGTGCGTAATACAGTGGGTTCATATCGTAGTTACTTCTGCCATAATTCCAAAGTACAACTACTATTACAGCCAAAATAATAGAAAAATTAAAATTTATCTTTCGATCCAATGGTTTCATTTGTAAGTTTAGGAATAATACTATAAGCAATGCAGAGGTAATGCATCTCCAACTGCTTCTTATTGGAGATCTTAAATGGCGTGAAAAGTTTCACGTTTGATTTCTAGAACAGGATCGCCAAACTATCTACAAATACACAAAATAATATACATATATATACGTGGTAGTTCAAAATTCCGCGTACAAACTTCAACGGGAGGTAGAGAACATCAAAATCAACCATATTCACATAGGAAAGCATGACCGGAAACGCCACCCGAAGGTACTAACAGGGACACAAAGATACAGAAATAACACAAGGAAGTAAGTAGTGGAAAAACCTTTATTAGGCGTAACTGAACGGTTCAATAGTAGTTGGATACATAATATGGTAAACGAGGTGCATGTCTACCATCTCAGCGTTCGTAAAACGACGCATGTTCTTCGTACGACGTCGAAATCTTGAATGAGGAAGCCCCAATTGCTCACCTGGAGTGCTGGCGAACAGCGCCACCTATCACTTTCGGGTGACGTTTCCGGTCATGCTTTCCTATGTGAATCTGGTTGATTTTGATGTTCTCTACCTTCCCTGAAAGTTCGTAAGTGAAATTTTGAACCAGCCTCTGTATATATATATATATATATAAATACATACATAAATAAATACATAAATAAATACGTTTCAAAAATAATTCAGCCCTTATTTCAAGGAATATCTAAGAGCATGCCTTCTATTAGCATTATGATAAGAGAGACTCTGTAGCTCATTCGGTATAGACGAATCCCTTTGCTCGGAAAGACCTAGGTTCGATTCCCGTCCATGAAGTGAGGAACCTTCATCTGGTCTCTTTTGACTAAAGGTGAGTTAGCTGGTCTCGTACGGAGGTAGGGGGGGGTTTCACCAGGAAACTAGGTTTTTTTCGTCCCTCAGAACATGGAAATCCGCCCGTGAATACACGGATCTACCGTCATAAAATACATACTTATTCCTTCACTAGAAGGGCTCAACCAGTCCTAAGGGACGGTGGGGGAACAGGGAAAACCTCATACGACTAAATAAAAGTATTAGGATTTGATGATAAGCGTTTTTTATTTCTGGGTCTCTCTCTCTCTCTCTCTCTCTCTCTTTTCTGTCACGTGTAGCATACGAAATACATCAGTATCATCAGCGAGAAGCGTGTCGAATTGTGGAGAGCGCTATCATTCCTACAAAAAGCCTTATCAAGAAGAATGCAATCATACCTTTTGGCAGATTTACCTGTTGAAAAACGGTGTAAAGAAACCACGAAAGAAAATATCACTACATCGTACAAATCATGATCAGATTCAATGGACTATGCATGTTATGGGAAATAGTTTTATCAGGGCTTTCATCTAAGGGTCAGTCAGCCAGTCTCCTCCTAGAAAAGAGAGAGAAAGGAGAGATCGTTTAAAGAGTACTGAAAATGATTCTGAAACGATGAGGAGAATTTTTATTAACGGAGGATTTACTCACCTAAGTAACATTTTAAAAAGAATACTATTATTATCAACTTATTTTTCATTGAAAATACAATAAAATATCACATTATATTCTAATCAAGTTGTGGACTCGAATCTTCTTTTTTATGATTGATACGCTTGTAATTCAATAAGTCGAAAACTCGAATTATCTTTCCGTTTTGACATTTCTAAATAGATTTGATTAGCGATGCTGTTAATAAAACTTTGCATCTAATCTCGAAAGTCCTTGTTCCGGATTTCATATTTCTTCTTCCGTTTTGACATTTCTAGAAACGTGTGCAAAACAATCTTTTAAAATGTCCAACCAAGTTCATCGGAAAAGACAGAATACAATCATGCAGAGAACAGTTGAAAAATAGATGCCTAAATAGTGTTACGTAATGACCGATGGAATAGACGACATTCAGTGATAGAGAGAATCATTTATTTCGTTCATCTCAGAGTCAAAGGAGGAGAGAGAGAGAAAAAGGAAACACAGCTGAAACAAATTGCGTGACGTGACATTTTATGATTGATGGATTCCATTTTCAATTTCTGTATGCATTCGTTTGTTCTTCATTTTGGTCTTCTTCGAGTACATTTTTTTCCATCTGTTGCGGAGTGTCTGAAAAAATTGGTAACCATTAGTCACTCGTTACAGAAAAGATAAAAAAAAAAACGCAAAGTTTTTATTTCTTACGATAGAAAAATAATATTTTGTAGTTCTTATTCAGTAAGCTAAAGAAGCAAGTGTGATCGATATTGCAAAAAAACAACAAAAATCAATAAATAATTGAAGGACTTTTTAATCTATAAGGAAGAGAACTTTCCACCAATTAGGGATCGTCTGACATTCAAATCGCTTTTCATTTTTGTTGTCATTTCCTGAACTTTTATAACAGCAGATTGTATTGTTATGTAAAATCAATTGTTTATGTTACATTGTTATTATTTGTCTAATCATGAGTTCGCTTTCTGATTGGCTGTGATAAAGAAATACATTATTTTGTTCCCTCAAAAATTATAGATAAGTCATCATTGAGTAATCGATGTAAAGTAATCAATCATAAATGGTAGGTACCTTATCTTTTTTCTCTAACAACTACAAACTAATATTATTACAAAGGAATTCGTTCAAAAATACTACACATAAATTAAAACATATATTTAAAGTTATTGTAAATATACAGAAGAAAAAATGTTCAGACATCGCTTTACACGAAATGGGATCAACAATTACTACCTAGTGGAGATGTTATACACATCTCCACTCATTACATGACAACCTCCACAGGGTGTCGTAAGTGCTCTATTCAGCACAGGAAGGCAGCTGACTCGACTTTTTTTCTTCTTCTCTCTCTCTCTCTCTCTCGCTAGCTCACTCTTGTTTGCATCCATACTTGATAATTAAAGTAGTGTATTTTGCCTGTCTTGCTATTGATTAAGTATTAACCGTGTGCTATCTGCATTTAATTAAACCCAATATCTAAATTGCTAGCGTAACAGCATATTCAATCAAACCTGAGCGAGCAGATGTCCCCATAGCCATAACCTAGGATTAGCGAAGGATGAAGTAAGCAGAACGAAGTAAAATATACATTGTGAGTTATACTTCCATTTCGCGCTGAATACTTTGTAATTAAAAGGAATTCATTTAAATACAGAAACTATTTCGAAGCTATCATAACTGTGGAAAACAGAACTCTATCATATCAGTTTTAATTTCCCTGGGGCAATAAATATATTCCTGTTGTGCGTTTTAACTCAACCACCAGATAATTACATGCTATTTCGACCAAAATTTGAAACACGTGATCGAAGTAGTGCACAGCATTTCACTTTATATATATATATATATATATATATATATATATATATCTGTGTGTGTGTGTGTGTGTGTGTGTGTGTGTGTTCCATTGACTGGTTTGTTTCCGTGTTTATTTCTATTATTCCGTATTTATTTTTATAAATATTTTTATAAATAATTTTAAAGTTTTTACGTTTATAATAGTTTATAGCTGCAATCTGCACCGCAGGATTCCGGAAACGCTTTACGTAATAAAACAATTAGTAAAAGAGGAGAATTATTAACACAAATCATAATAAAATAAAAGTTTAAATTCAGCTATATTGAAAGTGCTTAATTACGCTATATTTTTAACAAATTCCTGATTTGAATACTTCAAACTTTTCAATGAGCACTAATTAAGATCTGTTTCTGATCATGCAGCTGCTATTATAATTATTACTGTCAATCCTGACAAAAAAAAACAAAAAAAAAACACTGACAGATTTGTTCTTTTGTCTCATTTACTACGGATATTTATTATTGCATAGTTCTAAACTGATCCAGTCGTCTCGTCCTTTTCTTTCCGCTAAGTGAAAATAAATGTGTACACTTTCTAACAGATATTTTGCTCTTTGGAAAGAATCCTAAGAAATGATTTTTATGCCATACTTTGATAAGGAGTTCTGCTGAGGCGGTTCGTTTGCTTCCCAGTTTTAAGTTCTGTTTACTTTTGGCATTCGTTCTTACCCTTTTCACACACTAAAAGAGCAAACTATAATCTTGTTTCTACACATCCTTCACCGAGTTGAAGAGCTTGGCAACGTTCTCTTATGCTTCAGGAATACATGGTGTATTTAAAGATTGAGATACGTAACTCGGTCATTCGAGTTCCTTTTTTAAAAGAATGTGTATTCTTTGAATGGAATTCAGACGAAACAGATAAGATATCCTTGTATTTGAATGGCATGGTTGTATATCTTAAACTTCTTGTGTAAATATCTTTCCTAGACGTAACATGATGTAAGCCTATTACTAATAATAATGAGTTCGATAAAAATTCAGTTGTATCAAATCCAAAATGACGTAATTATGATCTATCTCCCTTTTTTCCCTAGTTTATCTTTCAGATATCTGCAAAAGTAGTTGCTTATACATATTATACAAGTCCTTTTTTATTAACTAATAGCCTAATTAATTTAATAGGTCAAAAGCAAACTGGAACAAAAATAGATGGATATTTAGTGTTTATTTGACATGATGATTTTAAAATACGTATGGACTATAGAATAAAATACTCTGTATTCTATTCTGTAACAAATAAAACATAGTCAGCAGCCAACAAATACCCGTGAATCACTTCGTAATCAGAAGTACATTATAAGTACAGTTAAGAATATACAAGAAGCGCCAGCTAAATTAACCGCCATAGTGTTTAATATACACCGAGGATTAGGCTTGTTTGCTTCTGTAATGGTCCTTAATTCTGTTCTGCAGTACTTATTTTATCATAATCATTACCGAGATCGAAATAGGCATGTCATAATGCTTAGAAAGAGTAAAGAGAAAGCAAGAAAACCGTATTTATAGGATAATCCATTAAAGACATTCTGAGGTCTTAATCCATTAAAATGCCTT
The DNA here is from genome assembly GCF_054136105.1 of Typopeltis vanoorti. Taxonomy (NCBI): domain Eukaryota; kingdom Metazoa; phylum Arthropoda; class Arachnida; order Uropygi; family Thelyphonidae; genus Typopeltis; species Typopeltis vanoorti. Next base: position 88,282,186 of record NC_143551.1, read on the forward strand.
CCTTTCACACTTCCTAAGCAAAGAGTTTGCAATATTCCAAGCGTTCTTTCTAAAACACGAAATTTACATTAAAATTCTTCTCGTTTTAATAATCAAAAAGAAATTCTGAAATGTTTGACGGAAAACTAATATCTTACAATATGTTTAAGTAATTTGTATAATCTGATAAACGTGAAACATGTCCCTTAGGGTTTTAGAAGAGTCGCAAGTAAGTGACGCTAGACTTGATGTTAATTAAATCCAAGCCTCAACAGACTAGTCGAAAACTTCTTTGTAATCCTTTTCTTAATTAAAACAGGATACGCATCATTACAGTCTTACACTTCATTGCCACAATACTCGTAAGCAACAATGAAAAGATAAGAAATTATTTCTTTCTGAAACTTTCTCTCTATTCCGCAAGCAAATGTTATTTACAGATTTGTTACAATATATGAAATCAGTGTACTCTCTAAGCCAATTGCATTTCTCGAAATAAAAAATAAAAATTTCTTATAAAGTTATGAATAAAATATAATATTATACTTTAAATTAAAAAAATTTAGTGGTCGGCGGTAGATGGTGTTGGTGTAGTTGCGGTTAGTTGAAGTTGGTGGTTGAGTGATGGAGACGGAGAGTTGTGGAGTGGATGCCCTTCCTGGATGAGTCTTTGGACTCCTGGAGGTGTCATAATAATAATAATAATAATAATAATAATAATAATAATAATAATAATAATAATAATAATATTTTTCAAAGTCTAATTTATTTTAGATGATTTATTCTTCTTCCTCCTACCGTCACTCCAATATCAGTTCTTCAGGGCTTCAATTCCAATATATTCGAGGACACAGTTAGATAACATGAGTGATAATTTCGAGCAGTGAGTCCACTACTGTCCAACAAAATAAACGCGATTTCAAATTCCACCTTGCGCACTGGACCCAGACGTGGCTCGAGAGAAGTGTTTCAGTTTATATATCCGTTAGTGTTTCCATATAAGGTAATGATGTGCGATAAGTTTACAACCTTTTGTGATGGGATTCCCATAAAAGACAAACCCATTTATGCAGGAAAAGACACTCAGACTTTATCTCTTTGGTATCATGAAACAAAGTGTTAAATTTCTATTTTGAAATACATTACTTTAATAAACGATTTGCGTTAATAGCACTTAAACAGCTTCTTGTTTCGTTTTTAAAATATTTTAATGGTTGGAAGAATGAATATCTTTTTTTTTTATATTTATCCCACACACTCGAGAGGTACAAGAACCTATAGCACATCGGTGCCGTGTGTGAGGTGCAGATAAGTGTTGAGAAAGAAGAAACCTATTGACATTCTTCTTATAGAGCTGTTGGTTAAATTTGTTGGGAAACACATCCCGAGGAAGGCTGTCCCAGAGGAAAGAGGGAAATGGAACAAATTAGGAAGAGGAGAAGTTGGTACAATAAGTATGCAGTTGAACTGTAAAGGGATGCTGGACAACTACTGCTCTTGTTTTAACAGACCTAACAGCAAGAAGAGGAATGGTGTTTGCCAAGTCACTAAAGCAGGGGCAATGGAAGTACCAGCAGAAGAGACACAGAGTTGAAATGTTGTGTTTATGAGATAAAACTTGAAGTAAGCTTATAAAGGAAAAGTCATCTATGAGCCGAATTGCTCTCCCCTAGACACTATCAAGAATTTTTAAGGAGGTTTTAGGTGCGCCACCACAAATGTGTGTGCAGTGAATATTCTAAGGATAGACGTATTCGGGATTTATATAGAGTTAGTAGTTGAGTGGGTGTAAAACAGTTTTTTGAGCGGAAAAGAATGCCTAGTTTGTTTTTTTTTTTAGATGAGGAGCAAGCAATTGATGTGATGCGTTTGTGCCAAGAGAAGTTGGAGGTAAATGTCACTCCAAGGAGAGAGAGAGAGAGTTCATCCTGTCTGGTGATATGTGTGTATTACTGAGGATGAGGGAAAGTGAGCTGAGATTTCTTTTGTGAGAGAAAAAGCAGGACTGCCTTTGGTGGCATTAAAGGTTATCCTTGCCCCATTGAAGGAGGGTATGGAGATAAAGCACTGGTAGATGATCTTGATGTAAGGGATATCTGGGAACTGCACGGTTTGTCAAAGGAGCATGACGAGTGGAGAGTGCTATCGTCGGCAAAGCTATGAATAGGATTTGTAGTGATTGAGAGTAGGTCATTTATGTATAAGAGGAGAGATGAGAGAACGGAGCCCTGAGGTACTCCTGCATTGGTGGCAAAGGCCGTAGAGAGGGATACCGTTAATTGCGTATGTCTTTCTGACTGGTTTTTCTACTTTGGAGGTTGGAAAAAAAAAATCTTTTCACTACCGCATGAGACCAACTCAAGTCTTTCCAACTAAAGCGCATCTTCGAAACCTTGACTATGCTCTGAACGCTATGCACATATTTGTTGAACAAATTTATCTTCATTGTGTTTTGAACTAACGCCAAGCATTTTAATAGTGGTCCACGGCTTCTGCTAGACTATTTCTTTCTTAACAATGTAAATACCATGGTGATCTCACAGAACGCAAAAAGATTTATTGTCAAACAAGAAAGTGAAGCATCACATCTCGCTCGACAGATTCTAGTAGCAGAGAGAAAGACCGGTAAAAAATCGACAAATGAAATATACTTTACTTTTAAAATTATATTTCTACCTAAAGTCTGCTAATAAGATTAGATTGTTCAGAATTAAGCCACGATAAATGTTAACCGTGCACTGCGTCTGTATTTGTATGTATTTCCTTTCCAGATTTGTTTGATGAAAGAAAGAAACCCAGAAAGAAACATTTGAGGAAAAACACCACCTGAGTCCGAGAACGGTTAACTCAGATTTACTTGAAATGATCTACATGATGTCATCCTCGTTCTTGAAGGGATTTGAACTTTGACCTTTCCATATCTAGAGCACGTACAGATTTCGTGTTTCCTAATGCGCAACAAAAGTGTCAATGCAAATACGGTATTAGGCGTTCGGACTTCTAAATGATCTTACAACACATCAACAATCCCAATTCGCTTTCCGTATTATTAGAATGAGTTCAAATTAAAGAGACATCCGAGAGGAATTCGAATTCTACAGACAATAAGAAACTAAATTTAAATAGTTTGAGATTTCACGTTTGCGCAGAATGAATAATAATTTAAAAACAATAATTGAATGAAGTAAGGAGGCAATTCGGCTAATGAAGTAATTATTTTTAACCCTTCGTTCTCTCGAATATATCTTTTCATTTCTATATGGCGGCCAAATGCCTCTTCTGGGAGAAAAAATTAATGATTTTGTTGAACAGATAGAGACAAGCAAATTTATTTGGGATAGATAAGTGGTTATTTATAGTAAAGTGGAGGAAGTAAGAGATTAATTACGTTGCTTTATCTTATGACACTGGGCTGATAACGGAGAGGTGCATTATTTATTGACTGGTTTCATCACTCAGTATGCTGATGTTGCAGAGTATTAAAAGGATCATCTAATATAATCATAAATTACAAATAATCCATGTTCATATCCCAGTGGTCAATTGTCACAATACATCACTGACTAATAAAAATTCTTCTTCTCTCTTTCTCTCTCTCAGTAAACTTTACTTAAGCACTGCATTTATGTGGTTTCCAAGTACTAAAATGTATGATATAATAAAAGTAAAGAACAACGAAATGGCGAAAGTAAAAAGTGTGATATTTACATAACTAATTACTTTACTGCCACTGTAGCGCAGTCGGTAGGGATGACGATCCTTTTCGAAATTCATTCCATCATAGTCTGGTGTGATACGATTTATGACCGATGCAACTAATCTATGAGGCTGTATTTTCTGTCTATTAATCACGTGTTCTTCTGACCTATTTGTCTTTTTTCAGGATATAAAATATGGGTTTTACATCCTGAAAAAAGAGGGGAGGGAATCTTTCTACCGAAAAGGAGAAAACAATTCTTATTGTATCCGTATGAGAAACAGATAATACCTTTAGCCAAAAAATCGTATAAATGATCTTTAAAAATGGATTAGAACCAAGGTCTCTACGATCAGAACGGAAATATTACATCATTACGGCTTCTCTATAGCGATAATCCCACCACATATGAAAAGACTTTTTTCATCACGCATAACATTGAACATTCCGCATAATAACATTTAACATTCAAACCAGCCAGATCGAGAATGGCTTATTTTGGTTAGTATGCTATGCCTTCGTCCAGAATGCATAAGCTGGGTTTCTGTACAAGAAAGTTTCCACATGAGTGGAAAGAATGTATGATATACTATTTTGCCTTTTTACAAGGACTAGATATGACCTCACTTGGACTACAGTGTGTGTGTAGATCTGACGTCCTTGTTTCCGACATGATGTAGATGCAGTGGAGAGAGTGCAAAGAAGAGAGAGAGAGAGAGATGACTCCGGACTGTGTAATGTAGATTATGATGATGACAGATTGAGAATTTGTGGACTGCAGACATTAGTAAGCAGACGAAAAAGGAGCGATATGATAGAAACATGCAAACTTCTGAAAGGATAATATTATACCAATAGATGGGATTTTTAGAGCCTCCGTAGCTCAGTCGGTCCTTTATCCGGAAAGATCTGGGTTTAATTTCCGTCACACACACACACATATATATGTGTGTGTGTGTGTGTGTGTATATATATGTGTGTATATATATATATATATATATATACACATACACATATATATATATATATATATATATATATATATATATATATATATATATATATATATATATATATATATATATATATATATATATATATATATATATATATATATATATATATATATATATATATATATCGGATGATGAGTTAGCCGGTCTCATACGGAAGGAGAGTGTTTTCCATCGGAAACTGGGGTTATTCGTGCCTCAAAAAAGGCAAACAGGCTTTTGAACACACAGTTCTACAAATATGAAAATACCCTAAAAGGGAATGCAGCAAGGGAGTAGTTTTCCGCGTGCAATTAAATTTTATTAAAACTCCATGGAAATTAACGGTCTCGGGCGGATGAGAAATGGTTGGATTAAGTGAAATCAAACACCTGGAAATCGATGTTTGAAACTCTCAGGAGGAGTTTCTAGCAAAATATTTTTAAAAAAAATTAAAATTAAAAACTTACCTTTTTAATCTATCTTGAAAGAAATTCAACATTTCACTGGCAACATGCAAACTTTGACGAGTCATTAATTGTGTAGTGCTACCGTAGATATAGGTAAATATAATTTGGAAAGTCATTTTTAAACTCAACTAAATCACAAAGATCAAAAAGAAACATAACAACAAAGAAAAACGTTTTTGATTAAAAAAAAAAAACTAAGCTTCATGAAAGATTCAACAAATAGCCTGAACAAGAGAAGAATATGGTAGTTTCTTTCTGATCAATTTAAATCAATGAATAATTAAAAATATTCATTCATTCTGGAGGCATCTCTGATCCAAGAGAGCTGTGGCCATGACTCTGTCCTTAAATCTAAGTAAACTCTAAAGATCTTCGTAGTACTCATTCTTATTCACTGCTATATGTCATTCGTTCGTATACCGATGTCGTGGTCAACGTATTTCCTCCTCTGCCTTGTTGTGATCGTGTGAGGATCACAATTTGTTAGTCCTTCCTTTAGAGCATATCACAAGAATTTGATTTTTTTCTTCTCTGTCTCATTAAGTAAGCTTGTTATTTGTTTTGAGTGCTTATTTATTTGTAAACATCTACTGCCTTTTTTCGTAAATTATCTATTCTATATATATATATATATATATATATATATATATATATATATATATATATATATATATATATGTGTGTGTGTGTGTTAAAAACAAAATACAATATTTATAGTCATTTTTCATTACTTATATTTTACTGTTTATTTATTTTATAACACTCCTTAACTTTCGTATATTTTAGAGTATTTTAGTTTTTGTGTTCTTTTATATTTTATATCAGGAATATTCTATATGATTTATTCAATATATTTTGATGTCATGCATGTATTCATTTATACTAATGTTGTATTCTGCACATAAAATGTTAAATATTTCGTAATGTAATGCTATCGGAGCATTTTATACTATTTATTTTATAACAAGTTTTGTTTTCTTGTAAAATAACATTTTATATTTTAATTACTATAATGGTAATTTATAATATTTAACTTTATAATATTAAATGCTTACTAATATAATTTCTGCATTAGTATGCCGATGTAAAACTGAATTTGAATAAATGTCTTTGTATGTATAGTTATATTTAACAAATAATTACGTAAAACGTTTTTTTTTTATAAATATATTAAATTTTAGAAATTACTATTTATTTATTATTATGAGACACCTCCAGGGAGTCCAAAGACTCATCGAGGGAGAGTATCCCAACAGCATCGAACAATTATCCCTTCCAACTACTAACCGGGCTCTCAAACTTGCTTAACTTTTTGCTGAGCCGTTAGTAGTAGAGGCTCTACCAACAAGCACGAAACTTTTAAAAACATGTCAATTGAATTTTCTTTGTTGAATCATTGCATCACTAGTCTAGAATGAACTGATTTTTATATGTTATGTCCGATGATTGTTTATCATTAACGATGTTTATTTTCAATGTCATTAAAAGCGGTTTCCCTTCTTTTCATATATTTGAGAAGAAGTTTTACAATATTCGTCTCAAATATATCAACATCAATTAACCATTTTCTAAAAAATAAACGAAATATAATTTTAATTATTTCACTTTCAGAGAAAAATTCAATTTCGAGACATTATGCAGTTACTAAGAAACAAGATTTCAGAAAGCCTTTCCATTCTGTACTTCCAAGCACGTCTCGAACCAAGGGAGATTCCTTAGCACAGACAAAGGATGTAAGCCATTTTATGATACTTCTCGGTTCTGCTTGAAACCTGATCACGTTTCTGTCTAAAAGGATGTGGTTCTAGGAGAGGAATAAACGCAACAAAGATATAACCAAGACTCATCAGTATCCTTAACGTGGCAGTGGTGAAGGTCATCGTTTTTTCTTATTATAAGGGATAGTTTTTTCTTATTCTAGCAAGGACCGCTAAGCTAAAGTTTCGATAGCGAATTCGTCATTCGTTAATTAGGGAGAGTATCTACAGTAACTTATTTTCTGTAACAAATTTCAATGGCAGTTGTTTCACAACAACATTTTAAATATTAAATTACCTTTTTATTTTCTATGAATGAATATTATCACCAAATTCTAATATCTCTAAATTATTATAAGGTGTAATAATTTATACCTTATAAGTAAATGCCAAACGTTCTTATAAGAACTGGGCGATGGACTGAGTCCTTGACTCTTTATCCCGTCATCTGAATGAAGAAAATCTATGTGGATGGGGTGTTTTTGAGCTAAAAAAGCTCTAGTCATGGCTGGGCAATAGCCGAGTCTCAGTTAAAACTTCATTGACTACAGCATAAATGCCAAACGTCCTTATAAGGACTGGCTTAAAGGGGCGAAGCAAGAATGCTTTTCATATTCCCCGTTATCTGTAGAGGACAGTGTAGCGATAATGTGTTATTGAGCAATTAAAGCTCTGATCATGGCAGGAGGGTAACAGCAATAGTCGAGCCTCAGTTAGAACTTGATTGGTTACAGCATTGCCATCCATTACCCTCCAAGGATATTCGATTGAATGAATAAATCACCGCATCTCACGGTCGATTGATTCATCCTCAATGCCAAACGTCCTTATAATGACTGGCTAAAAGGGGCGAAGCAAGAATGCTTTTCATCTTCCCCGTTATCTGTAGAGGACAGTGTAGGGATAAGGTGTTATTGAGCTATTAAAGCTCTGATCATGGCAGGAGGGTAACAGCAATAGCGGAGCCTCAGTTAGAACTTCATTGGCTACAGCATTGCTATGCATTACCCTCCAAGGGTACCAATTTTAGTCGCCTCGTACGACATGCATTAGCTACATTGGTGCTATTCTTATCCCGGCAACCACACGGGGACATGCCAAACGTATTTCCTTAGTCGTATTTTATATTAATTTATGTTATTAAAATGAAATGGTGTTTTAAGAAAATAACAAGTAATACATTATCTAAATAAAATTCAATTGATATTTGTAATATATTTTATAAAAATTATTTATACATTATTTAAGTATATGTTTTCCTTTTAAAAAAATTAAATCATTCCATAAATTTTATAATTGTATTATAAACAGAATAAGCGAAAAATATTCTGACAAATGCATTACATTTCATTTATTTTTTTAAACTCCATGAAATAAATGAAACATTTTTATAATGAAGATATTATAATAAAGATATATTCTCTATTTTATGGAGATTTCTGCAAAATCATTACGATAGAAAAAATGCTTTCAGAAATAATTTAATACCGAGATGTAATTTGGAAATTACATTTCAACATTTTAAGCGTTTCTTTCTTTTTTTTTTTTTTTTTTTTTGCTATTAAATTATTTTCATTACGAAACACGTAGAAATGTTTACTGCAAACAGAAAAAAGACTTCCAAGATGCATAAGCGAGATAATTATGTGTTTTGCGAATTAAGTTTGCATCATTCTTTCTTCTTTGATTTAATCTGAAAATAGTTGCCACAAAAATAAAACTTTCTGCTATTCGTCTGTACGAACTCAAGGACCCTCATTGATTTTCAGAAAGACTGCAGTATTCGTTCAACTGTTTATTCCGAATTTCTACACAAAGCAGATTTTACGAAAGACCACTTCATTTGATCCTCTTGCTGTTTCAGAGGCTGGCGTCTCAACGAAGAGCGTAAGACCAAGAAAATATCTGAAATGGAAATGGGGAGAATTTAAGCAAATATCCCTTTCAAGAGCCGAAAGAAACTGAAAGAGAACTACACAGCTTCTTACTAACCTTAATGCCTCGTTTCTAAAGCGACTAAAGTACCTCTGTGTGTGTGTGTGTGTGTGTGTGTGTGTGTGTGTGTGTGTGTGTGTGTGTGTGTGTGTGTGTGTGTGTGTGTGTGTGTGTGTGTGTGTGTGTGTGTGTGTGTGTGTGCGTGCGTGTGTGTGTGTGTGTGTGTGTCAATTTGCAACACTACATACTAACTCGACACGTTTCATTGGTCATTCACGTGTATATGTGTGTGTGTGAGTGCGAATATTCACGGGAACGCGCGCCAAGAAGACTGTATGAAAATCAGCCAGATGTTGAATCGCATAAGGACAAACATATATAAGAAACTTATGCAATAGAATAAGAATTAGACCCGAGAAATTCCGCAAAGTCTTCTTCTGGTTTATAAATAGGTTTCTAAGGAATTCGAAGAATGTAATGTGTGTTGACAAACACATATTTGCCTTTCAAGAGATCTTTGCAAAAATGCTGAAATTTAGATTTAGGTATTATTACCTTCTCTGGAGATGTGCTCCTTGAATTTTTTACTCTCTCGTTAAAAGGTCATTATTGACAGTCGTTTAGACAATTCGAATATCATCTTTTTCCATTCTACAAATAAACAGCAATTTCATATCCAATTAATATTAAAAGTAACATCTTTTGTTACTCTACGTATCTATAAAATGAAACACAATTCTTTAGGATTCCAAATACAGAGAATAGCACCTTAAAAGTAACTCAAGCTGTAATTTTATCTAGTTCCAATGACAAGCAAGTATTACCTATTGCGATATTTGTCTTCGGACTGCAAAGACTTAGGACTTTATTTCAGGTCTCACTTAGGACTTCAGGAACATTTATAAAGGCCTGTCATGCTCGGACAGAATGGCTGTCCACTCGCGAAAAAGTTCAGTATTCCTCCTGCAAAACAGACAAACTGACCAAAGACCATACACACTCATAGACAACTAATTGACATAATATACTGACTGATAACGGAACTTTTTATGCTATAATTTCATTTGATATAATAAAAAAAGTCCAGAGGAATTCCACTCTAGACGAAAATTAGGTAAATTGTGTGTATCATTCGATTTTGAAAAAAGCTCTCTGGTTAAAAAAAAAAAAAAAAAATTCAATCCTTTTTCTATTATTATTAAAATTATGATTACATATTTATTTATTGTGATTACGTATTAAAAACACATAAGATTACATATTTACAACAGGTTTAATTCTGTTTTTTTTTTTAATTTTTTTTGTAACAATGAAATTCGTACAGATTTTTCTTTCTTTTCTTTTTCATTTAACAATGAGTTATATATATTTGCAATTTTGATTTTAATATATTTAAGCGCTGTAACTACAGCACTTAAATATATTAAAATCGCACGCGCGCACGCACGCACGCACACACACACACACACACACACACACACACACACACACACACACACACACACACACACACACACACACACACACACACACACACACACACACACGCCCTATAACTTGGGATGTCTTGATGCATCACTGAACTGGAAGCCTGGAAGCCTGAGCGAATATATTGTGTTTCATTAAGTTTGTGTGGTATTTTGGGTGCGTGTTTCTTGTTCGTAGTATGTCCTTAGAGCTCTTTTCAGGCTATTGTAGTTTGTAAGGTTTCTGTATTCAAAAGGTAATTTATTTAACATATTTGGGATGTAAAAGTTTCGTGTGGCCTTTCTGTAGTGGTTATGATAAAATTAGTTGTCTGTGGTCTTGTTATACGGTATGTATTTCTGACTGTCCTGTAGTTGGCATCGAAATTATGTTTTAGCAAAGGCTTTATAGTGACATAAGTGTTTTGCTGTCAGTAGTTTGTTCTGACATTGCAGCGTATATAAAGTCGTTATTGTCTCTTTGTTCCCAAAAGGTCAGTGTTATCATTCTGCACTGTAACAACATGAATCTATTTAGTTTGCAGGGTGCATATAAAGCTAATGTTGTTATAGCGTATCTTAATATATTTGGCATAGTGCTTTGTATATTAGTGTTTTTAGGCGTGTGGGGGACTATGTCTTTTAACCTGTATAGTTTGCCAGTTATTGATTGGAGTTTGTTGTGTAGATGGTTTATGTGGCTGTTCCAGTTAATATCTGCATCGAAGTAAATTCCAAGGTATCGTATTGTTTCAACCTGAGTGATTGTAGTGGTTTTACTGTTCTGTGTGTTTTTTATGTTTGAGAGGGTGGATGTAGGATGGTTATATATTTGTTATCAACTGGTTGAGTCAGTGGATTACTGAATATCATTAATTTTGTCTTATCTGCGTTTAGGTGTAATGAGTTTTTGGTGAGCCAGTCTATGAACAGATTTATGTCATGTTGCATATTTCTTTGGGCTATGCTTGTGTTATTATGGATGGATATTATAGCTGTATCGTCTGCGTATTGGAAGATCTTACCTTCGAGAGGTAGCTGATTAATATCGTGCGTATAAATGTTGAATAGAGTTGGGGAGAGTACAGCCCCCTGTGGCACTCCGCAGATAACTGGTAGCTCTCTACTTCGGTTTGACCCGATACGTGTGATATGCTTTCTATTTTGAAGGTAGTTTGTAAAGCACCTATGCAGAGGCCCATCTATTCCAACATACCTCAGCTTTTCTAACAAGGTTTGATGTGTAAGTGTATCAAATGCTTTAGTTAGATCAATAAGGACTACCATGGTAATTTTGCCTTTTGTCTAAGGCGGTATTAATTACGTCTGTAAAGTCTTCCAAGGGAGATGTTGTTCCCTTATTTTTCTGAAAGCAATATTGTGTTTTGGGGATAATATGAGAGTTCTCTGTATATGCTATGGGTTTCTTTTTCGCTCCATAATTTGATTGATAATTGGTAATGTTGCTATGGGTCTGTAATTGCTGATTAAATTTATTTTTCCATGTTTGTATATGGGTGCGATTATGGCGGTCTTTAGCATACCTGGTATTTGTCCTGCTTTAAATATTTTATTTATTAATATTAGTAGGATAGGGCCGAAGCTAGTTGCGTGTTGCTTGATATCCTTAGGTCTTATATCATCAATTCCTGGGCCTTTGTTTGGTTTGATTTGATTTATTACAGAGAGAAGTTCTGCTTCTTTTATGGTTGGGAACCATAATGTCTGTTTTGATTGTGGCCCAAGTGGAGGGTCTCGTTTTGTGATTGGGGGAATATTTCTATGCAGTTCTTGGATGGAGTCTGCAAAGTATTGGTTAAAGTCATTTGCTAGTTGTTGGATAGGTTTTGCGTCTTTCATGAAGCTGTGTTTTATGGTTTCGGAGGCGGTGGTGTTGGGAACAAAATCTAGCATCTCATTGATCAGATGCCAGGTTTGTTTCATGTTGTTTTGTGCGGAGGTTAGTTTGTCTCTGTAGTAGCTTCTTTTTGCATTTCTGATTTGTGTTTTTAGGCGATTCCATGTTATGTTATATTCGGTTTTTAAAGCTGCGTTATTTGGATATCGCTTTAATTCTTTCCATGGCGCGTCCTTTCTGTATATTTCTAGGATTAAGTTTTGTGTTATCCAAGTATTTTGGGTTGTTCTTGAACGAATTCTGACTTTCTTTGCAGCTTTGTTTTATATTTCCTCCAGTGTGAGTTTAATGTTGTTGTTGTATAAGATATCTGCTGAATCAGATGCCAGGTGTTCCCAGTAGTTCCCAGGTGTTCCCAGTTTTCATGGTTGACTATTTCTTCGTCTATTATTATTTTGTGTTGCTTTTCATATGTGGAGCACTGCATGGATATTGTCTTAGTGTGCAGGTTCAGAGCCGTGAAATAATGATCTACTACTTTGCACTTTATGACTGATGCAGTGTAACTGTTCGGTAGTGCTCGGATGTTTATATGATCTAGACAGGAAACAGTGATAGTATTGCTGAATATTTCTTCTCTGTTGTTTCCATGCATGAAGCGAGTCAATAATACAATTGCTGATGTATTCTGGTGTAATTATATCTGTCTGATGGTTCACATTCATTTTTGTTGTGTTGAGGTCTTCTTTTTGAACTAATTTGAAGTCTTTTGTTTCACTCTGACAGCCTATAAATGTCTTCCAAGCTTTTTATTTGTATCGACTTTGAAGTTTACGACTTTTTCAAGAATTGTTAATCTCTGATCCACAAAAATTGTTAATTTTTCCTGTTTTTGCTTTTCTTGCTTGGTACATTCTTGGTAGATTCTGATTGAATGGTGTTAAATATCTAGATAGAAAGATTGGTGTATTGTCTTGTGATGAGCTTAAGTCCTTGGCAAATGGGTTTTTCAGTCTGCTGGCTTTTATGAGTTGTCTCTTGTGGACTTGCTTGTCAGACGAACTATGACTGGAGCAGGTCGTGACAAGCCTTGTTTTTTGTTCTTCCTGGGAATCCGATTTATGGTCTGAATATCATTATGCTGTAGGGGAGGATGTCAATTGCATAGCCTAACTTTAACACTACGTCTCTGAGATTTTCTGTGGATGCAGTTTCTGGAAGATTGTTTATGGCAAGATATTCTTTATGTTGTTGATTTAAAAGTTCGTATTGTAGTTTTATGGAATTAAGTTTCTTGACAAAGTTCAAATGTGTCTTTCATCAATTTGTGTCGCCTGTCAGTTTAAAATAGACATTAAAATGCTGATTTTAATGTCTTTTACTGTTTGTAAGACGTCTTCGACTGTTGAATTATTATATTTAACAAACTCTTCATATTCGCTATTTTTTTTTTTTGTTTATTTGTTCGTTCTGTTTATCAAAGAGTTCTTGGACAAGATCTACTAAGCTGGCTTTTATATTCTCTAAACCTTTTTCTAGTAATAAATTTACGGAATTCAGTTATAAGACTCAGCTGTATTTTTTATCTGTTCAGTTCATCGTCTGATTCTGCCTCCGGTGTAATCGGTTGCGCCTTGGGTGGAGGCGTTTCTTTGTTCTCTCTGCAGTATAGGCACTTCCAATCCTCTCGTTTGGCATTGGATTTGCGTTGCCATGTTGTTTCTGAAATTCCGGAACATGTAAAGTGTAGATTTCTACGGCATTTCCTGCAGGTTATATGATTTCTTATGGACGATAAATCCTTCATGCACTTATTGCACTTCATGACTCAATTTTCTTCCCCTGAGCAACTGTAAAGATGGCGAAGTCCTTTGTCCTTTGCTCGTTGGTGACCACGGTGAACTCTGTTCAATTTTCAGCACACTCAAAATTTGGATTCCACTTGGCCGATTTCGGAGAATTATATATCGCTGACTTCAGCGTGACAAGTAGAATTACTTCATGACACTTTTAAATTAAAAACAGGAAGAGTTAGAATCACTTTAAAACTATAAAAAACGGGAGCAGCGATACCACCGTGCAGCCATCCGTATGCCTTTTGGTTATAATACTATATCCAGAAACTCTTTAATGTGAATTCATGTGCAATACAGTATTCAGATCAATTCAGTAGTCACTAAAAGTACTGAAATTCATTTGAGACTGTATATTTTATTAACACAAACAAAAAATCAAGAATGTGTTTACTTTTGAAAGAATATATGTTTACAACAGAAGTACACAGAGAGAATTTTACTACGTTTTTGCTGGACATACTGCCCTCGTTCCCTAAAAGAAAAAAAAAGTGCTTTAGTGTTTCGTATACTACTTTATTTCAGCAACATAGCGTGAGAAAATTTATTGTCCAGCTTTCTTCAGTTTAATACGACGTCGAACAAAAACAAGAAATCGCATACCTCAAGCAAGACTACACTAAGTAACTGATTGATTTGGTGTGTCATCGAAACTGGAAAACAGATGAGGGACCTCGAATTCATTTGTTACCTCCCACAGCAAGGGTAAACTACAAAAAAAAAGTTTTCTTCCGTTTCTACTGCCGGTTTCTTTTCTTCCTATTGACCTGTTTGTTTCTCGTAATGAACTGTTGAAGTTTTTGTGCCATCGATTTTCTTCTAGTGCAAGTGATGCGTACGTTTCGGTGTTTAAAACGCGAGACACTTTCCCAAAGATTTTTGAAAAAGGGCAAGTATTGTCTTCGCGTGATAAATGGTAGCCATATTTTCTTACACTTTCTCCATTTAAAGTGCCGGAGTATTTTTCCAACTCGTTTGATTTATGAAATTTTGTTTGGAAATAAAACTTTGTTTTCGAAACAGGTATTCGTCTTTTGTGTTCTCGTTATTAGCGAGAAAACGACAATTATCACATGAACCAGGATGCTCTTAAGTAGCTCGGTTATCAGTTCATCTTCTTTTAATCCGTTTTATTTGACTAATTCTAAGCCTTTAATCTGTGTTAATTCGAAAGAATTATGCTTACCCTTCCTTCAACTCTCATCGAAGCCGTGTGGAATAGAAGCTAAGTAATCGTTAATTAAGAGTAAATGAAAGTGTTCCTCCTTCATTTCCTCCCATGCATGCAACTGTTTCTTACACATCTCGATAGCCTAAATCCTCGTTCACTCTCGAAAGCAAGAAGGCAGAAAATATGCCTGTTCCAACTCATTTATTCGTATCTCAGATATTTTGTCCTTTATGGTGAATGTTCAATGGGAGATTTTCACGTCAACGAAGTTTACGAAATAATATTTGAAAGTAATACAGTAAAGTAAAGTGAATTAAATACTATTAGTTTTATTTCATTATTTTCAATATGAGATCTTGAATAAGATCTCATCTTGAAAATAATCCAAATAATCCAAATAAGAGGATTAGCTGAAATGTTTGCTAGTATTTATAATTAATAATGTGTAATATTTCAACATGATCATCATCATCATCATCAAATTCCTGGCATATGCCCTCAGGAGGATACAAAGAATCTTATGATAGTACTACATGAAAAGTTACCTAACCTCCAAGCAACAATTTTCCTCCAAATCAGTCTATTACCTGTCAAGACTCCAATATTATCAGATCTTATATTTCTGTCTTCTAAAGCACTTTTTATTGTATCAATCCACCTATATCTTGGTCTTCCTCGTCTTTTTCCTATCAACTTAGTAGAGAACACTTCTTTTGCTAATCTTTCCTCTCCCATTCTGTTTAAGTGACCATGACACCTGAGATTAGCTCTGCTAACACACGTGAAGTTCTTTTCTAATGTCCTCGTTTTAAATATCATATTGCCATTGATCCCATCTGTTCACCTCCCTAATCTTTATCAGACCTCTCATATCTATGGTGTACATTCTTTGGTCGAGTGTTTCATTTCTAACCAAACTTTTAGATCCGCAAATTAAAACTGATTTGAACATGGTCTTATGTACGGTTATTTTGGTATTTTGACTAATTTCTCTCTTATTCCATATAAATTTATTCAGTTACCTTATCATACCAGCTTTGCTAAGTCTAATACTGTTGTCTGTTTCCATGTTTAGTTTGCCTTTTTTTACTAAATTTGTGTCTGAATAGCTGAAGTATTTTATTTGTTCTACAGGTTTTCCATTCAAGATGCAAATGACGTTTGATTTATTTGGAAGTATTATATCATCTGCATAAAGTAGAGCTGAGATTAATATCTCCAATTTTGACATCAGGTTTAAAACCGCCTTCCTTCATAATGCGATCCATATATAGATGATGAATAACAAAGAGAAAGAGAGAGAGGATGATACACATCCTTGTCTTATACTTGAATGAAAACCAAACCACCTTCCTATATCTCCTTCAATTCTAACTGCTGATTTCAAATATAGACTAAGTATTGATCTATATGATGTCCCATTGACACCATATATAACTGTAGCATATTGACTAGCTTCTCTCTTGGCACCTTGTCATATGCCTTTTCCAGATCTACAAAATTTAAATACAGATCTTTGTTATATTCCCACGATTTCTCAACTATTTGTCGCAAAGTGAAAATATGATCCTAACAACCTTTATTTGGCCTGAATCCAGCTTGTTCTTCACCAAGCTTCTCTTCCACAATACTTTTTCAGTCCTTTCTCAAGTATGCTTGCGTAAATCTTGCCAGAAACACTCGGTAGGGAAATACCTCTGTAATTCTCACATTCACTTTTATTTCCCTTTTTATATATGGGTACTATGAGAGCTCTACTCCAATCAACCGGAATTCGCTTCGCTTCTGAATTATGCAGTGTAGCCACTGTAAAACTATTATACTTCCATACTTGAACATTTCTGGTCGAATATCATGCGCTTGTACCTTGATGTCAATGTTCTTTAGCAATCTTTCAAAGTAATTACTCCACACATGAAGTATATATTTACCTTCAGTTTTCATGTCATCTTTATCATTTCTGATTCATTCCTCCATTTCTGAGCTTTTTCAACAACCTCCAGTATATTTTCCCACCCTCCTGATATTTATTTTCTATGTTCTTACCAAAGTCTTCCAATAACTTTTGTTTAGTTACTTTTACACAGAGCTTCGTTTTCCTTACATTTTTCTTCTCTATTTTCCGTAAGGGCACATGCTGACTTATTTGCCAGGAACTTTCGACATGTTTTCTTCTTTTCCTTGGCTTTCCCTTTAGCTTCCTCAGTCCGCCATGTAGCTCTTATTTTTTCTATCCTTGCAGACAACCTAACCCAAAGCTGAATCATTCAAAGTGTTCTTCCAGGTTTACAACTGAATCTCGTGGTTTGGTTCCTGTTCTCAAATTCTTACATTTTTTTTTCTAACAATGTTTGTGTACTTTAGTCTACAGTTCACATCTGAAAGCTGCTCAACTTTGATTCGTTTTAAAACTTTTTACGCACTCTTGTTTTCAATATGAAGTTCAATTGTTTCCTGTTCAACACTAAATGGTTATCACTTCTAATTTCACGCTCGTGCTGAAGTGAAAAAAAAAACATTGTTATCAACAATATTAGAATTTTCTTATTTTATTATATCTTCTCCCCATGTGAATTTGTGCACATTTTTATGTTGGAATATTGTGTTAGTAATGACCAGTCCATTCCTTGAGCAGATGTCCCACTGGTATTTACCATTATTATTAGCTTTGCTTTTCCAAAAACATTTCTATATATCTGGTAATCCATTTCCTACTCTGCTGTTTAGATCTCCAATAAGGGGCAACGTTTTCTTTTTCATTGTATCAGAAGCCTTCTCCAATGCCTCAAACAATTCCTCCATTTAGTAGAACCTTTTGTGGGAGATCGCAGGAATAAATAAGTCTCATTGTCCAGTTCCCATTGATATTTGCCCACATCACTCTACATGAGAATGCCTGCCATTCAAGAAAATTAGCCTCGTATTTAGTGTTGAATACTATGGCTATTCTTTCTTTTTCCTGACTGCTATTTCCTGAATATAATATTTTGTATTTGTTGCTTAGAAATATCTCGCCTGTTTATGGTTCTATTATGTCGATCTGATACTTATCCAATTATTCAGCTAGCTCCATTTCTTTTCCCTTTGATGTTTCTTATTTTGATAATAATAATCTTGAACTCTGTTGATGTTGAGCTGGATTGTGTGCCGGGATTTGTTTCAGTAGCTGACTTTTCACTGTTCGCTCTGATTCTCTGCTGAAAATCACACGCCGCATTTAATCGGGCGATACCATAGCCGGCATGAAATTCTAAATCCCAAAATTGCCAGCTCATTCTCGTTCCTTCAGTATCATATCCAAGTAGATACCTAACAGGTATTCACCTGGATACTCAACGAACGAGTGAATATTTCCACTAGAAAGTGAGGACTGGACATTAGATCAGAAGCCCTTGTCAGTTCTCCGAATGCCTTTAAACGTTACTTGGAAGTTTCCTCCCAATTATACAGCTTTGGATCCTTAAGCACCCATTGTAATATTTATATTTAATAAATCGCTAATGCTATATTTCCGAATACAAAAATGTTAGCTTAGCCTCCGTCCACACGGTTAGCCTAATGACTATGCGCTTCGCAACCATATGCCTGGGGAAGGAGTGGCCTAGGTTCGATTCCCGTCGACGACATGAGGAGCTTAAGGATCTTCCTCAGCCATAGCCAAGTTAGCCGGTCTTGGGCGTGAACAGAGTGTTTTCCACCAGTTAATCTGGGGAGTTTTCATCCCGCAATCAGGCAAACCGGCCCCATGAACACACATAGGCTACATTCTTAGGATATACTGTAGTACGGCAAGGAAGGCAACCGGAATCCACCTTGCTCATAAATCATTTCCCTAGTATGGTAGCATATAGCTATCCCAACCTGCCTTATGGCTGAGGGAATAGAATAGATAGATAGCTTGGCCTCCAGCATGTGTTTCATATTTTGCCACCAGGTGGCAACATTTCACGCATGCGTGTTTCATGTTAATATCCATCATGAAATGAAATGGAATGAAAGAAATGAAAAAATAATGAAAGAGCAATGTACACATTTTATGAACCAAGACCCTCGTCAAGGTGTCGTTTCTCTCTGAGGATAAATGGGCGTATTCGGGTATCTACCTACTAGAGGACGGTAAATAACGAAATCACCCCTAGCTCTGGAAGACAGCCTTGAAAAGCAAATTAACGACCCTGTGTTGAAATTCGCATCTGAAACGGCGCCGTTTACAGTCATCCACGACGGCCTGTATCACAATAACATATCTTAATAAATATCCAATGACATTCTTTGATAGAAGCATTTAAAACGATTATGAAAGAATGAGAGAAATGATTCACAACTTCAATGTTATTTATAATTATATTCTATTATTACTCATTATATATATTCTCATATTTATAACTCTTACACACGTTCAATGTCCTTTCCATTATATCACCTACGTACATTGAACCGTAATTCTATTAACTATAGAACAGCAGGTAGAAAGAATGAAACTAGTATTAGTGATTTAAAGTCGTTGACGTTGTCAATTTTGAATTAGCTGCTCTCTTTGGTGATTTAATCCTGTATAATTCGCCACTAAATGATTTACCTTTAAGTCGATGACTATCATTAGTAGAAGAGATCAAAGCTACTGTGATAGGGGAGAAGTGATGAGATAAAATAAAAAATGCATTGAGATCCTCTAGTGTTTTTTTTTTTTTGGAGGGGGGAGTTTACATATATAAAGAAAGTCATTTGACTGAGGCTACGTTGTTATGGATGAGATTGATTTGTTATTTTAAATAAATAATTAATTATGTAATAATAATACTTTTATTACGACTTAGCAAGAAAGTAACACAGTACCCTCTCCCGACCTGGTCTGCCTTATTCTGATTTAAATGAACTATATCATCATCATTAATAGTGAGTCTAAAAGACCTTATAGCCCCATGACTTTCCAATTATCCTTAGATTTCGTAACCGTAACTGAAGGAAAAGTTCGTTAATCTTATGCCTCTAAGTACCCTTTGTACATAATTGCGTGTATTCTTCTTCCCTTTTGAGATTAAACATCCCTGTTTCTGGTAGGAAAATGCCCTTCCGGTTAGATCGGATCGGCTAACTCACCTTCAAATGAAAATCGCTAATAACGAGATTCTTCACGTCCTACACTGGATTCAAACCCAGATCTTTCCCCCCCCCCTCCTCCTAAATGGTATCGACCATTCAAAATCGACTGAGATACGGTGTGTGTGTGTGTGTGTGTGTGTGTGTGTGTGTGTGTGTGTGTGTGTGTGTGTGTGTGTGTGCATACATACATATCGCATAACAGAGTTATTGTGGAAAAGTCCTCCGTGGCTTCTACAGTCCAGTATGATAAATACACTACAAGTTGAAAATGGAAACGAAAAACAGAATATCTAAAAATTACATGAGGATATATTTACTGGAATATCAGTGTATAATGATGATACTCTTTGGTAGGAAAGATCTGAGTTCGAATCCAGTCTAGGATGAGAAAAACTTTTATCAAAGCTTTTCAGCCTGAAGGGAGTTAACCGCTGTCGATAGAAGGTAAGAAGATTTTCATTCCCAGAAGTTTTTTTTTTTCGTCTAGCAATACTGATCTGAGCATTAATTAGATATACATATGAAGCAAAGTTATTCGGCTTTGCCAGGATGCTGAAGCTAACACGTTAATGAAAGAGACGAAGATGACGATGTCCACATAATTTACAGACCAGATGAAACACACGTGCAAAAATAATGGCTAAACAGAATTTAGGCTCTACAGTAATGTATTATCGCAGTCAGATTTGTGTGAATGTATGTGTGTGTGTACGTGCGTGTGTATTCTCCCATGCTAATGTGCAGATATACATTTGAACTATTGCACAAATGTGACAACAGATCCATTAAATAGTAATTAAGCAGTATCATCCCCAGATAAGCTCTCAACTGATGCTTCGGGGCCGTACTAATGCATTATACCTGAGTATAATGTATCCCTAATTCTTACTGAGCTTAAAGTAATATTCTAGACCAGGGGTCGGCAACCTTTTCAAACTCCCGGACCACATTCAACTTTTATTTTTAATAATCGGGCCGCAAGCGTTTCATTAAGAGAAAACGTGAGTGAAAAAAATGCTTAAGTTATCAATTTTTATTATATCAATTTAAAAAAAAAACACAGAAATATTTAAAGTACGAGACATGAAATAAGCATGAAAATGAAACTCAATGAAAAATTATTATCACATAAAAACAAAGATAGTTTATGCATCACAATATGTGTGTCTCCCTGATTAATGTGACTTTTGTGATTGTTTTCCCTTAACCAAATTATCTAGATCCACTTTATAACCTGAGGTGCAAATGTTCATCAGTCAGTCGAGAAGAAAAATTTTTTTTTCTAAAACTCATGGAAGAAAATGCTTATTCTCAAATGTTTGTGCTTCCAAATGCGACTACCATCTTCTTTGCGAAACTGATTAATCCTTCAAATTTTCGATTCAAATTCAAAGCATCGATAAAATTTTTGGATATTTGCCAACCAAAATGCGTTCTTTAATGTTTCATTGTGTTTAATTCCAAAACTTCCATCTCTAGTTAGTTTGGTTTGTCATCAATGTCCACATTAAAAGGGTTCAAACATAATCACATTTCGAAGCTATTTTTATAAAAATCAACAAATCTTGTTGATTGTGTGAAAATCAACAAGATTTGTTGCACGGGCGATATATCACGAAGTATAAGTATAAAATTATTTTTAATTTATTATTGATATTATAAACTCTATTATTTAAATAATTCAACATACGAGCCACATGCCATGTAAGTATGGTCAACCTTTTATGGGCCGCCAAAAATGCACGTTTGGACCGCATGCAGCCCGCGGGCCGCCGACCCCAGTTCTAGACTACAAACATAAAAAATTGGGAAAAATTCTATTAAATTGTATAAAAATTGTATTCATATTCTAAACGCAATTCTTCAGTGTAGCATTTGTCAATTAGGTGTAAGTACTGTACATAAACATGTATATAAAACAAATTGTCTGTATGCATAATAAAGGTGTTGATTGATTGATTGATTGAAAAGAAGGTATTATTGTTATTATTTTTTTTTTATTTGCTAATCATTTGTTAACGACTTCTTCTAACCTAAGCAAGTTGACCATAGAGAAATCTAAAAAAGTTCGGCAATAAATAATTTCATCAATCTGAATGTTAAACACCGAAGAATCAGTATGATGATATGCACAATAAATGAAAATTCGTCATATAAAATAAACTAAAGTTTCAAATATTTACATAAGATTTGGCAACCTTTATAGCACATTATGTGAATTTTCGACGGATATAACTAAAATCTTTAAAACTAAAATTTTATTTAAAGGATATTAAATGTAATTATCAACCAATATATTTCTTCAGGTTGCTAAATATTTGAATCATTCCAGATTAATAAATATTTCACTATCTAATTTTGAGTCAATAGCACATTATATTTTGATTATATGAAAATTTTATTATAATTTAATGAATAATGCGCATAACTTTATTATAAACTCTGTACTGAACGCATTTTGGTACAAAAAGGAAGTTTTTAATCATTTATAGATTTATTCCGTAAAATCAAATAAAATTTATTTTATTTTTATTTTACTTTTACTTTTTTGGGGGGGGCTAGATTATGAAAAGCAAAAATGCTTTTCATAATCCCCGTTATCTGTAGAAGAAAATTTATGGATGAGTGTTATTGAGCTATAAGCTCTGATCATGGCATGGCAGGAGGGTAACAGCAATAGCCGAACCTCAGTTAAAACTTCATTGGATACAGCATTGCCATCCATTACCTCCTTGGATACCAATTTTAGTCGCCTCGTACGACATGCATGGGCTACAGTGGGGCTATTCTTATCCTGGCCATCACACGGGGTAATATCAAATAAAAGAAAATAAAAAAAAAGAAGAGAGAAATAAGTATAACGAAGCAAATAAATAAAAATAATGGTGTCGTAGAATAAAGTCGAATTAATAATTTGTTAATATAGCTATGTGAATTAAATCTTACCAGAAGAATAAAGTAAATAATAATAATAATAATAATAATAATAATAATAATAATAATAATAATAATAATAATAATAATAATAATAATAATAAATTTAAGAACAGTTTAATAGCTCCTCGCATGTATCACAGAAGCAGATTGTAACACCAGATTACGCCATTGTATATGGTACACTAAAGACTAATTTGACTGCGTGGTAAAAATGTCCAAAGCTGTAACTTAATTATATTCAGAACACTTTCCATTGTAAGCATTGCCTAGCTTATGTTGTGGAGCAGCAGCAGCAGAGAGGAGCAATGAATTGAATCCTGTTCACTCTCCTGTTGGCCTATATTTAGTCTCCTTTATCCGGATTTGGCGGAAGGGCAATAAAGGTTTAGGATTTTCGAACGCGGAAACAGAATTCTCATGGAGAGTAATTAATGTGAAACTCTTCTCGCTACTTCATCCTGGACAGTTTGCTATATAGGGATAAGTTTAGATGAGTAACATGATGATGACAGGTTCAAACTTAGACATTCATAAGCAATTTTGTTGTTTATGAATATCAAAGTGGGTTAGTTCATTGTTCTACTTTGTTTCCCTTATTTCATTTTTTTTTTTATTTATTCCTTTAAAATAAATCTTCCATAATGAATTTTAAAACTTATTTTTAACAAATTTAAATGTACTTATATGTATAAATAACTGTTAGAATGTTGATATCAGAAAGCTCTTGCAACACCATTTCATTTTTCTAATAAAGATAAGTATAATAACGTGTCAGTAAATCTGGTATGTAGATAAATAGAATCAATCGACCGTGAAATGCGGTGATTGATTCATTCAATCCAATACCCTTGGAGGGTAATGGATGGCAATGCTGTAGCCAATGAAGTTCTAACTGAGGCTCGGCTATTGCTGTTACCCTCCTGCCATGATCAGAGCTTTAATTGCCCAAAATAACACCTTATCCCTACACTGTCCTCTACAGATAACGGGGAAGATGAAAAGCATTCTTGCTTCGCCCCTTTAAGCCAGTCCTTATAAGGACTCTTCAGTAAAATGCATTATTTACGATCTACGTTTTATGAAATCAGTATTTGTGATGTGCTGTTGAGATTAGGTCGTTTATCGATCATTTTATTTAAAAAATTTTTAATTTTTAAAATAAAATTTAAAATTTTATTTTACATTATTTTTAAACACTTAAGCCGGATTATTCATGATTTATTTCAGATGAATGATCATTACTCATCTATTCATCCAGCTTTCGACTTTTTTTTCTCATTCTATTCTATATTTCAGTTAAATCTTCTGAGGAACCTGGAACAAATTCTTAAACAAAACCGGAGAATATTGACTTCATTTAACCTCGCGCTGCTGTACTTGGTTCGAAAAAGAAAACCAAACATTCAAAATGGAACGTGATACGGATCGTCAAACACAAATTGTACTGTTGGGATGGTTCTCACGGCACAGATATTTTACCGCATCTTGTGTTTCCTGTACACCGAGTGTGCTACGCAATCAAAGAAGGCAAATCCGCTAAAAACATTCCCACAGAAAAGGGAATCCTACTACAATACATCGAGTGTATATAAAAACCGCAAGGACTAGGAATCAGTTAAGAAGTGAGTAGAAGAGAAGATTTTTTTATATATAAAGAAGTGTTCACTTTTTCAAGAAAGTGCAGAGTTGAGGATCATTGTATTTAGCATATTGGGGATTCACCTTCTTGAACCTGAACTATTATCATCGTTATGAGTTTTAAACTTCAGCAAACAGAAACAGACATCTTTTATCGTAGGAAGTCTTCAATTCCATTATTTCATTTGTATGCATTGCATTTCATAATTCAACTCATGTGTTAAAAAATAAATAAACTAATATAAATATTTCAGAGAGTTGATTCAAGACGAACTACTTTCCGTAGTCATCAGCCTGGATGCATAAATTATATAATGCAAGTGAATTAACACTATTATGTTTTTTTATCATTGTCATTGTAAATACTTCCCGTAGTGAAACAGCCATTGATGCAGCTAAATAGGGAAGGAAATAATCTAACAAGCTTAATACCATTCCCATATTGAGTAAAATTTATTCTCCATCTGTTCCCCCACTTTTCTCATATCGTTATGCATTCAGCTCCCTCGCAAGTTTCCATGCATCTAATTATGCTCATTCATCACATCTTTATACCATTTCCAAATGGCAACTTCTACTCGTCCCTTCCCTTCTTCAACTGTTTCAAAAATATTCACTTAATCTATCTGATAAATTCCTCTCTACAATTTCTAACACAATAATACCATCCTTCTTTTTCCTCCTCCTCGTATTTAGCAAGCTCTGAAAATTATATTTATCAGCATATTCTTATAGCTTACATGAAAGACCCTGATATTACATCGATTATCCTGTCTGAATGGCTTCCATAGTTCCCCCCCCCCCTCGAAATCCATGTGACAAAATCTGTACGCACACAGATCTAATGAAAAGTGGAATGACCACTTTTTGCTCTTCATTATCTTTACTTTTCAATGTTCTTCTTACTGTTGGCAGCACATACTTCGGATATTTCACCACTATCGCAATATGTCCCTTAAATTAATTGGACATTTTGCGAAACACGCTGAATAATTCTTGCCCGATGGACAATAGCATTGTCGTTCATGAAATAATCTTCACCTGCTGAATAAAAATTCAACATTGCAGGATGGATTTGATCGGCAACAATATTTAGATATTGCTTGGAAGACACCCGAACTTCAAGTAATATCAGGGGAAACGTACCGTACCACCACTAGAACTTTGAATTGTGTTCATAAAGCAAACTGGGTTCATCGCGTCATCGGGCCCCCGCCCAAGCTCTCTGCTTACTGTCGGTACAAAACAAGGTATACCGTGACTCGTCGGACCACATTTCCAGTTTTCCATAGTTCCGTTGTCTTCACACCGTACAGGCATGCGACTGCGAATACCAATTATTTTGAATTCCTTATGCATAGTTTTGTTAGATATGGGTCGGGAAAAACCTTCATTGAATGCTTCGGCCAATTGCTGCACACAAGAAGTTCTGTTTGTCCGTACAAGCCTTCTTAGTTTTTTTGCATATACTCTGCGCAAGTAACGTTTATTCATCTGCATAAATGTTTTTAATTCAGTGGTCAACATGTGTATTGTGCATTAATAAGGTGGACAAAGGGTTACATAATCAGCGAAAAGCCCTGCTCTAAAGGAAAACGGAACTTTTTCTATCAGAACTCTTAAGACATTTACAAACATTCGTATACCGCAGTCAGTTGAAACCTAGGGCTTGATGGTATCCGAGTAGAAAGATTATCTATTATCAAAAACGGGTTTGAATGTCGTTTATCAGGTCTTTTCAATCGGTCTCATACAGGTAAGTAGAGGTATTTTCTCCCTTAACGTAGGGTTTTCGGGTTCACAGGGCCAGTAGGTCCTGTGAACACACAAATCTGCAGGCATAAATACTTGCCTTTAGGGGGATGCTACTGAGGAGCGACCTACCAAATGCATTAATTCGTCGTGATCCCTAATCAGGGAACTTTATCCGTCCTAAGGGATAGATTGGTTGAAGAAGAAGATAGTATTTCGAGTTATAAATTTAATCATCATAAACTTAATAAAAAATACTCATCGAAGGGCGAATGTACGCTCTCCTTACACTGTTAAGTAGTTCAAGAACCATACAACTTTCATGACTTTTATTCTTATAAATCTTAATCACTTCGGAAAATTTAAGATTTCGAACCACATTATTTCATTAATCTGCTATAGAATATCAAGGAGAATTTGTTATCCTTTTTTGAAAAAACAAATATTTTACAAGCTGAAACCTGTTCGGTGTTTTTTTTTCTCTCAATGTTAGTGCAACAATTTCATATTTAAATTTCAGTTTATAAAATATTTTTAACGAATTATCAATCATAAGAAATCTCACGAGAAGTGATTATTTAAAGAGGATGAAAAGGTTTTTAATCTATTTCATTTTATATTTTTTTAAATTATATAATGCACTTCGTCCTGCATTAAAATTGCATACCGACTCCACCTGGTGGAAAATAAAATCAACGAATTTTCTCGTGTTATCATTTATTAGTAATATTTATATAGGAACTAAATTTCAATAAGTGAATTATTTTTGTTCGAATGTAAACAAAATAATTATCACATAATTATATACTAGAAACTCAGTAGATGATAACCCTTTGAATTTCTTGAGTTGTTCTCTTTAAACAGAGAAGTTATGCTTCAGTAAAGCCAGCCTCATGATCCATAATTAGAATCGTTCTCATCCATTTCTGTTACTAAGCTAAACATGAGTATTAATTAGTGATAGCGCAGTGTTGCATTTCAATGTCACTTCTGTAACCGTTTTACTGGGAGCGAACTTAATGCTTGGTTAAACTTTAATGTACTAACACCCTTGAACACAGGGCGAAATATACAGCAGAGAGATTCGTTTCGGATAATAAAAATTGCATTGCCATTGATGACGGCAATCGATGACAGATGAAGCTGACTTGCAGGCCTGAATTAAATTTCAACTTTTAGTTTTGAAAATCAATAAACAGAGCTAACATTCATCGCATCTGTACATTGAACTGCAGAAATTTTTATTTAGATGATACAGTGTTCGACAAGTAATTTCAGATCATGGATATTTGGAATAAGAAAATATGCGCTACTCTTTGGTAAGAGCAGAAAAACATCGTTTTTCTGGTAGGATATAACGTTTTCCCTTTGATAAATAAGGCGTGAAAAGAGTCAGGCAGAATTATTTAATTCTCTTTTTTAACTAGAAACGTCATCTGTAAATTCAATTTTTTAACCTTTTGAGGTTTACTCGTCATGTCATTTTCGACCGGATTTCTTTCCCCACCCCCTCTCTCAAAATGCGCACATTCCCATTTATTTAACTTTATGTGGGATACGTTTTTATCAATGGTACTTAATATTTCTTCTCGAAAAACCAGAAAATTTCGCTACAGAGCAAGGAAATATACACTAACTGACTGTAGTTGTGTGCAATACTGAAAACTGGGCGGGTTTATAGTTAACGGATTTCCAAATTCGGGTTATTATAGGATGATATATTATTCATCAATCATTTTATGTTATGGAAGCACAATCGGCACATTCAAAATCGATTGTGGCGGACAGCATTAAGAGATGGAGACGCAATAGTGAAAACGAATCCCAGAAGCAATCAGGAGGACCACATTAACTGATGGAAAGGAATAGGAGAGTGCGGAAAAGGATGTTCATCCTCGAAAGCACCAGAGAATTAGTACAACCACAGCGGTTGTACTAATTCTCTGTTATTTGCTGAATTCTACAGCCATTGTTTCCATGGCAGTATAGCCACTTATATGCCAAACATTACTAATTCTATGTTGCCCAAGCCGGGACAATACCATATGAACGATCTAATTTGTTATCAATGTAATAATGAACCATATCATACAGAAAGGACACTGTGGAACCATAGCTTGAAGAAATAGAAGTGCAGAACTAGTCTAATTATAACATGACAAAATTAACTTTTTCCCTAATGCAGAGGAAAATAAATTATTTTGCGTTTTGAGCCAAAATGTTTAACGATTTTACTGTTTTAAAGAATAGAAGGATGATAAGTTAGTATCCCCTTAGAGTAGGGATGGCCAACCTATAGCACATGCACCAAAGGTGGCGCATTGGATGATTAGAAGTGGCGCATTGGACCAAAATGATAATAATAAAAAATAAGCCTATTTATAAATAAAGTGTTAACCATTAAGTGTTAACCAATCTATAAAAACATTATAGTAGAACAGCTTGTGGAATGAAAATTTCCATAGATAAAACTAAAACAATGGCATTTTGTAGACAAACTCCATTTTGAAACAAAATAGTTTTTAATAATAAAATACTAGAACACATAAATACTTTCAGTTATCTTGGATATGAAATATCATATGAAGGAGAAAAAGATATAAAATTAAAAACTTCAAAATTTTTATAGATTATAGGCCTGATAAATAGAACACACAACCCAAATATAGTACAAAAAGAAACAGGCTTGAAAATATGCAATACTTTAGCAGTGGCCACATTATTACATGGCAGTGAAATTAGGGCAATACACAAATAAGATAAACAAAGAATAAAAACAAGGGAAATGAGATTTATGAGAAGAACTGCAAAATACACATCATTAGATCAAAAAAGGAACGAAAACATTTTAAAAGAACTAAAAACAAAATCAATAGAAGAAAAACTAAACAATAATAAACAAAAATGTTTGAACATGTAAACCGAATGGCCAACACCCAACATCCTAAACAAATACTAAAATATAAGCCAATTGGAAAGAGAAGGCAGGGTAGACCTAAAAAAAAAAAGGATATTGGATGGATAATGAGACCGGAACAGACCAATATGGTCTATATCGTTATTGACGTAATTAGTGTTATGCTGATGTATTAACCAAAAACCGATTTGTAGAAAAACGTTTTAGTGCAAAGATACATGAAGGTGAGAAGCTGATTTCAATTCAATAACTTGAACGCAGAACGGAGAACGATACTGACTTAATGGGTGAAGCATAAATGCTTTTCATATTCCCCTTTGTCTGAAAAGGAAGTTCTTTGAATGGAAAAGTATTGAGCTTTAAGCTCGTCCTGAAAAGGCAGTGAGATTAGCTGTGTTCAGCTGAGCATAGAATTGACTTGGGTCTTTTGTATTTGCAGAATTCTGCTTCATTGTAGTCTGAAGCTTGCTTGAACAGGGGGTTCGGATGATTGTTCGTCTTGGTGAAGAACGTTCCTGCTAGGTTGACTTCTCTGTGTATATGGGAGTTTCTGATAAACTATGGGCATCCAAACTCATTTTCGGACATTTATTCTGTATTCTCTGCAGCTTTTGAAAATTTGTATTCGAAGTATGGCTCCATGCAGGAGATGCGTAAATGATGACTGGGCGTATTACCATCCTGTATATGAGTAGTTTGTTCCGAGTGTCTAGTTTGCTTCTTCTGTTGATCATGGGGTAGAGCTGTGTGGTTACTTTGGATGTCTTCGAGCTTATGTGTTTTATATGACTGGTGAATTGTAGTTTTGTGTCGAGCATCCCGCCGAGATATTTGACTTCGCTCTGCCATGGAATCTTGACTCCTAGCAGATGTATGTCTTCTTTGGTCTGAAACTTCTTTCTAGTGAACAGTATGGCTGAACTCGTCTGTAGATTTGCTTGGATACTCAGGTCCATCAACCATTTCTCTAATGTATGCATACTGCTTTGGAGTCTTCTGATAGTTAGTTTGGGGCTGCGAGATCTTGCTAATAATGCAGTATCATCTGAATATAACGCAGTGATTGTCGAACTTGGGTTTTGAGGGATATCAGCAACGTAGATAGAGAATAGCAGTGGTCCAGGAGTGAGCCCTGCGGCACACATGCCGGGATCATGAGTCTGGTGGACACAATTTCATTTATTTTGACTTGCATGAATCTGTCTTTGAGGTATGTGTGAATTATATTTACTAGATTCGTTGGTATATTGAATGTGATGAGCTGGTAGAGACGATCCTGATGCCACACCTTATCAAAAGCCTTCGCAGCATCTATAAAGACTGCAGCTGTGTGGAGGTCCCAGTTGAAGCTATCGGTGATGAATTCGACCAATCGGTGTATCTGTTATACGGTGCTATGGTTTTTTTCTGAATCCGAACTGCTCATTAGGAATTATATCAAATATATCCGTTGCTGATTGAAGCTTGTAAGGATGACTTTTTCCACAACCTTTCCAAGGCTGGACAGAAGACTGATAGGTCTGTAGCTTTCGGGGAGCCGGGAGTTCTTTCCAGTCTTTTTAATTGGCGTGATATCCGCCCATCTTTCATGTTAAGGGAAAATACTTGAGTCTGAAGATGGCTGATTATATTGACTAGATGAACAATGGCTTTTCTGGGGAGTAGTTTGATTATTTTGTTTGTGATTCCATCTGGACCTGGAGCCTTATTGTTGTTCAAATGGGTTATAATATTTATAACTTCTGCTGGAGAAGTGGGTGTGATAGGTTCTGGGTCATCTTTTTATTGTGTTATGGCCTGCTTGACTCGATGGTGAATCTTGTAGATAAGACAGATGTTCAAATTTTCGTAAGAGGGGTTACGTTGAGTTTCCAAGCTGTCTACCAGCGCCTGTGCCTTTTCCTTGTCGGTATGGGCTATTCCCTTCTTGGTCTGAATTGGGGGTATAAGTGGCCTTTTAGTGCGGAGGGTTCGCAAGAATTTCCAGATGGAGTTGTCCTCTGGGTTTAGCTTCGTCAGCTTGGATTCCCAATCTTGGCTTCGATGTTTTTGGAGAGCTTCACGGACTTGTCTATTTAGATTATTCAGAGTTGTTTTATCTTGTGGAGCTCTTGTGTTATGGTACCTCTTTCTGGCTTTGTTTTTCAATCTGATTAGTTCCTGAATAACAGGGACTGGGCCAATGTGGTCTGGGAGAATTCTGGAGAGCTTGTCCCAAGATATGAAAGAGTGCGGAGGGAGAGAATTGCTCTTGTGTACCGAGTTCAAGCAGAATGGGGTTGTGGTCAGAAGAAAGTTCATTTAATGTTTCCAACTGATACTGGTATCTGATGTTTTTGAGGATGACTATGTCAAGTACATCTGAGCTTCCAGCTGAACTATGATGGGTGGGCTCTGTGAGTCCGGCTATGACAATAGAATTTTGCATTGAGTAATGGTTTAGAGTACGACCTTTGTCATTGATTGTGGAACAGTACCAGGCTGCATGCTTGGCATTAAAGTCACCAGCCCTGATGATGGATTCTGTAAAGCCGAGAATGGAGTCCAAGTTAGATACCAGTAATGGAATGCTGGGTGGATTGTATACAGCATAGATTTCGATACTGCCAGCATTGTTAGTATGAACTTCAACGCCTGTTATCTCTAGGTTCTTGGTTTGTAGATTGGTCAGGACATTGTGGCTTAGGTAGTTTTTAATGTGTATGGCTGTACCTCCTCCACTGCTGGTGAGTCTGTCTATTTTGTACTTATGTAGTTCCGTAATTTGGGGTTATTAGCTGGCCTCCACGAAAAGATTCCTACAAGGTACCCACTCAATTTTGACAGCCTTCAACAATGAATAAAAGAAAATTCCAGCCCGACTCTCTCATGATCACTGCATGGAACGCAAATGGATTGAGTAACAAAATTCTGGAATTGCAAGAGTTCACTCACAGACACAATCCTGATATAATATATAATATATTATAATATTAATAAATGAAATAATATACAATATATAATATATTATAATATTAGTAAATGAAACGCATCAGTAACTTGAATAGTCCTTATAAGGACTGGCTTAAAGGGGCGAAGCAAGAATGCTTTTCATCTTCCCCGTTATCTGTAGATAACAGTGTAGGGATAAGGTGTTATTGAGCTATTAAAGCTCTGATCATGGCAGGAGGGTAACAGCAGTAGCCGAGCCTCAGTTAGAACTTCATTAACTACAGAATTGCCATCCATTACAGCCTTTCGCATGGAAGTATCATAAAATAGGGCCTTTCACTTAAAATATAACTTAGCACTTAGCGATTTTATTGTTTTGTGCGCATTCACTTGTTTGATCCTGAGGCGCAAAGTGTTAGCAACAGCGGTGCGTCGCAGGTTTTTGTCAGTCAGTTTACAATTGATTCCCGTGCGCTACAGAGTTGTGCTTTGTTCGTCCTTTGCGATAATTTGCAGTTTTGTACTTCAGTTGTATGGCGTATCTGAATTCATACGTGATAAAATTGGCGCATGGAACGTAAAAGATTGAACACCCCTGCCCTAGCGTATTGCTCCTGATGCTTGCAGCTCTTAGCTGATAAGCTGCTCATTTTGCATTTTGATTCGGAGTGAAGAATCCGAAGCTGTAATAGAAGAAGTTAGAATTCCTGTAATGTATTTGAGAGAGGGCTATAGTTAATTTATGAGGGCAACCTCGCACTTTGTAGTGAGATAGTTAATTGGGGTTCTCAGTGTGAGGAAGTTCATGCTCAGCTTCTTCGTCATCTAAGTCATTATATCGAAACGAAGTTTCCTCATTGGTTTTGACCTTTATTCTTTCATCGGTAGCAGCAAGTGTAGACAGTAAATTACTGATTATTTCTTGTTAAGCTAAGGTTCCAAATTAGCAGCCGACGAGGCTGGTAATTTTTCTTGCTGTATATTTGAGAAGTGCCTGTAATCTGTTCTTCATGGTTATTACTCTTTGGCTGATTACTATTCACAGGCAGTGTGTTGGGTGTTGAGTGCTGTGAAGTTTCATCATCAGACCTTGTGTTTTGGATTTTTTTTTTTTTTTTTTTTTGGCCATGAGGTTCGTAGTGGTTAAGAGGTATGTTTGGGGTTTATATTGTACTCTGATTTACTTATTTCTAACGTTCTTCTGCTCTGTTATTGATAAGAATAAGCTGAGTTATAATGTATGTTTCCATGTCGTTAGAAATATAGGGGGAGAGAGAGAGAGAGAGAGTTTTGGTATTTCAAAAGCATTAGTTTATCAAGGGAGCGAAATATTTTGTTATCGTTTATAAAACATAACCGTTTTGTTGTTAATAACAACGATTTCATTCATAAAACCGCAACCGATTTTTTATTTAAATAAACTGCAACCTGATTTGAGTGGTCTAAGATTCTTTTAATAATTTTAAAAAATCATTTAGCAAATTGAGACGGGAGAAAGCCGAAGACATGTAAATCTCTTCGTTAGTCTGGGCGAGAGGAAAACTTTTATCACTGAAAAGTATAAGTGCTAAGGATTATTATGTCTAATTGATTGTAATTAGTTTTTTTTTTCTTTCGTATTTGCATTTCGTTTGTAAAACGAAGTTTCGAGATAATAGCAATGTTGACGAGTCTTACTGCTTTCGAGGCTTTTTTTATCGCCCTGGTATTAAGTACAACTACTCTCTAATCGCCACCCTTGATGATTTTAGTTTCCCAATTCGACACCCCGATTACTCAGCCCCACTGGTTGATTTTTAAACTTGAAATAAGAACATGTAACCTTATGTAACATATTTGTGGCACATAAAAAGTATTACGTTTAGCACTAAATTCTTTCTGTAGCATG
Source organism: Typopeltis vanoorti (assembly GCF_054136105.1). Classification (NCBI taxonomy): domain Eukaryota; kingdom Metazoa; phylum Arthropoda; class Arachnida; order Uropygi; family Thelyphonidae; genus Typopeltis; species Typopeltis vanoorti. The sequence continues at coordinate 88,316,530 of NC_143551.1, forward strand.
TTGTGCTAAAACTTGAATTTGTAAAGAGGAACCTGAGCTTTTTTCGAAATTTCTTAAATGACAACCTCATCTAAAAAAAAAACCAATACCCTATTAATACTGTTGTTGTTGTTGTAGGATCAAATGCCATCTAGAAACTACCTTCCAAATGTATTCGAGGTTATTGTATTCGAAGGTACCCTTGAACAGAGATACAAGAAAGTAGGTGAGACGCTGATTTCACACATTCAATAACTTGAAAACAAAATTATAAATTCATGTAGATGAATTTTATTAGTAGGTGTGAGAACATTACTTCACATGTTGGAGATTTTGAGTGATAAAAAAAAGTTTAATGTTTATTTTCTAGCGTAAGATTTCTGTTGCAAGTAAAAATATAATATAAATATAAAAAATATGCAGTCAATAAAAATAAAAATTCATTATCTCACTCACGTAGGAATATATTATATAAAAACAGCATTTCCCGTGGAAGCATCATAAAAATTGGGCCTTTTACTTAAAATATAACTGTCAATATAACGATATCTTTAATGAAATGGCTAATATTTTTAGAAATTATTTATTTTGTTTATAGCTATTTACAGAGGTTAAACTTAGTAGTTCACTAGTGAACGGACACAGATGTGGGTTGAAAAATCTATTGGATTACTACAGTTTATTCAGAAACTTCATAAAATTGTAAGTACCCTAACTGGATTACAGAAGAGAGCGCGAAAATAAATATCTTACTATGTCTTATAAAAGAAAAATAAAAAAAATCGAAGTTCTCGTTTACATTTCATAAGATTTTGAAATGTATTTTGCGTTTTTATGTAGTGAGAGAGAGCTATCGGTTATGTCCACCTGCTTCTGGTCTAATTGAAATACCAACAAACGGAGCGGTATTCAAATACCATTATTTCGTAAAAATAATGCTATTTAAAGGAATACGATAAAAGATCCCCCCATTTCAATTTGCGTGAACCCAAAGTTATAGTTGAACATTAATTTCAATATTCCTCACCAACTGGTGCACCTGGGTTCCTTGATCTAGGCAGTGAATCTATTGAATTACTCGGACGATTTTTGCATAGTGAGTAAGCGAAGAGACAAAAATAGTGACAGAGTGCATAGTTACGTAAGGAATATTTATTTATTTTTACGTTGCGAAGGGACAATAACAGTTCTTGGTCAGATTTCTTTGTGGTTACGACTGTCTTGTGCAATCGAAATATTAGAACAACGTCTCACGAGCAGGGGGAAAAAAGAAACAATACGACTCTCTTATCCTATTGATTTCCAATAATAATAATATCGGATTCGAAACAGAAATAGAAATCTCTATCTTCAACGATCCTTAGAGGTTCGACACAGATCGCTGATTAAAAAGATATATTTAATGCTAGGAAAGGAAAAAAAGGGTATATGAACGTGCCAATTATCTTAATGGTAGGTAAAGACAAATGTTATGTAAGATTTAAGCAGCAATACATTAGGGACGGGCGCAATGAATGAAACTTGCTCTATATATAGATACGGAATAATCACTTTTAATTCAATATTTAGTCTTATCGGCGATTGAGATTCCGCACTTGATGAATTTCTCTCTCTCTCTCTCTCTCTCTCTCTCTCTCTTTATTCAGCGTTTCTGAATGGCTTTCAAGTTGAGCGAGTTTATGGAGGAGATCAATACGAATCATTTTTATGCCATCCATTCCACTCTCGCAAGCTAACGATTTGGAAGGAAAAAGCTCTTTTTCAACAGAAAATGTTTTGAAAGTTTAAATTGATAAATTATCTCTGAAGCATCTGACCTGTTGTGACCTTCTCATAAAGCAATATGCCGTCTGTATTTTGTTACTGAAATGCAAGTTAAAACATATACAATAAAATACAAAAAATCAAGTCACTTCCGGTGTTGATAGAAAAACGTGTCTAGAATAGAGGGGAAATCTCTCTGTGGAGAAAGAATGCCGAAAGTTCAAATTCATTATCACGGATGAAGAAATTAATTTAAATAACTAATGTGTTGCGAATAGACCTGTAGAATCGTGTGAACGTTTGGAATGATATTGATGTTATTCCAAAAATACTAAAGAATATTAATGTATAAAATAAAATGATTCTAATAACAATTCTTTACTATTATAAAACTAATATTATATACTAATTATATGAAGAGCCAAAGGCTTCAATTCGGCGACATGAACTTATTTAAGTTAAGGGATATTATATCCCATATTGTTTCTTAGCCGAATAAGAAACTCAAAGAGTTTCATGCCGAATATAGAAACTATATAAAGTTAGGCGATTCGAAGCGTAAGCAAATACCTGGATAGTAGCACCTGACCCATTTGGTAGTGCAAACTGAGGCAACTCATAGAAAAGGTGGAGCAAGTTCCGATCACTCTTCTTGGAATCGCCAAACTTTATATAGTTTCTATATTCGGCATGAAACTCTTTGAGTTTCTTATTCGGCTAAGAAACAATATGGGATATAATATCCCTTAACTTAAATAAGTTCATGTCGCCGAATTGAAGCCTTTGGCTCTTCATATAATTAGTAATTTATTAAGACACCTTCTTAGCAATTCTCATAGAAGGGATGTAAGTTATGTGCTTCATCTCCCGTTATGAGAGGCTCCGCTTGGAGTAGGTCTTTGCCGTAGGTCTTTGCCTCTCGCCACCGCTGAGAAATATGGCTCTGTCCGGTGGTAGGGCATGCCTGCCACTGGGTGTGACCAACGCTGATTTGGGCGATCTTTCGGGATCGTCTAATTTTTGGAGAGGTCTTTACTTAAATACACCTCAATAAAGGTTGAAACCGGTCTGGGTAGTGACCTTCTCTCATAATGTAGAATAGTAATATAGCTCCTAGGAGTTAAGTTCACATTATGGGTAAATATCAAGAATAGTGATCAGAGCTTGCTCCACCCTTTCTATGAGTTGCCTCAGTTTGCACTACAAAATGGGTCAGGTGCTGCTATCCAGGTATTTGCTTACGCTTGGAATCGCCGAACTTTTATATAGTTTCTATATTCTATATATATTTCTATATATATATATATATATATATATATATATATATATATATATATATATATATATATATATATATATATATATATATATATGGTATTGTTTTCAATTCTAAGAAAAAATTCTTCACTGAAAGTAGCTGCTACATTATGCAGTTACACATATAAAACAGATATGACTGTTCTATATGTAAAGTAGAAATTTATTTAAAAAAGTATTATTTTTCTAAATAATTCAAAAATAAATATTCAATTAAATGCTTTTATAAAAAAGTTAAATTTTTCATTTAATAAAAAATAAATCTAGTAAAATATTTATTAAAATGTTTTCTTACACCCAAATATATTTTGATTTTAATTCATTCATATTGATTAGCAAGCAGATCATTAATAATTTTTGTTTATAGGGCGGTACGAATTCCAAAAGTGGAAAAAATGGTGATGTAGAGAATTTGAGTTTTGCGGTGTCAAAAATGATTACGATATCCATAAGTTTTTTCTAATATATTTGATTACTGTGTTAAGAATTTCACTTTCTTTAAGACCATCTCTAGTTATACTGAGATACAAATCTGGCACAAAACGTTGCAAAACTGGTAAGTTATCATTTCAAATCTAATATGGATGAAGAAGCGGTGAACAGTCTACTTCAAAATGTAGATCGTAAACAGGCTTTCAAACCACTCAAGAAACTCTTTGTATGTGATGAAAAACAGCCTGAATATCTTAATTTATACCCCACACCATACCATAAATACGGGAGATGAAAGCCATCCAAATATTTAAAATATTAATTTAGTAATCTTAACTCCAAAAGAAACTCATCACTCAGAGTCTTGCGATGAGCATGTAAATAAATTCAGCAAATCCAATCCGACCCTGGATAATACAAAAAAATAAAAAGAAATAAAGAAATTAAATCTCGAGACTTACTCCATCCTGACCACACTCAACAATATATAGAAACCAATCATACCAAATTCGCTTCTCATTGCCTCTTCAAATGCCACCGACCTCATAAACAAGCTTCTTGAACGCCAAGACTTCGTTATCCACCACAATTCAGAAATAAGTCTAATAATGAAATACACTTCCGACCAGCGAAGAAACTGGAAGTAAGAAATAATATCACCTACACAAACGATAGACTAGATGCCAGAGGTGATGTTACTGCCATTTATGTCAAAACCTAACTCGAGCACAATGTAACAGCCAACCCCTGAACCAGAAACTTAGTAACCACACGAATTGAAATTCAGACCAACATTGCAGGAAAACTTAGAATGTACATATATCTGCTAATTAATTGCAAACCTTTATATAGATATACGTAAAGATCACTTATGATGCGTATGCAAAATACTTAATCACATGCTTAACCACGTGTTCTAGGCAACTATTTAAGAATGTCGCTGCTGCTGGTGTGAATATTTCGAAGTGCGATAAAGGACTTATTGTGGGTGCCCTTCTGGCTTGAACCACGATTTTGGAAACAGCAGATGTGACCGGTTTCTCAAAAGGTGAAATATCGCGCGTGTTTATTCAGTAGAAAAATAACCCACATTATTTGTCTAAGAGACGTAACTGTGGTCCTAAGAGAGTATCAGGAACGAGATCGCCGTCGTCTGAAAAGACTTACGGACAAGCAGAACTTCCTCTGTGCATCAATTAACCGAACCATTTAATGAAGACTGTTCCCAACCTATATCTCACCGAATTATGCGGAGGAAAGTGAAGAAGATCGGTATCGGCAGTCGCATGCCTATACGTAAAATAAAAATTTCTAATTCAGTGAATGGTATGAGGATGCAGTCTACAACTCGCCGAGCAGATCTCTACGAAAACAGATCTAGACGCCATACTAGGCACCAAAGATTCCATTATCATAACAGATGATCTGAACATCAAATGCCGAGCTTTGAATAGCAAAATATTAAACAGAAATGGACGAATACTGAAATGCCACTTCTTCCAACGATATAGCAATAGCTGGCCCATCCGAATTTTGGACCTTTCGCAAACCAGATTTACTAGATACTGGTATCGTACAAAATATCAGACCTCAGTATCAACTGCAAACGATAACTGAACTGTCCTTAGACCACAACCCAATCCTACTAAAATTAGACACTCAGGAACAATTTACTCAACCCCCTCTCCAATCTTTTATTTGTTGTTGATATTCCATCGAGTCGTTTTCAACTCCTGGTGATTCTATGAACATACATTCTTCATTCAGATCTGTCCCTGGCCATATCTTTCAGAATTTCCAAGTACATTCCAGTTGCTTATTTAACTCCATCCACCCATCTAATTCTTGGTCTTCCTCTTCTCCTGCTTCCATCAACTTTAGCAAGCATCATCATCTTCTCCAGACTGTCATTTGCTCGCATAATATGTCCGAAGTATGACAAGTTTTGCTTGATGATCATAGCTTCGGGGGAGCAGTCTGGCTTTATTCTGTCTATCCTTCTTTCACTCTTTCTCAAGGTCCAACTTTCACATCCAAAAAGTACCACAGGGAATACAATTGCTTTCACGATTCTGATTTTTGTTGCGAGGCTAATATCTTTATCTTTAGAGATCTCTACCTTAAATTTGTCATTGCTTTCTTTCCGAGTAATAATCTTCTTCTAACTTCTTCAGTACAATAACAATCTTTATCAATTCGGGATCCTAGGAGCACAAAATTGTTGACTGCTTCCATTTTCTCCCCATCTACTTCAAAATCATTAAGTTCACATGTTGCCATAACTTTCGTAGTTTTGAGGTTGTTTAAGACCATATTTAGCACTTTATTCTTTAACTTTCATAATAAGTTCCTCTAAATCTTCTTTGCATTCTGCTAGCAAGGTGGTATCATCTGCATACCTCAAATTATTAATATTTCTTGCACCAATTTTAATTACAACTGAAGACTCCTCCAGCCCTGTCATTCTTAAAATGTATTCGCTGTACAAGTTAAACAGGTACGGAGATAAAATATATCCTTGTCGCACCCTTTACCTACTGTGAAATACTCAGTTTCCCAAAGATCTGTTCGGACAGTAGCTTCTTGTTGATAATAAAGATTCCTCAGAAGAAAATTGAAATGCTCTGGTACTCCCATTGTTCTTAACACATTCCACAGTTTCACCTGATGTACAGAGTCGTTGTTTCCTTTCTATAGTCAAGGAAAAAACAAAGGTAGGCATTCTTTTGATATTCCTGTGCTCTTTCTATTATCCATCTCACATTGGCGATTTGATCTCTTGTTCCTCTGCCTTTTCGAAATCCTGCCTGTTCATCTGGCATTTCTCTCTTCTTGAATGGTTCATGTCTTTTCTGAATGATCTTAAGTAAGGCTTGACTTGCATGAGATATCAGTGCTATAGTTCTGTAATTTTCGCACTCTCTTGCATCGCCTTTCTTCGATAAAGGTATATAAACTGATTTTTTCCATTCCCTAGGGCCTAGGCCATGTAGTTGTAATCCAAATTCGCTGACATAAAGCTGTTAAAATTTTAACTGCCTCTTCTCCCAGGACTTTGAGCAGCTCAATGGGTATTCCATGGTGCTTTCTTACTGGATAGCTGTTGCAGTGCCCACCTCACTTCACTCTCCAGTGGTACTGGATCCTGTGTATAATCCTGTTCTTCAAATTTCTGAGTAATTTTGGAGTTCTTTCTGTAAAGGGCTTCTGTGTACTCGTTCCATCTTTCTTTGATGTCTGCAGCTTCTGTAAGATATCCTTTGTGTTTACTTTTCAATATTGTCACCTTGGCATTAAACTTCCCTGTTAGTTCTCTGATCTTTTTTGAAAAGATTTTTTCCTTTCTTGTTTTGGTCTTCTATTTGTTGGCATTTCTGGTTTGGTTAAAGTTTCATACAATCTTTCATACCATGGAGAAAATTCTCTAATGTCATCACAAAAGATATTAGTCCCGTACCTACCCTTGGGAAAAAAAAGAAGACATCAATAAAACAATACCTAACCTTACAAATCAAATCAAGGCCGCCCTGGCAACAGTCACCATCACTACAATCCAAACAGACTCCAGGATGATGCTATACGACTAATCAGAGATAAGAAGAAAGCGGGAAAGAGATTACAACAACCTGGATCCATTAGATCGAAATATTCTTAACAAACTTACCAACCAAGTTAAAGAAGCTTTCAAAATCATAGAAATCAGGTAAAGAGACACTTTCCACAATCCGAAAGACAACTCAATATGGAAATTTTTTAAAATCCTTCGCATCAATCGCAAGCCACTTCCCCTAATGCAAAACGAGCAGGGGATCGTATATCCAGACGCTAACAAAGCAGCAGTTCTTGCCACGAACATGGAAAGGCAATGCAGTCTAGTATACGAAACCATAAACCTCAACTTTGTTCACACGATTTACCAGTGTGTGTTCGACGCACGTTAAGCCAGCCTACAAACCTTGCAGCGATCCGACACACACATTCATTCCCAGCAAAACTAAACAGATTCATAAAATTTCTCAATAACAGGAAAACACCAGGCACGGATGGGATCACAAATAAAATTATTAAATTTCTTCAACTTAAAGCTGCAGTGCACCTGGTCAGTATAATAACTGCAATTTTAAAAGAATACAGGATTTCCCTCCACCTGAAAAATCGCAGATATCATCCCGATACATAAACCTGGAAAATCTCCACAGTTCCCTTAGAATTATTGGCCCATCAGCATCCTCTCGAACCTAGAAAGGATTGCAGAAAGAATTATCCGAACCAAATTGAAAAGCAGAAACAGATAACTGAAACATCATATCAAATTATAAATTCGGCTTCCGATGCAAATCACCACAACGTCCAGCAAATTCAAACGACTCATCAAATATATCATGCAAGATATAATTGTAAACAACACACAGAAGCCTTTTTCTTGGATATTGCCAAATCAAATAACAAAAATTGGCACCAGGATCTTCTCTACAAGCTCATAAAGACAAATATCCTACATATCATTATACAAAAATTTCATATATAAATAACATAATGATGCTAACTGGCGCTAAGAGTTATGAAGAAATAAAAAAGAGGTCACAAGACAAGATGTCATGATATGCTTTTATAATTACCAATCTTCGGATTGACGCACCATAGAAGACGGTCATTATACAACTAATCAAATCATGCATAAGTGATAGAAAATTAGGTGAAAAATAGATTCACAGAGTGAAATATCACAGCTGGACTACCCCAAGGCTCCCTTTGGCTGTCCAGATAACCTCACTTATTCTGCATCTATATGTCAGACATCTCTCAAAACTCCGCGGTTATACTAGCCCTATACACTGACGAAACAATATTAACAAACTCTCTACGCCACCTCTAGCAACCAAAAGACTCCAAGACAGCATCATCACCTTATAAAACTAGTTTACTAAAAAAAAGAATAAGACAAAATATTCTAGACGTCTATCTGGACAGAGGCTTACATTTCACTGATCACATGAAACTTAAGCAAACCAAAGTAAGTGAACAAATATATCCCATGATCAACGGGTGCAGCAAGCTAAATGCAAGAAACAAACTACTACTCTATCAGATGGCAATAACACCAATAATTACATACGCGTCACCGGCTTGGAGTCACAGCCAAATCCAATATCCGGAAACTACAGATGCAAAATAAGTGGTTCCACGTGATATTAGATGCATCGTTTCATGATGCATCTAATAGCAAAATAAACTGAAATGAGAGAAAATATGTTGTGTTGGTAAAACTGTGACAATTATGGTCATTACTAGCACTCTGATGGAATCGTATGATAACATCGTGAAGCATCGATGTTGTACAATAAACTTAGAGAAACCTATTCACGTTATTCACAGGTAAAACAACCGTCATTTTTTTTTTTTTTCAAATTAAACTTTGATTTCACTTCAACAAATCTTTTATATTTTTACATTTTATTTCTCGAAGTTGTTTCCCCAAGAATCCATCATTATTATGCACCGTTTAATAATGTAGCACTTAATAGTGTGTATGTTCGTACTCCATCAGGAGAGACCATTATCTTAATAGTTCTTTTAAATTAAATTAAGTATCCTTTGAAGTAAATCGACTACATATCTTCGCATTTTCTAGCGGCACTTTTTTTTTTGTTTCTCTAACGCGCATTATCAGTCTTCACTTTGTATGTAAGTGTGTAGCCACTAACCATCTCCATTCTATTAATCAGGTTTCACTTACGGGAAAAAGAATGCCTCATTGATCGCCCATTCAGACAGCGTCAATCCATCAGGACAAGTGTTAGAAACAAAATTACACAACGAAGAACTGACTGCGAACATTTTGTGTGAAAGAGCATCTTTGTTGTCACCCCGCTGTTTTAAAACATGCCTTTCCCCTTTGCCAGTATCGCGATTCATGCTCCACCCTTCTCCATTAGACCACGACCTGCTGCTGAGTACGAGACTAATTTACCTGCTTCGTCGCTGTAGGGAAGCTTTAATGACACGATATCCTGCAGTCTGTGAAATGCAAGGACAACTAGCAATAACTAACCGGCTATAAATAAACCAACTCGAGACGGCTCATCTCCACGTGTATGTTGTCGCGTTCACACGTGCTGAGAGTCATTAGGGATAAGTGAAGAAATTTTAAAAAATATGGACAACGATTTCATTTTATTTTTATATTTATTATTCGTAATATTTGTTAAAATCAGCGACTAAGGATATACCATTATCATTAATGAAGGAGACTAATGATAGATTATTATCATGTCTCCTTTTTATTATAAAAACAAGATAAAAATATTATATAGGTGTATTACTTATTATAATTTTTAAAACTTATTTTCTTAAAAAAATTAAATGGAGAAACTTAATTATAGATATAATAATATGATATAAATTATTCAATAGAAAATAAATTATTCAATAGGAAAAATATCGGTGTCATTGTAGTACTAATTAAAATATTAGGAGTTTGTGAGAAATCCATTCCAGCAGTAACTTTCATAGAGGACAGCATAGCTTATTAAAGGTACATTAGGTTGTGTTTATTAATCCACTAATATTACAATAGAGTGACAACACAGTTGGAAGAGAATTGGTACACAATGCTTCTTTTAGATTTCGTCAACTCATGTGATAGAATTCCACATGGGGGGGGGGGTTTAATGCACAAACTTAAAGAACTGAGTATGCAAAATAGGCTTGTGACAAGGACTGGAGCATGATTATTTTGACAACCATTAAAAATTTTGATGTATGGAGGAACCGACTGAAGAGAATGAGAATGGGTATTGACTACTACAAGATTCGGTCCTCCTTGGGCCATCCCTGCATATTTTTTGTATTAATTACATTGAGGATGATATGAAGGGAAATATTTCCATAATATCCAGATGGCGGTAAGTTGTGTCGGGTGACAAGGGACAATTTCTGATACAGAATCCTTTCAGGTTAGCTAGAACTGACAGGATTCTATGGGTGTCGATTTAATGTTTCTAACTGCAAAGTTATGGGCTGAAAACATTGTAGAATTATATTAATGGGAATTTGCTGCAAGTGGTTAATGACGCTATGACAGAGACCATATTGCCAAAATTAGTTCAGACGTAATATCGCATAACTGAAATGTTGAAAAGAACACTAACTTGTAGGAATAAGATGCTATTTTATTCTTCCACTATTCAAGCGGAAGAATAGAATAGAATAGCATTACTTCCTTATTCCTACAAGTTTCTTATTTTCACTTTGCAACGCATTAATAAGACTACTCTGTTTCTATCATACATAGAAATCTCCAAGCTGGCAAGGGTTCTGATGGTATAAACACCGCGGAAATTTTGTAACTTATGGCAGGGGGGAGGAAAGCTCGGCGTCATCCGTGGAAGTTGAGTAAGGGTGTAGATACCAAGAAGAATGTTGGATCCAGATGCTTTTCATGGCAAAACTTTAAACGTACGATGAGAGTGAAATTGCGAAAATCTTAAGAATAGGATAGAACCTTTATAAAGTAGGATATTAATTAAATTATAGATTAATGGTAAACAATTGCGTTATATTAAATTAAACCTTTTTTAATATTATTATTTTTATTTTGGAGGAAACTTTCCTTCACAGTCACAGTCCAAGACCAAATAAATCAATACTAAAAAGAAAACAGTAGGTGAACCACTTGCTGAAAAAAAATAAACGTTTATTTCTTGTTCAGTTATTTATTATAATAAATACTAACAATATTAATAGCAATAAAATATAATAAATATAAAAGATAGAAAGGCGTTTATACTTGGCCAAAAGTATTCGGATAAATCAAAATGGTAAAAATTGAACATCGAATCTGCTGAAATAATGTAGAATTAATTTTACAAGACTTTAATAATAGAAACAAGAGACAGAGAGAGAGAATAGATGAATCCGGCTGGTCAATCTCATCCATCCCGTTGATGTAAAACAAATAATGACACACACTCTGAAAGAATTCGGCAAAGTTCATCGATTACAAGAACGCAACAACATCCAGCAATTTACAACCCGGTAGAGATGATCCAAGTAAATTAAATTACGTTATAGCAATCGATCATGTAACTAACAAGAACACACGCTCACTATCAATCTAACCCCTAATTCAGAGGCCAAACGTTAGGAGTTCGTCTCAACAAAGATGTCTTGTCATTAGTAGAAATGTCTAAAGAACAAAGACAAAGTGGACGCTGTCAATACTGTGAATCGTATTCTGGAGTGTACAACTTGTGACCAGTTTTCGACTTATTTTAAGCAATAAACGAAAGCTAGTCCTTTCTGCTTCTCCTCGCACTAGTAATTGACCATACATTCTCCTATTGCATTCCCTATTGTGTATTTATAGGAAGAAAACTCTTAAGACGTCTCTTTCTCAATTCCATCTCGCACATACTTAGCAGTTGGGATGACAATTCCATTCTTTAATAATAATAATAATAATAAAACCTAAGTTTTTGTTGCAACTCTTTTGCTGGAGTTAAGAGTGAGCTAAGTTTATTTTCATTGGAATTTTATGACTACTCCTGAAAATCAGTTCAAATACTAAAAATAGAGAGAGAACAATATATGATTCACTCCCATTTAGTATCATTTTATTATCGCTACCTAAAAGCAAAGGGAAAGAAAAGACTGGCAAATCGAAAATTTCGACATCTTAGCATCGCTTTATGAAAAGAGGGATTTAAATCACCCGAAAAAAAATGGTAGAACAACGTTTAATGTGAATTACCAGAAATATTTCAACGCAATGAGTGCATAAGCGTGGTTTTCCTACGCTTCATACATGAGTTTAAATTTATTTTCTCTTCTTTCTCATTTTTTAATCATGACAGGAAACTGCGGCTACCATCGATCCATAGAGTTAGACCCCGCTGCTAAGATATTTATGTACCAATTTCCCTTTATTCTCTATCCACCCTATGATTCATTTTTCCCTTAAGAAAGCCTACTGCTTGTGTTAGTCTCGGCTGTGTTATAATTTCCCGTTCCTTTAGTTCAGAGAAGGTAGAAGACTATAAGTTATACAGACACTGGGTTAAAGTCCCAATAGAATATTGCTCAGAAGTTTCCATTTTTCACAACGTCAAAGCTCGTTGTCTTATTGCTTGGCTGGAATCCATTAATGAAACAGCGGACGGTTTTCGGACCAACCTAGGGAAGGTCTGCATTTCGTATTTGAGACAATTAATCATACGTCTCCCCAAAAGGGTTTGATACTGTGGTTTTGGTAAAGCGCTTACATTTAGGAATACGAGAGATTGGTTAGAGCTTTCAGAGTTGACGTTTAAACTACAGGGAACGGTAGTAGACAGTCGAGTTATTTTCTCTCTGTTTTTGTATGGGTGTGTGTTAAACAAAAATGAATTAAAGGAAAAAATAAGAAAAAACGCTGAAAAGAATAAAGTGTTTATAATGAATCGAGAGAGAGAGAGATAATTAATGAAAGTGCTAGCCCTTCTGAGACATTATTCATATTTTCATCTTTTCACTAGTACATTTTTGTCATTTCCCATTGCTTGACAGCAGCATTTCGAACCTATTTTTAGGATTATCTTCAAAAAGTACGTAGAAACTTCAAATACCTGCAGTCTAAAAATACGTATTTCATATTTATCGGTAACGCTTGATCTTGCAATACTACTGTGGGTAGGCGTGATTAGTACATGATCCTTGAAACGAACTCAGGTTAGAAATAATATTGTCAGTAATGACTGACACTGATAAGAGATTAAACTTGGTCTTCGAGATCATAGACCTTCTATTACTAAACTGTGTTAAAATGAAAGTCCTAAAATTATTAACTAAAGATTTCAAAACGAAGATTGAGTTTCAGTTGGCTTGGAATTTCCAAGAGTAATTCGAAAAATTTTATGGTTATGTGGTAATGCTAATAGAAAGGAGTTATCATAACTAGCTGGAACAATTGAATAGTAGTTGAATCATTTATCATCTTAGAAGAATATTTTGCATGCGTATATTGTGAAAAAGAGCCTCCGTAGATCAGTCGGTATAGACGAAGCCCTTTGGTCGAAAAGACGTGGGTTCGATTCCCGTCACGATGACGTGAGGAACCTTTATCTCGTCTCTTTCGACCAAAGGTGAGTTAGCCAGTCTCATACGAGGGTAGAAGGGTTTTTTCACCCGAAAACTTGGGTTTTTCGTCCCTCAGAACAGGCAAACCATCCCCGTGAACACACACTTCAACACACATAAGACATTCCTGGAATACGGATGTATTACGTAGGATTTCGGTTTTGAATGCTTACACGGTAAATTGTGGGTCTACGCGTGAGCGTAAATTAGGATACTGTGAAAACTGTAAGAAGAGACAAACCTTGCCTCTGCTTGAGAGATTGGATTTGTTTTCCTTAATAATGTAATACAGGAGTTGTTGATATGTTACATCATCTGACAATTGATAAAACTGAATGTGGAATGATTTGTCTGTTATGGTGATAAAAAGATTTATGACAGAACTAATCACTCCGATTTTGGCCATCTTCAGTATAACTCTAGATTGAATAGTACCTTCTGAATGGAAATTTGCAAGGATTATTCCAATTCATAATGGTAATTCACCACATAGTGTAAAGAATTATAGACCAATTAGTTTTAATGGTATTACAGATAAAGTAACGGGAATAATTATTGGATTCTTGATAGAATCACTAGTTATAAAAGGCATAACATGGTTTTTTTAAAAGGAAATCGGCTATCTTCAGTTTGCCTACTGTTTATCATAAAGTCCCGAGGGAAATAGACCAACGTAATGGCTATGATGCTATTAGTGTGATCTATTTCTATTTAAGTAAGGCATTGGATAGCCTTCTACATAAGAATCTACCTGATTAAATGGGCCAAATAGATAATGGTGATTAAGTAAATCAGATAAATAGAAAACTGGGTGACTCAAAGACCAAAGAAAGTAGTCTTTAAACGACAGTTTTTATAGAGATAGAAAAAGGGTATCTCAGGACTTTAGATGTTAAAGCGTTTGTTGTTTAATATATACATAAGCAGTGGCGGCCCGTGCATAAGCACTGCGACACTGCAGCATCCCCAAGGAAAAAATTTAAAAAAAAAATTAATCTTGTTTGTGTTTATAAATAATAGCAATGCTTACAACATTATATATATAAATACAATATAACATGTTAATGGTTACAGCTTAGGTTTTGACATTGATTGAATAGTTAATAATTGGAATTGTTCGATTAACGCTTTAGATTACGAAACAAATGCACTGCGATCTAACGCCGATATTCGTTTGCGCTTGTCATTGCACGTTACGTCATTCCCACACGGCCCAAACAGCAGTGTATTTTTAGTATCCATATGCACGTTATTTCTGTGAGATATGAAACGTTTATTATTGGTGCTTGCGTGGTGAACTGTTTTTTGTTAATCTTATTTTATTTTGTTAAAATAACATATAATTATTTATTTATTATAGATACAAGGCTGAATTATGACGAGTGTCACTGTTGAAAATATGAAAATAATTATATTTTTTCAATTATCGTTACACGAAACAAATGCACTGCGATCTAACGCCGATATTCGTTTGCGCTTATCATTGCTATTGATACGAAACTTTTATTATTGGTGTTTGTTCGTGGTGAGGAGGAAATATTTTCAATAAAGCAATTTTTAATATGTAAATTTATTTATTCATAAATTCGTTACTGATTAGGGGGGGGGGAAGTTTTTTTTTTTTTTTTTGTTTGTATATCCAGCACCCACTTAAAAATTTCAACAGCCGCCACTGTACATAAACGATTTAGGTTCAACTCTTAAGAAGAATAATTCTGTCTTTGCTTATGATGTTGACCTGGGTAGAGTAATCAAGTGTTCGGATAACCTTAGTTCTTTAAAGACATAAAAATATAAACATGAAAAAATGAAAGAAACCCTCTTTACAATCGAAGGAGACCGAGAATATAAACTATGAGTGGGCGCGCGCGCACACACACACACACACATACATTGGCCTACGTAAGTAGTTAATCTCAGATGATCACTTAACTGTTCATTTTTGTTGTTGTTTATAGAATTGAGTTAGCTTACAATTTTGGTTATGAGAGAAATATTTTGAGAGAAATATCTTTCCGGTTCTTTAGTTTTACCGAGACAAACATAAAAACCTTCCTAGAATGTTGGTAGTAATTACGTGTACAATAAATGTACAGGCATGAATTTGGATAATTCGTGTCACATAGAACAAACTCCTGGTGAGAGACCTGTAATTTTGTTTTAATAATAATAATAATAATAATAATAATAATAATAATAATAATAATAATAATAATAATAATAATAATAATAATAATATTATTATTATTATTATTATTATTATTATTATTATTATTATTATTATTATTATTATTAGGCTAAAAGGTGTTGCGTTAGGTCCTACATACCCAATTAACATCGTAGTAGTGCTTTAGTTGAACCCTTCCATCACAGTTTATTTCATGAAGTCCAAAGGTCAGTGCTGCTGACCCACAATATTCACTTTGTGAGGACGTCTGCACAGGGCGAGCCTTGATACTTCTTCAATGGTTATTCAGCAGGTCTTTCCTACGTCAATCTCTGAATACGCCTACTCAGCAATCAACATTAATTGGAGACACTTTTTATTCTCTAAAAACGAGTCTACCATTACGGAATTGCCTGAATCGTACCTTCCTAACTGCGTGCAGTTGCTTTCCAGCATATACTCGAGAAACAGTTCGCTACGGTAATCTTTCCCATTCAGACACATGTGCTAACGCTGGTCAAACTTCCGGCACACTACTCAGAGAGCATTTCGCCCTATTCCTACCAAAAGATATTCATCAGTGTCTCGTGTATTTCTTCCCTAATCGCAATCCAGTGTAATCTTCTGTTTCATCATTCAACCTTCATTATTCAACCAACATTCAGAAGATAAAGATAATTTCTTACCTTTATCTTCTGCACGTCTCACCTGATCATAGATTCATCCAGATTTTTTGTTCAATCCTAGTAATCAATCTTATCCTGAATATGTCCTAAATACTGAACTGTATTGCTCATGTCTATTAAAAGGGTCTGCATCTCTGGTCCTCTTTCTGTTATCAGTAAACTGCTACTTTTCAAACTTCTGATGTAATAATAATATCTGGGACTTCAGACCAATTTAGTAACTTTCGATTGACCATCGTTTCCTTCGAAGATTCTTGAAAACACTCCTGTGTTAATGTGGGTTACTATATCATTCGTATCCTCAGTTTTTACGCAAGTTCATTGAGAGGTATTCTTGACATTGCTTATTTAATTGATAATGAAAATATTTTAGTCAATACTTTTATTAAGGATTGCTGAAACTCCTAAATAATACATCCCCATTCATTGCTACGATGACTTCGTGAATGTTTTCTTTCAAGTTTCGCTCAACACGTTCAGGAGATCCTAAAATCCAGGAAATTAGTTCTTTTCTTGCAGAGTTAAGTCTGACAGAAGGAGAATAGCTGGATTAGCAGGAAGCTTCATACTTCGTCTTCGACAGGACTTCGATTTGTTACTAGTTCCGAAGTAATATTGCAATATAAGCATTTGCAATATTAAGCCCGGTCTTTCTGAAATACCCTACACTTGAGGCACCAGTCCTTTTTTCATTTTCTATTCATATATTTAAATCGTGCGTTCACTTTCCCATAACGTAGATTAGTCGGTATCATGAAATTAGTTCTTACTGTATCTTTTACGAGTGCATTCTACGACTGTTTTTAATCAACTGTTGCCATCTTACCTTAGTTTATTCCACGAAAATACGCTTCCTTCCATCCACACAACCGTTAAACGCAAACGCATGATGAATACCAGGAGGTATACAATTTCGTTTCATCAACCCCCTGCTTCTACATTGCAAATACTCATTACGTAGACAGATGGTACCCTAATAACAACTGACAGGTTAAACCCTCATACCGCTTGCTTTTATGGCTTGCATTGTTGTTCAGCACTAGTGTCTCGCTATGTCACGTTCATAAAGGTTTCGCAAAGAATAAGAGCCAACAGGATACAGGCATTTTAAGCTGGTTCTTTCGGACCGGATATAGTTAAGCTAACCTGGAAATATCAACCGGAAGTAAAAAAAAAAAGGTTTCATTAGTTCTGTGAGATTACTTTATTTTTGTCTTTTTTGAAGGAAACGATTACAAGTTATTCGCGATAGTGATCACTATTGTTTCGTTATTTATTTATTTTTTGAGTATTTTTTAAGCGCAAATAAAATTCAACTCACTCCAAAAACGTTCCTTTTTTTTTTTTTATCGATCCTTCTGATATTGCAATACGTTGCTTATTTGGAAGTATACGGTCAGGAAAATATTCAGATAATGATACACGGCTAAAAATATCTCCAAAAAAAAAAAAAGGAAATGGACCGGCATTTATGTAAGAAAGTACTAAACTTCACCGCACATTTCTTAAACCTTGGCAGAATAGAAGAAAAAAAGATCAGCTTCTCCTTCTGATCACATCGATTTCCCTATATAGAACCTCTAAAAGCATGTTTTAAGCTGTCACCACCTCCCTCGGTCATATAAAGGGAAAATCAAACATTTACTGACAGACTCATAAAACTCCAGTGTTCGTGGTCTTGTCTAATCCCTCTAGACGAGTCAACGCAGGTATCCGCTCACCTATTTTCTCATCAACCTGACAAGGGAGGGTTCAAACACCCACACTGGTTTGGGCTAAGAGAGTGAAAGAGAAAGATGAATGAAGCGAACGTGTGGGAATTTCACCAATGCGAGACTTCGACGGTCTTACAAGTACGTGGCTTGGTAGTGGGAACGGCTGCTCCAGGGATTAAGGATGCCGTCAAAAGAAAACAGCTTGACAAATATCCTGCATTAGCTTGCGGCAGTTCTAAATAGGAACAGGTCAGAGAAATCCTTCGATGACTTGTTAGTCATTCCAAGCTCGTGCGCCTTCACTGTCCTTTTGTTCCTTAACTTTCGTATGTAAGCGTGCGGTGAACAGATAATATTCGTCTGTATATGTCTACAGTAGATGTACGGATCAGTTAATTTCGTATATAAATGTAATTAAATCCAAAAATGTTTGAGAAACTTTTGTGTTGTTTTGAAACATAATAAACGATGAGAAATGTAAACTATATAATTATTAGCACACTTAGCTAATAGTGGAATTTTTACTCTGTAAACTTATTTTTGGCACCATTTTAGAGTACAGGAAGAATACTATTGAAGGTGTGCCGTGTTCAGTAGCAATATGGACAATTGGAGACATTTTAGTCCATTACAGTATGCTTAATCCTTATTTTCTCAGACTACCTGATGGATCAAAGCAAAAGTCTTTTTTGCTTTGTTTTGCAAATATTTCACGGTGGCTTTTCCATTTTTCTTAAATCCCTAATAACAAACCATAACTGCTTTACAGTGCTTGATGACGTCAAAACATATACCTCTAGTATATTTACGCATGTAAATAAAATTTAATATGATTATCCCTCTTTTTAAACCTTTTCCAATGATGCCTATCAAGTGAACTATTCTTTGAAGGTGGGTGATAGCAGGATTTATTCTCATCGACGACTTTCGAATTTCTTTCTTCCCGGAAAACAAACAGACCAGTGAGCGCGTGCAGTTTACTTGCATAACACACTTTCCTCACAGTCTCGGTTGCATTGGTTTAGTTTCACCAACCTGGTTTCATCGGCTTGGAAATCACTGTACACATCACGCTATACGGTTTCGTGAATTGCCATTCGATACAATGGGTAAACTGTTAAGAATGTTGTCGTTGGTGATGTAGATTAGATGCAAATGATCTATTACGAAATGAGCAATAATTTTGTGTCATGAATTGCACTGTATGGAACAGCATATCTAAGAAGAATTATATTCACTTATAGTAGTGAATATAATCAAGGTTGAATATCTGATTTTGTCAACATACGTTCAACCCATGAATAGACCATTCTCTGTCTTCACTTACAGTATACCTTAAAACAAAGTCAAAATATTTCGCTGTGTAATCCCATACAAATGATGCCACTGTTACTACTTACACGTCACACGCACAGAGGAGAGCATATTGAATATTTACGTGGCACTTTCCTTACATTTTATTACATTTTCTATACTCTATGTCGTAGCCGACTAAACAGAATATTAAATTGTCTGCATTTTTTCGAATATCTGTTCTATATAGGAATACTAATAAATGAAAGAGATAACCCAAAAGATAGCTGACCAAGTAAATCATTATAACACAAACCAAATCATCCTTAGAATGCTAATTATATTAAAACTGTCTCTTTTTTGTTTGATAGCTAATGCATTTAATGGTACGTGATAATTTTTCGATGGTGTCGGTTGACGTTTACATCTCTACGTCAAAATGAAATTAGGCATACACAGTTTATTATGGCGTGAATATTTAATATGTCGACAGCCTGACCGAATGGTGTTTTGCATCTTCTTAACGACACCTCTAACATTGGGAAACACCTTGTGCTTCGGCCATTCATGCAAATGAGAAGGCTTTCGCAGAGTACACTGCAATGTTTATATCAGAAATCAATAAGTTCAGTTACACCACACTTGCTGCACTGAAATCTTCCTGACTAAGAAAGATCCATAAAAGACAGCACATGAAAAGGTCACGTTATTCATTTGAATAATTCGTATTTGACAGCGCTAGATATTCCGCGTTATTTACAACAGCAGTAGGTGGAGACCGTACAGAGTAATGAGCCTTAAAAGTAGATTGCCAAACATGTATGCTTCCGCATTAGCAAATCAGTGTCAAACTGATGACTGCAGTTTCTAATAGAGGTGTGTAGATAGATAGTTCGCTTACTGACAAGAGAGAGAGAGAGAGAGAGAGAATCTTGACAAAACAAGAGAAAGGCATCTTCGAAATGATGCAGTTGAAAACTAAATCATAACAACTAAAATATGTAATGGTAACTAGAAAGACGTCATTACAAATTGTTGCTTGCAATTAAAACAATAAAATCTCCATTTATTATGCTTCCTAACTGCATTATAATTTATCTGTTTGCGAGAGTTGAAAAATGACTCGTTGAGCAAACATATACCATCTAGAAAATATTATTCATTCCTCTGCATCATCAGAATCTGGATTTTCTATGAAGAGAGGTTTTTTTCGCTCTTCAGGAAGCTGAAGAGCGCGCACGCGCACACGCGCGCACGCACACACACACACACACACACACACACACACACGCACACAATGAAAGAGCTCAGTTATACAAAATTTTCCTGAGAAATCCCGTGTTTCCGAGATGAATTCTGGCACATTATCAGTAACAAGCCACTTTCAAAATACATACTATATCACAGCATTAGTCCTTTTCTTATACAGATTCCTATAAAACACGGATAGCGAAATATATGGTAATTTTTTCCCATGATGCATTTATGCAACTCCCAATATCTATTTTTGACTCATTCAACTTTGAATTATCTTTCCGTTTTTTAATTCTTCTAACCAAGTTAAATTTATATTTTGTGTAACAATTATTGATAATTACTGCCAATTGTTATTTTTTTCTTTTCGTATATTTTTACTTACTATATTTACTGTATTATATTTATTATATTTACTATATATTAAAGCATTTGACAAAGTTAAAAGAAGCATTTTATAATAAAATACAAATAAGATTAAATCATGAGCTATCATATACGAGAGAGATAAACCAAGGGGTCCCACAGGGATGCCTCTCAGCAAATCTTTTTAATATTTACCTAAATGAAATAATAATAAAATGGAATAAAAATTTCCATCAAGGAATTAAACTTTCTCCTACAGTTAACTTAAACACTCTCCTTTTTGCCGACGACCAAATAATAATTACAAATTCTGAAGATAACTTACAGAAAGCTATTTTCGATCTAAATGAGATAGCGAAAGATTATGGTATGATAATATCAACAGAAAAATCAAAAACTATGGCCTTTAAAGGACAAGATCCAGCAAGAACTAAAATAATAATAGATAACAAGATCTTAGAACAGGTGAATTCGTTTAACTATCTAGGATGTATGATGACATATGAAAATAAAAAAGATATAAACGTAAAAATTGCAAAATATTTAAAAATAACAGGTGTAATTAACTCTATATTTAAACCAAACCTAGTTCAAAAACAAACCAGGCTAAAAGGATACAATACATTATCCCTACCACTCTTATTGTATGGAAGTGAAATCTGGATAATAAAACAGAAAGACAAACAAAGATTAACAACAGCAGAAATGAAGTTTATGAGAAAAACTGCAAAGTATACCCTATTTGATCACAAAAGAAACGAAGAAATTATGAAAGAATTAAACCGAGAACCAGTAATAGAAAAAATTAAAAAATATAAACATAAATGGATGGAACACGTTCAAAGGATGAAAACAGAAAGATTACAAAAACAAGCCTTAAAGTACAAGCCATTAGGGAAAAGAAAATCAGGACCTCCTCTTAAACGATTCAACGATGACTTCTAAGGCCGAAACAGGCCATAGAAGTCATTTGAAATCGAAGAAATGTTAGGCCTAAATCCTTGATAAGCATGATAATGATGATGATGACTATATATTAAATAACTATATTTACTATATTTTCATTGTGAAAACACTTTTTAGTAATATTCCCTTGAATGATTTTTATATGAATGTAAAGATTTCGTTTTTTATTATGATACAGTTTTGGTCATATATGCTTTATAAAAATATTATTTCACTTTCTGCCGTATTATTTATATTATTATTATATACATCATATAAAGTAAGGAACTTATTGCAGACATCATAATAAGAGAATGATGACAATCATAATCATTTTGCGTTTTATAGCAGTGGTCTTCTAACGTTTAGAATTTGTCGAACTGTTATGAATAAATTCAATTGATAGCGGAAGTTATCTACGGTAAAAGTACTTTTTCAGGTGCAAAAATGAAATAAAACCTTTCCAAACAACAGTTTATTTATAAACATAAAATGTATATGCGAATTCATGAGAACTATTTCATGGTCGTCTCGTAATATCAACGAAAATTCGTAATAAAATTTAAACTCTCTTTATAAATATAAATTTGTATTTTACAACCGCGCGTAACTGATTTATGTAATTTGTTTTTGTCGCACTATTCAGAGAGATTGATCTTTCATGGACGTAGGTGGTTATAAATGGAATGATATCTTTTGCAGCGCGACCGAAAACTCAAAAGAAGCATGCCCAAAAAATTGAAGTCAGAAATGACCTATTTTTAATTCCTAACATTCAGTTATATTAGTGATCTTCATTACTGACAATTAATATAGATTATTATAATATCAATTATGATATAAATTATTATAATATCAATTATGATATTTATGATATGATAACTGAACTTAAACTAACGTTCTTACTAATTAGACTATTTATAATTTATAAAGGTATATTTTTATTTTTATAAAAAATTAAGTTACTGTTTTAATTGCTGCAATTTTAAATATAAATTTTATTTTTAATTATATGTTACTTTTATTTTTTAGAGAAATTATAATTTTTTAACTGAATATCAATTATATAATATAACTGAATAATTATATAATTGTTATGATTTTAATTATGACATTTTCTTGTCTTGCTGTCATAAACACCATGTAAATATTTCTGTAATTTTGTTAATTTGATTTATTCTTTCTCGCATAAACAATGGGTTTAGAATTTCCCTATGTGAATTAGAAGACAATGTTGTAATGGATAAGTACACAAAGTTAGACAAAAGTAAAGGCAGGGAGAAGAGATTTGTTGTATGACCGTGTGTGTGTGTGTGTGTGTGTGTGTGTGTGTGTGAGAGAGAGAGAGAGAGAGAGAGAGAGAGAGAGAGAGACTGCGATACACTTTCACATTCAGACGTTTAGAAAGTCAAGGTATAGCTGACGCATTTCCTCCCTTCCCACAAGGGACTTTTGTCAATGGCGAGTCCATTAATGTTTCTGTGATCTTAAACCCCCTGCGTTTCTCACAGTGTGAAAAGAAAGCACAACCGATGAACCGTGCTAGCAAAGAGACAGCAACATTCACGTCCACAGACTTGGCTGAAGTTGCTATTTCCAGGATATTATCGACAATTTCTTATTGCATTTTCTCTGAAACTGGAATTCTTTTGAAAAAAAAAAAAAAAAGAAGTGAAATACACGATTCCGTTCATTATAATAATGGGATTGGGAAACAAATAAAGTAAGCTTTCGATTATCCTAGTTTCGTAGCTGTAAACTATATCCAATGGAGATTTTTTTTTTTTTTTTGCATTTTATATCAGATTTATGTAAGACAAATCACTTACTAAGATGCTTTGATTCTAAAACTGCTGACGTTTCTTTGATCCTTAAGCATAAAAAATGAATATATTTTTATTTATTTTTTATTGTTTAAAATTTAATAAACTATTAGTGAAATTATTAGTTCACTGAAACAGAATATATTTGACAGAAATAGTGTTGTTATTTTCCAGCAAGAAACCACCCTTTACAATTAGCTTGACAAAAAGTAAATGGGCAAAAAATTGATTTTCCATCTCTTTCTTTCCGCCAAAATCCTCCTCCACCGCCATATTTCTTTCCCTTAATGATGCTACTAGTCAGCATGTATTGATAAACTACGACCCATCGTCTTCCTAGATTTGATTCGTTTTTGATTTTTCCTTCGGTAATTTCAGAACTGATGACCTATGGACATCACTTTGACAGATGGAAGAACACAGTGAGATTACGAAGAAAAAAATATTAGATTTTAAATGTATATTTTACAGTCATATTAATGCATATTAAAATAATTTCCTTTATTCCAAGAGTAAGATTCCTGGTTTCTCTATCATGTGAAGCAAAATATTCAAGTCTGTTCTGTTCTAGACCATTCCTTCATCTATTTCAGTCGAGAGTTATTATTTGTATTCCGGCATTGCAACTAACAACACCTGGTGTTATTTGATTTATGCAGCTAAAATTGACTGACAATTGACAATTGACATTTATGTCTTTAAGGGTGAAGCAAGATGCTTTTCATATTCCCCGCTATCTGTCGTGGTTACAGTGAGGGTAAAATTTACGAGCAGTTTGCTCGCCCTGAATGGGCATGGAGATTATGCATCGTTATAGGAGGCTAATATAGTTTTTGGTCTTCTATATTTGAATATGTCCGTTGGCTCATATGCTGCAGCTTGTTGAATCAAATCATTGGGGTGTGTGGACGTCTTTAGAAAAAACTTGGAAGCTAAGGATTGTAGATAAGAGAGAATATATGGAATATTTGTGTCTCTATGGAGCTGGCTGTTTCTAACATACCACGGGGCGTTCAGAATCATTCTCAAGCACTTGTTCTGCACACGCTGAATCTTGATAATGTTAGCGTTAGAGGTGTGGCTCCAGGCTGGAGAGGCATAGGTGATTATGGGACGAATCGTCATCTGGTAAAGTTGCAATTTGATTCTGTTGCTGAGCTTGCTATTTCTATTAATTAGCGGGTAAATCTGAGCTATGGCTTTAGATGCTTTTGCACATGCAGACTTGATATGTTGGTTGAAAGATAGCTTTTTGTCGAGAATTACACCCAGGTAATTTGTTTCTGTCTGCCAGGGAATTTTAGTATTGAATAGTAACACATCTCCTGCAGGAGACATTGGCCTTTTTGAGAAAAGAACCGCTGAGCTTTTCAGGGGGTTGACTTCCAATCTCCACCTAGAGAACCAACCCTCCAGCTTTAGAATGTTTTCTTGAAGCTTTCTAGTAACGAAGTGGGGTCTGAGGGATCTGGTTAGTATTGCCGTATCGTCCGCATACAGCGCTAAAATGGAAGTCATCGGATTGTGAGGGATGTCTGACATGTATACAGAAAACAGCAATGGAGCCAGTAGAGATCCCTGTGGCACTCCAGCAAAGATATGGCGCTGGGACGATATAGAACCGTTAATTTTAACTTGCATTGTTCTATTCTGAAGATATGAACGGATTAGATGAACCATTTTTAGTGAGATGCCGGCTGAGATAAGTTTGTGCAGGAGTCCAAAATGCCAGATTTTATCAAATGCTTTAGATAGGTCTAGGAAAACAGCTCCTGTGTACTGGCGCCAGTTGTAGCTGGTGATGATATATTCCACAATTCTATGGATTTGCTGGGTAGTACTATGGTGTTGCCGAAAACCAAACTGTTCTTTAGGGAGGATGTTTAGGTCATTTATTGAGGTTTGGAGTCGTGAGAGGATGACCTTCTCTGCAATCTTACCCAGGTTGGAGATGAGACTGATTGGACGATAATTCTGCGGTAAGTGTGGGTCTTTGCCTGGCTTATGTATAGGAATCACATCAGCCAGTTTCCAGGTGGAAGGAAAATAGTGAAGTCTTAAGATTGCATTTATTATACTGGTCAGATGCACTATAGCTTTTCGAGGCAGCAGCTTGATCACCCTGTTTGAGATGCTGTCTGGTCCAGGAGCTTTATTGTTCTTAAGTTTTTTAATAATATCATATAATTCAACAGGTGATGCGGGTGCAATATGATCAGCACTGGTATCCGGGAGGTTTAGTGCATGTCTAACCTGTCTGTGGATTTTATACAGATGATTGAAATCAATGTTGTTATAAGATGGTTTGCACTGATCCTCAAGATTTTTAAGTATGGCTTCTGCCTTATCTGCATCTGTGTGGATTAGGCCCTGGTTTGAGATTATAGGGGGGAGGGATCTGTTTTTGTTTTTGATGTTTCTCAGTAGGCCCCAGATAGAGTGATCAATAGGTGAGATAGAGGCTAACTTTTTATCCCAAACTTCGTTTCTATGCGTTTTAAGTGCATCTCTTACTGCTCCATTCAATCTATTAAGCACTGTCTTATCCTGAGGAGCGCGAGTGTTACGAAATCTCTTCCTAGCTCTGTTCTTCTCTCTGATCAGGTCCATAATGTCCTCAGGCAAACGATCAGGCTTGGGAACAGGTTTCTGGAAGGTTGCAACCATTATAGCGGACTTAATCTGTTGGGTGAGGCTAGTCACTGCAGAATCCACATCTTCTGGTGTGCATATGTGTGGGACGGGTCCTATTTGATCCCGAAGTGCTTTAGACAATCTCTCCCACGATATGCCTGAATGAGGAGGAGACAGGCATTCTTGTTCTCCCAATTGCAGTAGAATTGGGTTGTGATCCGACGACAGCTCGTTTAGTGATGTAAGGCTGTACTGTAGTTTAATGTCTTGCAGGATGGCTATATCCAAGATGTCAGCAGTGCCAGATGTACTGAGATGAGTTGGTTCGGTAGGTCCAGCCACAACAGCATGGTTTAATCCTGTGTAGCTAGAAAGGATACGACCATTTTTGTTAGTGGATTTACTGTTCCAAGCAGGATGCTTTGCATTGAGGTCTCCAGCGATGATGATCGGTCCTTTTACTCCAAGGATGGCATCCAGATCTGAGGTCAATAATGTCTTTAATGGAGGGTTGTAAGCAGAAAAAATT
This sequence comes from Typopeltis vanoorti, assembly GCF_054136105.1. Taxonomy (NCBI): domain Eukaryota; kingdom Metazoa; phylum Arthropoda; class Arachnida; order Uropygi; family Thelyphonidae; genus Typopeltis; species Typopeltis vanoorti. The sequence continues at coordinate 88,343,550 of NC_143551.1, forward strand.
TTGAGGTTCCCAATTGAGTTTGTGAGAACATTGATTCCTGTGATTTCGAGGTTGGTGGTAGTAGGGTTGGTTATTGAGTGATGATTGATATAGCTTTTGATAAGAGTGGCTGTACCTCCACCTCTATACCCAAGCCTGTCGTTTCTGTAAATCTGATACCCTCTGATTTTCAGGGTGTCAGCAGGCCTCAGGTGAGTTTCATTAAGCAGCTAAAATTGAACATAAAGGAAGCATTAAAAAAGGATATGATAGAAACTTCATATGGGTATATGAAAGTTTTTACATAATGTAAATTTATATAACAATAAAGGATTTTAAGGATCCAATTTTTTTCATGCATAATAAAGATAAATTATAATTTTATATTGCTTATGATATTTTTATGAAGAAAAACAATGAAATTCATATACGAATAGGCGAAAGTTGAAATTGTGCGAAAACAGAAATTTTCCATCGTTGTTTGCTGGTTTTTTTCTCACAGTCGCTTCCGAATATGGCTTCACTGATTGAATGTTTATTTTCGTGAATTTTTTTGCAGCCGCTGTCATCTGTTAGCGCTCGATAACGACGCTAATGCCTTTCCATATGGGCGTTGGGACGCCTTATACATTTTGCATTCGAACGATTTTGCATAAATATAATTTTTTCTGTTCATACTTTTTTTGCTACCGTGTTCCTTTCTTTAACTTTTTTACTTGCAAACTTCTAGGTAATTTCTGAAGTTACGAGTGGAACAACAGAACAAACAATAAAAGCTTAAATCCCGTTTCAAGCCTTTTGGCTTGTTATAATAAAAGCTTAAAATAAACGAGTACTGGGAATAATTGATTAGATAGTGGTATCAAAAGTTTAATCATGGAAATCGTGATACAAAAGACTTACTTAAATATGACCGTAATTTTTTTTTAAAAAAATAGTTTTATTATAATAATTAAAGTTATTTTTTATAAGTTTTTAATTTTAAGAATAATTAATAAATTCCAAATTACTAAAAATAAAGACATTAACACCATTTAAATAACTCAATAATTAGTTTATATTACATGATGTACATCATATAATATATAACATTATAACTTATATAATATATTATAATTATAAATAATAGTATTTATAATAGGCTTCAATGAACTGCATCTTTTTTGTATTTTTATAATATTCTTCCATTTAGTTCTAATTTACATCGTATTGGTTATTTTGTGATTACTATTTATTATTATTTTTATTATTATTATTATTATTTCTCTTTTGAAATGATCATGTTAATACTGGCATATCTGTTGGAATATGAATAATTACTTTTGGAGATCATCTTCATTTCTGCAAGTATACATCATCTGCATATTCAACCAAATTTAAATTTCATTTTTGATTTTTTATTCCGTTTAATTTCTGCTTCTTAAATTCTGTTATTATTTCATCCATAATTGTGTTAAATAAACATGCACTTAAAAACCACCTTGTTTGATTTCCGTCCTTGTAGGGATTTTATTTATCCAGAATTTTTTGCATCTTTGATTGTTTCGATTATTAGCCAGTGATATCTTATTTGATACTAGTACTTTCAGGAATCCCATAATTCTGATTCTATCAAATCCTTCTCTAATGAAACACATATATATTGGTTGCTATATTCTTCTTCTTCTTTTTTTCTATTATTTACTTTATAACAAATATATCATCACTTCATGACCTTCCCTTACGAAATCCTTGATAAACATATCCGAGTTTTATTATTATGAGTAAAATTATTTGATTGATTAATCAAATAATTTTTCTATTTTATAATATCAGTTACGATTAGTTATTTATATAATAAAACATAACATAACATTGCAGGTGTAGACTTCTGTGGCTAATTAGTTCAAAAGACATATTTCGGTGATCATACCGCATTTTTTATTATTCAGTTATACAATATACTGTAATAATAGTTCCCGACAAGTTTCGTACTAGAGGTAGGAGAGCGAAATCGACAGTGAGATGCAGTGATTAATACCCTTGGAGAGTAATGGATGGCAACGCTGTAGCCAATGAAGTTCTAACTCAGACTCGGCTATTGCTGTTACCCTCCTGCCATGATTAGAGCTTTAATAGCTCAATAACACCTTATCCCTACGCTGTCCTCTACAGATAACGGGAAGATGAAAAGCATTCTTGCTTCCCCCCTTTAAGCCAGTCCTTTTAAGTACTGTAAGGACAAGTTTCGTAAATCGTAGGATTTACATCTTCAGGAGTAAATAGTATAACTTAAAGTTTAAACAAAGAGAAATTAATAAATACAAATCATAACCGTCTGGCTATTCATAAACTCAAATAATAGAATGCAGATATATAACGTTATTGACGTTGAACAATACTGGACGATGTCACGTGTTCTTGTTCTCGTTCATACAGTCCGAGCTCAGATTGAGGTAGATTTTTTATTAGAGCTGACCACACTTGATGGAGAATTAAACCTTGATTTTTATTGCATTGGGTTGGGTTTTTCAGCATATTAGCAGCTTCTTTACATTTTCTTATGTAGCTGTTGTTTTCTATGTATGACATCGTCGTTTTTTTTGCGAGAGTACATCGTGTCCAGTGGAAGTGGTATGGAAAGCAAGACCCGTTTTTTGTTCTCTTTTGTATTGTACGTCTTTTTGGTGTTCAGCCATGCATATTTCTCCAGATCTTCCTGCCTATCCTACGTAGCAAATCCCGCAAGAGCAATGGATTTTGTAGATTCCTGGTTTTTTAAGAGGATTATGAGGTGGTTTTGGTAAATGTAGGAATCTTGAGATTTTTTCCATAGGAAGGAAGGCTACTTTTACGTTGTGTTTGTTCATTAATTTGGCTAGCTTATCTATAACATTCTTGATATAAGGAAGCGCGATTGCGTTTTTGTAATCCTGTTTTATTGTGTTTTAGTTGAAGGCATTTTAAGGATTCTCTTAATGGTTTTTGTTTCATATCCATTCTGTTGGAGGATTTGTGTTAAGTATTTTAGTTCTTCATTACATCTTTCTTGCGTGCTGGAGATATTGTATGCTTTGTCTCGAAGAGTTTTAATTAAGCTTATTTTTTGTGAAGGATGGTGGTGTGAGGCTGCGTTTAGAAATCTTCCTGGGTTTGTCGGCTTCCTATATGCTGAGAAGGAGAGTTTACTTTCTTCATTAACTTCTAATAGAATATCTAGAAAACGAAGTTTTCTATTTTCTTCTTGTTCTAAAGTGAATTTTATGGTGTTTTGCAAATTGTTGAGTTGAGATAATCTTAGATTATCTCAACTATTTCATCCATATGATGAAAATATCGTCTACATAGCGTAGCCATATTTTTGATTTTTTATGGTAATTCTTAATAGCCATGTTTTCAAATTTTTCCATAAATAGGGCTAATACCGGAGATAATGATGAACCCATGGCCAATCTTTCTTTTTGTTCCCAGATTCTGTCTTGATAGGTGAAAAACGTATTGTTTATACAATGTTTAAAAAGATCTAAGGTGTCTGGGGGGATGAGGTCTTCTAGGAGATTCAAAATTTCTTGTCTCGGGACGTTTGTAAACAAGCTGATAATGTCTAGACTTGCTAAGATGTCTGTTGGACCAATATGTATATCTTTCACTTTTTCTATGAAATGTGTACTATTTTTTATGAAGGAAGATGTTTTTCCTATATGATGTGAAATCATGTTGGTGAGGTATTTCGCCAAGTTGGAATTCGGTGAATCTCTTCCATCTACTATTTGTTTTAAAGGTATATTTGTCTTGTGGATCTTTGGAACATCATAGATTCTTGGTATCAAAGGATGTTTTGATTGTAACTATTTTTTAAGTTCTTCCGTGCAGAGAGGCACTTTTTTATGAGATCATTTGTTATTTTGTGTGTATGCCAAGTCAGGTCTCTGTTTAAGGGTTTGTAGGCGATTGTATCTTCCAGGAGACTTTTCATTTTGTTATCATATTCTGTAGCATTTAAAACGACAGTTGAGTTGCCTTTATCCGCTTTGATTATGACAATATTTTTGTCATCCTTTAATTTTTTTAAGGCAAGCGTATTCATTGTAAGGTAGATTCCTACGAGGTAATCTGCTTTTTAATAGTAAAGCTGTACTCTCTATACGGATAAGATCTGCCGTGTTGTCCGGTAGATTTATAATTCCCTTTTCTATTTGTGCTATGATATAAAGTTTTGGTAGGAAATGTGGGGTTAAGGCGAAGTTAAAACCCTTAAGTAAAAGATTGTTCTCTTCGTTTGTTAGGACTCCCGAAGAAAGGTTAATAACTACTTTTGAATGATCTAGTTGTTGTGCTATGTATTTCTTTCTTCTGAAGGAGCAAGTTGAACTTATGAATTAATGTATGTTTCTTCTGTTCTGAGATCGCTATTGCTTTGTTGAATGTAACACTATCAATGTTGTTGCATAGATAGCATGAAAGAGATGTGGCCAGTTCATTATGAAAAGAAAACGTGTTATTACTAGTTAATGCTAATTCAGCTCTAGTGACTGTAATTCTTTCTCTTAAAAGAGCTAGTTCCATTTTGTGATAAATTCTGGAGGCTTTGTTTGTATGGAATATGCGTTTGATTTTGATGAATTTCGGGAGGACTTCGTTATCTCTGCATCGGATGAGGAAAATTAGACGGTTAATGAAGTTGAGATGTTTAATGCGTAGTTTCTCTAGTTGTATAACTCTATGCCAAAAGCCCTCACCGTAAGTTTGCAATTGCAGGCTTATATCAAAAATGTCACAGATAAGCTAGCCAAATTAATGAACAAACACAACGTAAAAGTAGCCTTCCCTCTTATGAAAAACATCTCAAGATTCCTACATCTACCAAAACCACCTCATCATCCTCTTAAAAAACCAGGAATCTACAAAATCCATTGCTCTTGCGGGATTTGCTACGTAGGACAGACAGGAAGATCTGGAGAAATACGCATGGCTGAACACCAAAAAGACGTACAATACAAAAGAGAACAAAAAACGGATCTTGCTTTCCATACCAGTTCCACTGGACACGATGTACTCTGGCAAAAAACGACGATGTCATACATAGAAAATAACAGCTACATAAGAAAATGTAAAGAAGCTGCTAATATGCTGAAAAACCCAACCCAATGCAATAAAAATCAAGGTTTAATTCTCCATCAAGTGTGGTCAGCTCTAATAAAAAATCTACCTCAATCTGAGCTCGGACTGTATGAACGAGAACAAGAACACGTGACATCGTCCAGTATTGTTCAACATCAATAACGTTTTATATCTGCATTCTGTTATTTAAGTTTATGAATAGCCAGACGGTTATGATTTGTATTTATTAATTTCTCTTGTTTAAACTCGTTTAAACTTTAAGTTATACTATTTACCCCCTGAAGATGTAAATCCTACGATTTACGAAACTTGTCGGGAACTATTATTTCAGTATATTGTATAATTGAATAATAAAAAATGGGGTGTAATCACCGAAATATAACATAACGTATTATATTGTATAAATATAATAAATTATAAAATTATATAGTATATGATATACATAATGATTATATAATTATTTTGTGATTGTGCGTGTCAAATGTATTTACTTTATGTGAAGGAAATGAATGTTTTACTTATGTTTACGTTTATATATATATATATATACAAAATTAATAATCAACATCATTACTACATTTGTAAAACAATAGATGCACGGAGTGGTGGCACAACTAAAAACAAAATTCACAACATACATATTGTAACACTTATCCGAACAATTACCAGTGACAAATAATGGGAAATAGTAGAGTATAAAGGCGAGGGATATATGCTGAATGCAATGCTAAAAATGCATCCAGAGTTAAATAAGCTCACATTAGTCATCAGTTCATTGTACGTAGCACAATTATAGAATCCAAGATGGAATATGGATGATGTCATTAGGATCAAAACATTATGGCGAAAAGAAACTAACAAGAAACCTAAATAATTGGATAAAAACGTGTTGTTGCGACTATAAATCCGTCTCAAAATATAAGCTATAAGCGTAACGTTCATTTATTACAGATTAATATTGATTAACCAGTAGATTTATATTTTTTAATTAAACGTTTATGAATATACCCGTTTCTGATTGTCAGATCACATAAAATTATATTCTATTAGGAATTTTGCACTGCGATACGTTCATTTCACGATTTTTTTAAAAATAGGTAATTGATATTTAAAAGACAACGCCAAACAGGTAGAAAAAATCGAAATCTTAAATTACTTTTTCAATACTATTTTGGATATTGTATCGATAAAGTCATTTAATCGTTGTCTTCTTTGCACCATTGATATCACGTAAGCTAGACATTAGTCAGAGATTTCCAGGAAGAGTAGCAACTTTTAGGAATGCATACGTATAATAAGTAAATATACAGTAGTTCTATAGCTATAATCATTGCAGAACTTTGAAAAATAGTACATTTATGGGTGCAGCCTCTGTACTGAAAACAAATTATTTATTTATTTAATATATATACAGAATAAGAAAAACTATATTTTATCTTATACGTTTTAGAGGCAACACCTGTGACAGGGAAAACCGATATATGAATACGTAGACGGAAGAAAGTTTATTAATAAGATGTATAATCAAATATTTCGTTCCGGAACTTACAGATCAATGTAAGGTAGAAAAACAACAATAATGTCAAAGACACCATACCATTCTACTACCCGACACCTGTCCTCCCCCTCTCCATATAATGACCGTAAGATTATTCGGTAACTTATCGAAGCATTCTAAAATACTAACTATTAGGTTCAGTACAGTATACTGCTAGAGATCGGTCTGCAGAATACTGAGTAAGCTGTACTTCCCCCCCCCATCCCCCGAAAGCAAGAAAATGTTGGACCTCATCACTCATATAACTGCTTGTTAAAACAAAATCGAATTAAAACATCTCAAAGATGTTTTCTAATTCGAAGTTTGTTTCTTCTGAATTTTTTTTTCTAAGAACAACAACAAAAAAAAATCAAACCAATGGCTTCGTCGAGTTTTTATTACGGACAAAGCAAAACTGTCGATGAAGTGAGTTTAGATTTTTTCAATCAAAAATCAATCTTCTAGAAGCTTATTTCCAGAAGTGGTATGAACAAGTGTAGAAAATGGGAAGAAAATCAGAACAACGAGGAAGCCGTTGTCGATACACACAATGTACATCAGGTGTGATACTATCAATAGTGACTAAATCATTAAGACCAGTTAAATCAAAATGATAAACTATTATAAAGATATAATTCTTAAAAACTATACTTTTAAAAGTTTTTTTATCAAATTTTATAAAATATTGAACTTATAACTAAAAGATAAATGAGTACACAATAATAATATGATCTAAATTTAGCACACCATAATAATAAAATCATACTACTCATACAATATGACACGATATGATAATAGCATAGGTAGATTATATGTACATAGGTAGATAATATGTATAGTGATGTCGAAAAAGTACTTTTTAGGACTCCCAGGGTAACGAATGGCAATGCTGTAGTACCCCATCCACACAGATTTTCTTCATTCAGATGACGGGATAAAGAGTCAAGGACTCAGTCCATCGCCCAGTTCTTTTAAGAGCATAGGTAGGATGTGGTTTTGGAGATCCGGTTGGACACCATACTCTTAGAGGGTAATGGTTGGCAATGCTGTAGCCAATGAAGTTCTAACTGAGGCTCGGCTATTGCTGTTACCCTTTTGCCATGATCAGAGCATTAGTAGCTCAATAACACCTTATCCCTACACTGTCCTCTACAGATAACGGGGAAGATGAAAAACATTTTTGCTTCGCCCCTTTAAGCCAGTCCTTATAAGGAGCATAGATAAATTTTTATTTTTAATAAATTTTATTCGATAAAATTTAGTTCTTTTTTGCCCTTTTTATTGGTTCTCATAGGTAATACAAGTCATAAAGCTTGGAAGTTAATGTCCAAATGCGTTGTTAAAATGCTTTCAAACATTTTACTTCTTTAGAAATATGAAATGTTTTCTCACTTTTAACTGTCCAATAAGGAAATATATACTTATTTTTATAGAGCATAGTTCGTTTGATTTGTATATCGTTTTTGATTAAAAGTTTCTAGAATGCATAGATTGAAATTTTCATTTGTCTTTTGTAATCTGCATAAAAACCAAAAAGCATAAAAATTCCTATAGATCTCTTTTTTTCTCCATGCTCATCTATATATTAATTTATCTAATTTTATTTTTTAAAGTGATTTCATTAATTCTCAAGAGTGTTAAAATACGCGATATCATTGGATCTTTTGGATTTTCATTCATCTAATTAGTTCCGATTGATGCCGGCCAGTGATTACTAAAGATATACGCATACAATTGCCAGCCGATTTATTAAATAAGCATCAGCAGTAATTTAGAGTCTCAGTAATTAAATATCTCTTTCCTAAACGAGTACCTTCAGATGGAACCTGGCAGTGAAAAGAGACGGAGCTAATTAACTTGTGTGGCCGTTAATTTATTGACTCGGAATTCCTAAGAATTTTGCAAGCAGCTGCCTCTCTACTTAATTGTGTGCATACTGAACAATCGGATGAGATTCTACTGACAAATGAATTTCTATACGCATTAAATAGACATCTTTGTTTCAAAAGATTTTTCGCAACATTTTATTATAAAATCACGCTTCTGTATTAAATAGAGTGATACAGATTTGTGTAGACTGATATAGAAAAAAAAAACGAATTAGTATTTCTAGCGAAGCTCTACTTCCCTTTTTTCACACGACATTATTGTAGAAGTTTTATAACTAATGGTTATAAATATGGCTATTAAATTATAATAATAATTATAACTATTTATTACTAATAGTTATAAACGGTACATAAGAATAGAATTAAGTAAACACCAGAAAATGCAAACTAAACGAATGAGTATAGGAATTTTGCAAAACAAATTCTGGAAAAATAAATTATGAATTATTAATAAATTAATAGGACTAGAGAAGTGCTTGATCATTTAATTTATTAAGAACTTTAAATTTTTTTTTCTTAATTTTGATTAAATATATACTATACACCAAAAACATATTTTAATCTAAAATAATTATATAATAAGAAAAAGTGCCTAAATTTGTTGGAATTGGCAAGAAGACAATCCAATACCCTTGGAGGGTAATGGATGGCAATGCTGTACCAATGAAGTTTTAACTGAGGTTCGGCTGTTGCTGTTACCCTCCTGCCATGATCAGAGCTTCAATAGCTCATTAACACCTTATCTCTACACTGTCCTCTACAGATAACGGGGAATATGAAAAGCATTCTTGCTTCGCCCCTTTAAGCCAGTCCTTATAAGGACTATAAGGACTAAATTTGTTAATTTTAAAAGCTGTGTAATTTTTGTTACAACATACTGCATTACTGCTTTAGTTGATGAATAATCTAATCTACTCTCTACAAGAAAATAGAAAATAAGTAAAAGAAAATAGCATTAATAAACTGCACTTGATAAGCACAAAATGAAAGCAATATGGTGTTTGTAAAATTTAGGATAAGGATTTCTACATTTAACAAATAAATGTACTTATGGAAAACTGAATTCTAAATTTTGAAATCGGTATACAGATGTCATTATGAACATTGAACTGCTATGGTATTGAGAGAGATTTTACTCTTTCAATACCATACATTGAGAGTGCTTTTATTCTCACGAGGTTAATTGTTGGTTTATGATGAAAAAAAATTTCATGGGCGTTGTAAACACCAAATGCATGGAATTTACATATCGTGCAACTTCATAGTTGCAAGGAGGGTTTAAAAAGATTTACACAGGATTTTCTCCTGTATTTTGGTTGTTAATACCGTGCTTCAACGTGCTTTTTCTGGTGAAGCTGTACTACCTAAACAATTGCAATGTTGTTGCTTCTCTCCGCGAATTTCGTGGCCTGAACAAATATCGACGAGGTGCTCAGTTAACGAACTATTCGTCGTTTTGAAGAAACGGGATCGTTCGGAGTTTAAAATAGCAGAGGTCGCAACCCAATCAGCTCACAATAATGAATGAAGTTGTTACTATTGTTGTGAAGCAGGCCATGAATAACAGCGTTGATTTATGCAGTGCATGTGCTGTATCAAGACACATGAATGTGCTTAGCGCAACTATGTGGAAAATTTTATGGACGATTCTGTATTTCTACACATTCGAGATAATCCTGACACAGGAGTTGAGCGCGCATGACTTTAAAAGTTAAAAGTTAACTGACATTTGCTTTAACATTCCTTGCTCGAGTGAAGTCGGATGCTTCGTGTTCGTGGATGATTTTGTGGAAACACGAGGCTCTTTTCCACCTGAATGGAGACGTAAATACCCACAATTGCCGGATATGTGCTACCAAAACCCGCATATATTACAACAAATTCCTTTGCATTCATCCAATGTTTGGTGCGGTTTACAGTTTAGTTTATCATTGGACCATTCTTCTTTGAGGAGATTTGCCAGTTGGGTCCTGGGACCTGCTCAGTTACTGCCTAGACCCTAGTCAGTAACTGAGTATCGCGATACTCAGTTTATCATATCGCGATACCCTAGAGGTATCGCGATATGATAAACAATTTTGTTGTGCCACAGCTAGAGCAGCACCTGTGAATGGATTCAATCATTTTCATGGAGGATTGGGCCCCTCCACACCCACATTGGTTGATCCGTACAGGAGGTTCTTCAAGCACATTTCACAGAAGCCATGCGTTTCCCATGCATGGCTGCCTCATTCACCTGATCTGACCACCTGTGTCTTCTGGCTCTGGGGATTTCTCAAAAACAAGGTTTATCGCGATCATCCTGATAACTTGCCAGCGCTGCAAAACAGGATAGCGCAGCATGTGAGCAACATCGGTCCGGACCAACCTGCCGTTGAAGACACTGAGCAAAGAATGCAGCAGTTCGTGGCATAATGGGAAGGGCAGCCCTTGAATGCATAATGGAAGTGAATAAAGATGTGGTATTTATGTTTGTATCACTTTTCTTCTTCTTACACACGTAAGAAAATTGTTACATCTATATTCAGTACATCATATAGCGCTCCTGGTGGTGAATTTTGAAACTGCTTTTATTTCATCAGATATCACTTCTGCATAACTCACAATGTATTCCTGCAAAGTTTCGCAGTATTTGGTCCAGCGATCCAAATACTTTCGAAGTACTTTTATAAAATACTTCTGATCCAAATACAAGACCTTAAACATGGATACTTTAATTTTAATCATCCTGTATTTCATAATCATAATGGTATATATTTGAGTATTGAAGTAAAATCCATATTATATGATGCGAAGCCAGTGACAGCTTTTAGAAACTTTATTGCGTATATTATTATTATTTTTATTTTTATTTATTTATTTAGAGGCTTTAGAGGTGATAAATTGGTGAATTTCTTTCAGAAAGTATGCTGTGTTCAAATGATGCTAATACTACACAATATATTGGCTAAAGTTTACCTTAGAAAATTCCTATTGGTCATCGTGTATGTATTAAATTTCCATAATAGTTCAGAACTTTTCGGAACAGTTCAACATATTCAATGCGATAAAACAAAGGTCATCCTGATTCTCAACAGTAAGAAAATAAAACTATGTTTTTTTTTTAAAAAAATAAAACTCGGGTTATAGCATTAAATTTGGGTAATAGCATTAAAAGTTAAAATAAATTTGCAGTTCGTTTCAAATAAATTCTTATTGTATAGACTGTCAAACATGCTATATAGACTATGGCATGTTTTAATAACAGAAAGTTATTAAAACATGTCATAATTTATAAGATTACAAAATGATCTGAAAAGAAAGTTTATTTGGGTATTAAAAACTAAATAAAAATTTTATTATTATTTATATAATTAAAAAAAAATAAATTATTCCTGAAAATTAGAAAAAAATTCTAGATTAAAACTAGAACATCATACAAGTAATATAATCTGTATATCTGAAATATTACTAGTTCCCAAATTTTTCTGTTATTTTAGTTTTCTACGAAGTGGAAAACATCTGTTTATGTGAGAACAATTGCAAAAAGGAGAAGTCAGTAAATAATAGAAAGAACAGTACAAATGACATTTGGTTTTCTTGGAAAATTATTATTTGTTACATCTTTGTTGAAAGAAAGTTTTTTTCACTTGGTTATAAAATCAGATATAAATTCATAGCAAGTTTAATTAATTTTTGTTATTAGAGTATCCCTCTATATAAGGTGTATTGTTATTTGTTTTCTAAAACTAAAAAAAAAAAGACTTTTATGTTATTAAATAAAACAAATCTCTCTTTATTTCTGCAGGTTCTTGCCAACGGCGAGTAGGCGAATGCATTTGTAGCACCTAGCGATATCTTGTGGAAGAGTAGAGTTCTGTAGAACCTCGATTGAAAAACTCTGTTCTAGAGAAATAGCTATGATAAAAGAACTGTTATCAGATTTATGTTTAAACTACAAACATGTCATGAAACTAATACTACGGAGGTAAAAAAAAAAACATCTCTCTTTTCTGTCCATCAGATCCATTACAACTTGTTTAGCAGAAAGGCAGAATTTCAAAATCAGAACCACTTTCAATCCTCTAATGAAATCAGATTCTTGCTTCGATATGTGAAGCCAAAATAATGTTCCTTGATGTACTAAGATCAAGTACGACCTTCGGTTGGATTGCGATATCATCATCATCATGCGTGTCAAGGATTTATGCTTAGAGTGGCCTGTTCCGGACTTAGAAGTCATTTTGAATTTGAATCTCTTAAGAAGACGTCCTGGTTTTCTTTTTCATAATGGTTTGTAATAATTGCGATATAATATCCCATATTAGGGACAAACTGAATAATTTATAGAACAAGGTCTGGAAAAGCACCTCGGAGATGTCATTTACCAAACATCTAGTTCCTTACCTAGTGTAGTAATCACAGCAATTTGTAATGTTTCTATCTGTATTTTTGTGATTTTAGTGATGACCATCGAGGTTATTGGTTGATAACTTGTTGCAAGCGTTTTTTTTTTTTTATCTCATCTTCCTTTTACCCTCTTTTACTTTGCGGTGTCGAGGGTTTATTAATCATCGGACCTCAAACCGTTCACAGGATAACGTGGTCAGCTCAGAGGCGTAGCTAGGGGAGGGCAGAGGGAGCGGTCCGTCCCAGGCGGCACTTTGCGTTTAAGAAATCTTCCCATACTGTCTGTAGAACAGCAACTCAGTGATGAAATAGACTTCGACAATGGCATCGATGATTTTGCTAACAGAAAAGCAAGAAAAATAACATTTTCGAATGTTGTAATTAAAGTTTTACTGCAAAAATAAGGATAGCGTTGTAATTTATTTTCCTATATGTCGTTTTCACATTTTGTAGTATTTTTGGTGTGTATTGACGGGGACGGCAAACTCTGGAACCTACCAGGGCGGCAAAAGCTCTAGCTACGGCACTGGGTCAGCCCTACGCCCCGGTGTATCCTATGTCCGTACTGTTGAGTTCTCAAGGCCGGTTTGCCTGCTTTGCGGGATGAAAAACCCCAGGATAAACTGGGGAAAAAATCCTGCTGTCCACGCCCAAGACGGGCTAACTTGGCTATGGCTGAAGAAGATCTTTCAGCTCTTCACGTCTCGTCACCGACTGAAATCGAACCTAGGATACTCCTTCCCCAGGCATATGGTTGTGAAGCGCAAAGCCACTAGGCTAACCGCGCGGCCGTTTTTTTTTTTTTTTTTTTTTTTTTTTTTTTTTTTTTTTTTTTAAATGTAGATATTAAATAGTGAATCGGAAATGTAAGGGCTCGTTTAAGGACCTTTTTTCACTTTTCGTCTTCTTCATTTTTCACCTTATTTTCGTCTTCTTCATTTTTCACCTTATATGGTTTGTTTATTCTTATATATATATATAAGGTAGCATCATACATTTCCGCAAAGAAATGTATGATGCTATGCATTAAGGTAATTGTCACTACCCATACTAGTTTCGACCTTTATTGAGGTCTCGTCAGTGGGAGTCAGACCTAAAAAATGCCATGGGTGAAGTAATACAGAGCTTATATTTTACCTAAACAAGTTGCTATAAGGTGCTTTGACCTCATTAAATAAAAATCTCAGGATGAGAGTAACATGTAGAAAGTTTTTTACCTTGGGTATATATTATGTTAAAGATACCAAACAATTTTATAAGCTAGTTTTTAATCCTTTTTCCCAAGTAAGCAAACAGACTAGTAAGTCAGTTTGTGCCTGCACGTAGTTGACTTACTTGTCTGTTTGCTTACTTGGGAAGAAGATTAAAAACCTAGCTTATAAAATTGTTTGGTATCTTTAACATAATATATACCCAAGGTTTTTGTAGTTTACTAATTTATTATTGATATACAATATTACGAATTATATCTTCCTTTTTGTTTAACAATTTTTAATTTCGATTCTTTATGTGAAATTTAGATCGAGTTGGTTAGTACTGATCAATATAAGTAATCAATTATATTGGGCGATAAATTCTTTAACTTGGAAGGATACGACTTAGTTCTGAATGCGTGAAATGTTGGATTGAAATGGAAAGAATTAAAGATATGTTGTTGATGCTCTAAACGGACAAATTAAACAGTTAAAATCATTATGATCATTGTTAAAAAGCTGTTATAGAACTGTGCATCCTATACGGATCGCAGTGACTTTATCGAGAGTGTAAACATCGACATTTAGAGCATCAAGAAGATAGAATTAAAAACTTCCATCAAAATCTTAAAATAGTGTGTCAGTTATTAATGAAGAGTTTATCCTTCTACAAAACAGACATAAAAGACACGGCCAATAGGCATAAAACACTAACCTTGGATATTTGTTGAGAATTCCAGTCGGACTTAAACTGAATTTAGTAATCTCTAGAAAGAAAATTTACACAAATATTTACAAATGTAATCATTCAAAATATCAAACTATCCTATCCCAATGGCTTTAACAGGCCTTTAAGGCCCACAACTTTCCAAGCACGCTTATGTTTCGTAACCGAAATCCGAGGATAAGATGGTCACCCCTATGCCTCGAAGTATTCCTGACTGTATCCCTGTGTGTTCACGGAGCCGGTTTGCCTGCTTGCGGGATGAAAAACCTCAGATAAAGTGGTGGAAAAAACCCTGCTGTCCGCGCCCAAGACTAACTTGGCTATGGCTGAGGGAGATCCTTAAGCTCCTCACGTCGTCGACGGGAATCGAACCTAGGACACTCCTTCCCCAGGCATATGGTTGCGAAGCGCAAAGCCACTCGGCTAACCGCGCGGACCGAAATATCAAACTGGAATATCAAATTTCCGAAATTCCAAATTAATTCATTAGTAGCGTAATTAATAGGACTTTCCAACATTCCTATTAATTACTCTTAACATAAAGCTATTATTAGTATACTTCCGTTGGCATTTCTATCATGACGTTAGATTAAGATCATAAGTGCCACACGGGTGTATCAATTTGTCGTCTAAAAGAGCTCTTCCGAAATGCAGACTTCGCTCTACATTAAAAAGAAGTTAAGAGAAAAAAAGATAACAGATAGAAAGCACATTTATCATTGCGTGTCACGGGTTTAATAATCGAGAACTTACCGCACTAAAGGCTCAACTGGCACTACAGACTACGATCTTGAATCTTCTTTTGATTATTTTCATTCATTTATTTCCTGTAATTTCTTAATTTTTTTTTTTTTGGCACCGTAAGTTCACCACCACACACTCAGATTCGATGTCGGTGACAAGAAGTTGGAAAGTATGCAAACAAAATATTATTATCACTATCGAGCCAATAATATATGCCATGCCGCCGTACCAGAGTCGTCAGTCTCTACACGAAAAGAGAGAGGGGGGGGGGTGAGACAGAAATCAGCCAAGAGGTAGTAATTCCAGCCCATCTGGTTGACTGAAGTCTTTCTCTGCACCTATCGCTGTCTTCAGTGTGATGCCTAATCTTTCTATTTTTAAACAATTAAGTAAAGTGCATGATGTAAATGATGCATTTTTTATATAGAAAGAACTATAACATAAAAAAGCAATAATAATCCTTACAACTTTAAATAAAAACTTGGAATCGTTTAGTCGAAGTCTATCAAAAATGAAAATTATTCATCATCGAGATTGATTCAACGAGATGTTTCATGAAAAAATGAACTCTTTTATTTAAAAAAAAAACCTCAATAACAATTTACACGTTTTGAATTTATAAATGAAAATGTGTATTTTAATTTATAAATTCAAAGAGTTCAGATAAATCTATCAGATTTATATTTCGTTGGGGCCCTGTAAAGGGAACGAAATAAATAAATCAGTATGGTGCACTTAACGTGTACACGACTGCACACGCTACCGATTCTTGACCTCTCTTTCAAAAAAAAAAATCTCCTGGAAGTTATCCAGATTTGTTCCTTCTGTTACTCAATCTCCATTAATGAATCCTATCCTACTTTCAATTGATTCCTATAGTTGTTATAGCCATTTTACGATGAATCCTTCGAAAATGCCAAAGATTAAATTATTCAGCCACCATAATATGTATTCGTTTTTGTAGATTAGTGATTCTTAACTCTGTAAGATACCAGCGAACCCTTTTCACAACGATAGGAATTTCAAAAAGTGATTTATCAAGAATAAAGTTATAATTATCGTTATATCATCACAACAATAAAGCAAAATAAAAAATTAACAAAAAAGTACATAATATATAATTTATAATAAAAATGTATTGTTGAAATATTGTTACAAAGAACGAAATACTGCACTAGATAACCCAAGCTGCATAAAGTGATATGTACATTTATAAAATATGGAGAATCATTACACTATACAATGGAATGTGTAATAATACATCAAGTAAAAGTATTTATGAAAATGATTGTCTTCGATATTTTAAATAACTCATATACAATTTTAATAAAATTATTTTAGTAAACCGTAATTATTTAAAAATTTTAAATATCTTTTAAAATAGTTTTATTAAATACTTACAATATTGAAACACCTTTTATTAAGTATTATAATTTTTTTATTAAATAGAAAATGATTATTTTGTAAATTAACGGATGAGACTGAGTGGAAAAATGGCGGCTCGCGTGTTAGTGTTTTGTGTCGTGTGTTATTGATGGTGAATTGTGTATTTGACTGATAAGTTTTCAGAGATTTATGCTTATATTCATTAGTAATATCAGTTATTTGCTTGCCGCAATAAACAGGCATTTTACATTTTATTTCCCATACAAGGTAAGTCAACTGACTTCGCAAAGGCGATACGCTAGGCCTACTGCCATTAGTGTCGTTGTTGTATTTTAACATCTTGTTGCTAGTTGACGCGCCTATGCTTGATATTGCTGGTAGTCCTTTGCGGCTGCGGGATATTTTACAAAAACTTCTGCTGGCAGGTCTTTAGACCTGCGGGATATTTTATTAACGCACATACGCAACTAAATCGATATGAGCGTGCCTGACCTGGACGTATTTGCTGATCTGCTCGAAAGAGAGCCAGCTCTTGAACTCATTGATAAATTACAAAAGAAGTTCAAGTTGACATGGCCTACTAGCATGATTGACCCCGACACTATTATTGAGTCACTCGATAAAAAGCTAGCACTCAGTTTTATTAAAAAGCTCCTCAAAAAGTTTGAACGGGATTGGCCCGGCTACTTAAATTTGTATTCCTCACCTGAAGTTGAAGTTGAGGAAAATGAAGACTCCCCACAAGTGGAGGAAAAACTCAATCTAGTTGTCTCTACCTCTAATCCTTCTGATCAAGAAGAAACTCACGCACGTAAGAAGAGAAAAATTCTTGCTGCTGAATCAACAAATGTTGTTGGTATGGAAGAGGATGTTCCCATTTCAGATCCCTCTGTTTCCCACAATGAAAAGGTGCCACCGATTATCCTAAGGGAAAAGCAGAGATGGACAACACTCAGAACCATCATGGCAAATTCACAAATTCATTACACGTCTGCTAAAAATGCAGACGAGGGAATACGAATTCAGCCCACCACGGTGGCTGACTATAGAAACCTTACAAAGGAACTGGATACTAGAGGAACCCAATATCACACATTTTCACTTGCCTCTGAAAAAAATCTGAAAGTAGTCTTACGAGGAGTCTCTGAGGATATTGACACAGATGAAATAGTTACTGACCTTAACCTACAGGAACTACCCCCCATAAAGGTCACTAGAATGTTTAGATCAAATAAGACACCTATGCCTTTAGTCTTAGTAGAAATTCATAACATCTACAAAGACATTTATAATTTAAAATCAATCTGTGGACTCAAAATCACCACAGAACCATTGAGAAAGAAATCATCTTCTGGGCAGTGCCACCGGTGCCAAAAATTTGGCCATGCCCAGAAGCTATGCAAAGCTCAGTTCAGATGCGTAAAATGTGGCGAGAATCACCCCACAAACACCTGCGCCAAGCCAAAAACCACCCCGGCTAAGTGCGCTAATTGTGGGGGTCCCCACCCTGCTAATTATAGAGGGTGTATGCATCATCCCAAAAACAGACGGAATGATCCCAGTCATCAATCTACCTCGTCATCTAATGCGAGAGTTCCTGAAGCTCAGGCTACTCAGTTCTCCAAGAGTGAGAACATGACAACTGGTGCTCGCCCATCATTAACTGAGCCCCTTAAGAAAACGAATCTTCAACATCAAGTAAGAACATATGCTGATGTGGCCCGCTCCAAACAGATAGTACAAACCCAGAACCGGAATACTCCACACTCAAATCTATCAGCTGTTATCACCTCTTCTCTTGCAAACATGCTCCAGGATTTCAGCAACTCAAATCCATCCTTAAGTGTCACAAAAAGATTCCTACAGCAAACCCAATCCATATTATCTGCACTCTCTGATGCATAGGAAAAAAATCGTCCCAAACTCTCTTAGGATTATCGGTTGGAATGCCAACGGTATAAAAAACAAACTATTAGAAATCCAGGAATTTAATAATAGATACAACCCAGATATACTGCTAATTAATGAAACTCACCTGAGGCCTGCTGACACCCTGAAAATCAGAGGGTATCAGATTTACAGAAACGACAGGCTTGGGTATAGAGGTGGAGGTACAGCCACTCTTATCAAAAGCTATATCAATCATCACTCAATAACCAACCCTACTACCACCAACCTCGAAATCACAGGAATCAATGTTCTCACAAACTCAATTGGGAACCTCAAAATTTTTTCTGCTTACAACCCTCCATTAAAGACATTATTGACCTCAGATCTGGATGCCATCCTTGGAGTAAAAGGACCGATCATCATCGCTGGAGACCTCAATGCAAAGCATCCTGCTTGGAACAGTAAATCCACTAACAAAAATGGTCGTATCCTTTCTAGCTACACAGGATTAAACCATGCTGTTGTGGCTGGACCTACCGAACCAACTCATCTCAGTACATCTGGCACTGCTGACATCTTGGATATAGCCATCCTGCAAGACATTAAACTACAGTACAGCCTTACATCACTAAACGAGCTGTCGTCGGATCACAACCCAATTCTACTGCAATTGGGAGAACAAGAATACCTGTCTCCTCCTCATTCAGGCATATCGTGGGAGAGATTGTCTAAAGCACTTCGGGATCAAATAGGACCCGTCCCACACATATGCACACCAGAAGATGTGGATTCTGCAGTGACTAGCCTCACCCAACAGATTAAGTCCGCTATAATGGTTGCAACCTTCCAGAAACCTGTTCCCAAGCCTGATCGTTTGCCTGAGGACATTATGGACCTGATCAGAGAGAAGAACAGAGCTAGGAAGAGATTTCGTAACACTCGCGCTCCTCAGGATAAGACAGTGCTTAATAGATTGAATGGAGCAGTAAGAGATGCACTTAAAACGCATAGAAACGAAGTTTGGGATAAAAAGTTAGCCTCTATCTCACCTATTGATCACTCTATCTGGGGCCTACTGAGAAACATCAAAAACAAAAACAGATCCCTCCCCCCTATAATCTCAAACCAGGGCCTAATCCACACAGATGCAGATAAGGCAGAAGCCATACTTAAAAATCTTGAGGATCAGTGCAAACCATCTTATAACAACATTGATTTCAATCATCTGTATAAAATCCACAGACAGGTTAGACATGCACTAAACCTCCCGGATACCAGTGCTGATCATATTGCACCCGCATCACCTGTTGAATTATATGATATTATTAAAAAACTTAAGAACAATAAAGCTCCTGGACCAGACAGCATCTCAAACAGGGTGATCAAGCTGCTGCCTCGAAAAGCTATAGTGCATCTGACCAGTATAATAAATGCAATCTTAAGACTTCACTATTTTCCTTCCACCTGGAAACTGGCTGATGTGATTCCTATACATAAGCCAGGCAAAGACCCACACTTACCGCAGAATTATCGTCCAATCAGTCTCATCTCCAACCTGGGTAAGATTGCAGAGAAGGTCATCCTCTCACGACTCCAAACCTCAATAAATGACCTAAACATCCTCCCTAAAGAACAGTTTGGTTTTCGGCAACACCATAGTACTACCCAGCAAATCCATAGAATTGTGGAATATATCATCACCAGCTACAACTGGCGCCAGTACACAGGAGCTGTTTTCCTAGACCTATCTAAAGCATTTGATAAAATCTGGCATTTTGGACTCCTGCACAAACTTATCTCAGCCGGCATCTCACTAAAAATGGTTCATCTAATCCGTTCATATCTTCAGAATAGAACAATGCAAGTTAAAATTAACGGTTCTATATCGTCCCAGCGCCATATCTTTGCTGGAGTGCCACAGGGATCTCTACTGGCTCCATTGCTGTTTTCTGTATACATGTCAGACATCCCTCACAATCCGATGACTTCCATTTTAGCGCTGTATGCGGACGATACGGCAATACTAACCAGATCCCTCAGACCCCACTTCGTTACTAGAAAGCTTCAAGAAAACATTCTAAAGCTGGAGGGTTGGTTCTCTAGGTGGAGATTGGAAGTCAACCCCCTGAAAAGCTCAGCGGTTCTTTTCTCAAAAAGGCCAATGTCTCCTGCAGGAGATGTGTTACTATTCAATACTAAAATTCCCTGGCAGACAGAAACAAATTACCTGGGTGTAATTCTCGACAAAAAGCTATCTTTCAACCAACATATCAAGTCTGCATGTGCAAAAGCATCTAAAGCCATAGCTCAGATTTACCCGCTAATTAATAGAAATAGCAAGCTCAGCAACAGAATCAAATTGCAACTTTACCAGATGACGATTCGTCCCATAATCACCTATGCCTCTCCAGCCTGGAGCCACACCTCTAACGCTAACATTATCAAGATTCAGCGTGTGCAGAACAAGTGCTTGAGAATGATTCTGAACGCCCCGTGGTATGTTAGAAACAGCCAGCTCCATAGAGACACAAATATTCCATATATTCTCTCTTATCTACAATCCTTAGCTTCCAAGTTTTTTCTAAAGACGTCCACACACCCCAATGATTTGATTCAACAAGCTGCAGCATATGAGCCAACGGACATATTCAAATATAGAAGACCAAAAACTATATTAGCCTCCTATAACGATGCATAATCTCCATGCCCATTCAGGGCGAGCAAACTGCTCGTAAATTTTACCCTCACTGTAACCACGACAGATAGCGGGGAATATGAAAAGCATCTTGCTTCACCCTTAAAGACATAAATGTCAATTGTCAATTGTCAATTGTAAATTAACACTAAATTAACACTAAAAATGGTTCATTTAATCAATTCATATCTTCAGAATAGATCAATGTAAGTAAAAATTAACGGTTCTACATCTTCCCAGCGCCACATCTTTGCTGGAGTGCCGCAGGGATCTCTACTGGCTCCATTGCTGTTCTCTATATACATGTCAAACATCCCGCACAATCCGATGACTTCCATTTTGGCCCTGTATGCGGACGATACGGCAATACTAACCAGATCTCTCAGACCTCATCTTATTACCAGAAAGCTTCAAGAAAACATTCTAAAGCTGGAGGGCTGATTCTCTAAGTGGAGATTGGAAGTCAACCCCCAGAAAAGCTCAGCTGTTCTCTTCTCAAAAAGACCAATGTTTCCTGCAGGAGATGTGTTACTATTCAATACTAAAATTTCCTGGCAGACAGAAGCAAATTACCTGGGTGTGATTCTCGACAAAAAGCTATCTTTCAACCAACACATCATGTCTGCGTGCGCAAAGGCATCTAAAGCCATAGCTCAGATCTACCCGCTAATTAATAGAAATAGCAAACTCAGCAACAGAATCAAAATGCAACTATACCAGATGATGATTCGTCCTATAATCAGCTACTCCTCTCCGGCCTGGAGCCACACCTCTAATACCAACATTATCAAGATACAACGAGTGCAGAACAAGTGCTTGAGAATGATTCTGAACGCTCCGTGGTATGTTAGAAACAACCAGCTCCACAGAGACACAAACATTCCCTATATTCTCTCTTTTCTGCAATCCTTAGCATCCAAGTTTTTCCTAAAGACGTCCATGCATCCCAATGATTTGGTTCAACAAGCTGCAGCATATGAGGCAACGGACATATTCAAGTATAGAAGACCAAAAGCTATATTAGCCTCCTATAACGATGCATAATCTCCATGCCCATTCAGGGCGAGCAAACTGCTCTTAAATTTTACCCTCACTGTAACCACAACAGATAGCGGGGAATATGAAAAGCATCTTGCTTCACCCTTAAAGACATAAATGTCAATTGTCAATTGTAAATTTACTTATTAAAGTTGCATGTTCTAATTATCGCTTAGAACAACCAAACCTGTGGATACTACAGTAAAATATATTGAACACTCTATCAGCTTTAGAGCCTGTTATTATATATATATATATATATAGTCCTCCGAATATTAATTATATATTATATATTGTTCTGAATATTATATATTGTTCTCTGAATATATACTACGAGTTTTCCATTTTGAACTTCGAAGATTAAGTTTAATAATTTATAAATATTCATAAAATAAATTCTTTTATAAATATTTAACCTTCGCATTATTCTATAAAAGCTAAATCCTAAGACTCACATTATTTACTAAAATAAAGAGCCAAAATCCTTCAGTTTGGCGATGCAAAATTACATAAGTAAAGTGTATATTACATCCAGCATTATTTCAAAGTCGAATGTAGAAACTATGAAATTTTTCTAAGTAAGCTTGCGGGAATACATTCCTCAGCATTCACGAGTTGCTTTAGTGTGGACTACTTAGAAGACATAGGCGCTGACATAGACATAAGGCACCTCGTGAATGCAGATTAATGTATTCCAGCAAGCTTTCTGATCAATTTACGAAATTTTCATAGTTTCTACATTCAGCTTTGAAATAATGCTGGATCTAACATCCACTCATATTTTTGTCTGTAATATGATGGGTTCTAAGGTCGATGTTTGAGATGTGGAATTAAAACTGAAGTTTCAGGGCGCAAAGAAACCTATTTTCCTGTGACAGAGATCGACTAATCAACTAACTGGGGTAACGGCAGAAGAAATGTGTAGAAAAAGTTTCTCTAGTCGGCGACTAGAACAGTACGTAGTCTTTTTTCAGCTGCGCTATGGATGCAGCGCAATTTCCTCAGTGCTACACAGGCAAAAATATAAAAAGCTTTGTAAAATCAGTTATATTTTAAATATATAAATAAACATTCATTGATATTAAATATAAATACAAATTAAAAGTGGGTACAACATTTGATATAATTGAAACAATTATATTTTTAAATATAATTGTTTCAATTATATCAAATTTGTTAAATTTGCAATTAGTAAATTTCAGTTTTCTCTGGGAAAATCAACAAAGCGTTTCCATGATCGCAATAAAATTTTCAGTGATGTTCATCGCTGTCCTCCTTTATTTTATTGTTTAACATGCTAAGCTTGGATCTAAAGACATTTGGCAATAAACTTTCTGTGGAATAATTAACAGACTTCTAGAGGTATGGCTTTAAGTCCTCGTGGATATTTTAACTCAGGACCAAGATATAAGATGCATATTCGTGTCTCAGATAGAATTTTTTCTTATTTAAAAGAAGAAATTTCATTGCTTTGGCGGTATACCCGATGCTTCGTAGTTGGAAAGAGCCAAGTTCGAATCCGCTTTAGGAAGGATTGAACTTTTATACAAGCTTTTCGAATTATCCTCTCATGCAGATTTGTGACTTCGTAACGTAGACTGTCAGTGATTTTTCTACTGCTTTTAAATCTTTCTGTCAAGTAGATAATAAGGACAAAAAAGTATTAACACGCACATGATTATGGATAATAAAGACTCATTTATACACAAATAATTCTTTATAAAACAAAAGGAAGAAGAAAGCATGTTGCTGCCTTAGCCCGGTATTACAAAATCAAAAAGTCAAGTAAGTTACGTGTCTGTAAAACAAGTGTTGGTTAAGATGGACTTGAACGTTTTATAATATCAGTTCTTAAAGCAAGGTAATCATCACTATTTAATAATTATAGGGATGACGTCCGAATATGGAACCATTCTAATCCGTTTATATATTGAAAACGGAAAGGTCTAGAAAAAATCCTTTATATCTCAACGACATTGATCAAAAACTGAATTGGCATGTACTCGGAGAATTCTACAACTAGAATTAAGGATTATAGAGTTACATCGAAGTACGAGAACCAATCAGAGCAAATGTATCATCCTTCTATAAGAAAACAGACCACAATTGTATTTTTGATCCTGATCTCAAAATTCTGCACAACCATGTAACAGTAGTCTTATATTTCTCGTATGACTGATAATTTCCCTCAATATCAGTATCTAAATTTGTCGCAATAGAAATCCTGAAATATCTATAAGAGAAGATCGTGTAGCAATGCTTCACTATGTAGTAAAACAAGAACGAAATGGATTCACACCTCTGAAATACAGTAACTTACCAGGGTTGTCCGGTTTCTAGGCATATTAATGGCGCTATGGAGTTTAGAATGAAAACGAAAATTTAAAATTTTAATTTCAAAATATAAATGTACATATGCATATTGAAAAAAAAAAAACTTTTACATTATACGTGCATCCCTTAAAGTCTCGTATTATCTCAATGTCCACAAAAATTAAATCTTGCATGCGTCCCTAGTCTACTGCATTCATTTTTCTTTCAATATTAAGATAATCGCTACATACAATTATTATAAAAATTAATGAAACATAGCTTACGTATTATCCGCATAGTGGCGCCACTCTAGAGCAACGTCTTGTATCACTTCGTAGCTTTGATTGACATTCCCTCCAAAAATTCTAAACAGATGCGCGCGCACGCACACACAAGAACGACATCTCGTGGATTTCATGTATGTCAGAGAAGCCTGCAGTTCCCGTGAAGGAGCTGTAGAATAGCGTGGCCTTCTCTCGTCGCCTTTTCTCAGAAGGCAATGTTCCGAGGTAACGAAACCCGTGACTAGACTATTATCTGTCAAGTCTTGGCACTCATCGTAAGATGGTGAAAGGTCCTTTTAATTCTGACATCCTACATAAAGATGAGGAATACCTTTTCTACCTGAGCTATGTCGGAGCTAAATCACCTAGCTGTCGTAGATAAAGGGGTAAGTAAGAAGTTTCAGTATTCTTACTGAGAGAAAAGCAATGGTAGAAATCTCAGAAATGCGAGATAGCAGCGTGGTTATAATGATCATTTTGACTGTTATCCAACTGATTATTTATTAATTATCTGCAATTCGTATTCGATCAGTGTTTGCACTGTAGATTGTTTCATCCCTACTCTGCTGTCCCATATATGTGTTTAAAAGAGTTTGAAAAATATTATATAATAAATTATGAAAAGTAAAGTAATAATAAAATAAGAAGGAAGATATTTGAATTAATTTAAAATTAAGAGCAAAATAAATAATTTCTTTATACAGTATTATTTTAATTACATAAGAAAAGACTAAGTGACATCTGAATTGTTTAAAACTTAAGGCTTTTATTTTTTAGGCATCTACGTTTATTTTTATATTTTTGTGTTATGTTGTCGATGTTAATTAATTTCTAAGAGTAAAATACAAATCACGATTGTGATTGGAAAAACATTATCTTGTTGAAATTTTCAGATTTTTTTGAGACTTTTCGGGTAGTTAGTAGTTTGCAATCATCAGATAGCGCATATAATTTCTTTAATGAAACTATTAATATTCACTGTTGTTTACAGAAATCACAGTGATTTCCATTGAAACTTGATATGTTCGTAATAAACAAAGTCAATAGTAAGGACACATTCTATTATATGAATGCAACAATGTTTGTTTTCTTAACTGAAATAGTTCATATATTTCTGCTTCATCTCATCGATTATTTTATACTTAAGCCATCTTATTATCTTAGAAAGCACTTATGAATCTGTGCGTACGTGAATTAGTCTTAGTACTAGTCATAATATAGCCGAATGTTTGGTTTATGGAAAATGACATATGGAAATTCATGCTGTTGGCCGCTATCCTACAATATATACAACTCAGAAGGTAGATGACGTTGAGCAATACCTATCTGGAATAATATTAGTTTGCTATTGACACGACAATATTGACAGAATACACAATCACGGATGACTCCAGATGGCATATCATGATGGAAATTCACAAGAGGATGTCTCTTGAATTCATTGGGAAAGCTATGCATTGTGTAAGTCATACGGGACAGATACTTTTACAGGGGGAACAGTTAATGTATAGTTTAAGTGCGGAGACGGTTCTGATAGACTAAAATAACACTAGCTAGAAACAACAGAGAATTAAGCATCCCATTATGACTTAAAACGGATAACTTGAACGCCAATTAAACAAATTAAATAAAATCAGACAATATAATAAATAGAAGTGACAGATTACCGTACCGAAGTGCGTTTCTGATAATCCTCTGCGAATACAGGACCGTCCACGTGGATATTATCTCGAGTCTTCTTTCAATTGACCATAAAAGTAACGCAGAAGCTTTACTTCCGTCAGTCGGTTAGAAGAACAGTTCGGAGAGCAGTGTGGAATAGGAGGAGTGCGAAACAGATGAACTATGACATTCATCCCACAGCTCCCTACTGTATATTGATGCAGTGAGTGCACTCGTGGAGTGGTGCAGCTGTAGAAATATCTTGTCATTTACTTCCTGTAGCACAATAAATCATCACTTGGACAGATGCATCGATCCTTTTTTGACAAGTCTGAGAATTATCGATTGTAGTGTTAGTCATTTTGATACTACTCCTACAGCCATTAACGCTTGTGGACACCCACTGCAATTGTTGTAAAGATATACATACCACACTTGAGCAAATTGACAGGACTACTCTGGCACTCTGGCAGTACATATTCTTCTCTCTCTCTCTCTTCATTAGGAAAAAATACCACCATGAAGATGATGGTATGATTTCCTAATGAATGCAAAAAAAAAATTGAACTCGATCTACAGACTTGCAAATGACAGTATAAAAGATGTAGTTTTCCTTCCCTCCAAAAGTATTAGCTCCCTCCCAAGTAGGCGATACTGATGAATACGTTTCAGTCAAACAGGAGGTTTCCTTGAAATAAAGAAATAAACTTTAGAACTGAATCTAATATTAAGTTCTACTGAATAGTAGAACTGAATCTAAGTCTTTCCAACGAAGGACATGGTTAGTATTGAAGGAGCAGAAATAGTTGAGCTGCTAAATTTTTATTAATCAAGCTTCCAAACTGTAAGGATGATTATATATTGTATTAGAGAAGCTTTTGTGATCCTTAATGCCTATTCAATATCTAAAATAAGTTCTCTAATTCCTTTTCATTCTCCAGGTAGACACACCACTTTAATTCTACCTTTTTTTACAAATCGGTAGTAGCGGGCTTCCTCTTTTATTACTGTCTCAGTTCAGTGCACTCCACTTATACGGGGCAGATTATGATCTAATCGTAATCAGTATTTATTTATAAGTAGCCTTCCAGAGGAAATTCTTGGTTATTTGGCTGACAAACAGGCCGCCAACCCTGGATTCTACTGAAACGAAAAAGGCTAGAAAAAAAGTCCTCTATTTGTTATTTAAATAAATCTACAATTTCTTACACACAGTTCGAGCGTAATGAAAGTTATCATAAAGTTATGCAAGCACATTAATTTGTAAGTTGAGAAAGTAGAATATACTTAAATATTTAATTTTGTTTCGAAATGGAAGGTAAAAAGAAAAGGCTTTTTTCTGCTTCAGTAGAATAGTTTTAATTATTTGAGGCCTTTACTAGTTAGCCTATCTTTGGTTCGATTCAAATCACTTCTACAGAAGTGTTTGGTTCTTTATTTTAGCAGTGTTTCGCACCTTAAAATGATCATCTTATGTTATTTTGGAATTACAGCCGAACCAAATATTTCATGTCGGTTAATCGCCTGTTTCTCTGAAGGGCCGCCTCTCTATGAGACCGACTAAATTATCTTTATTTGAAAAAGATTTTATGAAGTGTCCTCACATTTTAGATCCGATTCGAACTCAGACCTTTATGGTTAGAGATAATAATAGATATCGCATGATCTACAAATACTCTTCTCACACACAAAACCGATTCAAGTACTATTTTATGCTCACAGTTTCTTCAATAAAACAGATTAGAATCTCGCCTTTTTGATCTATCTTGCACTTTGGTCTGATTATAAGTTGAATGGGTTCGAAGAGAGTGGATGCAATCTCTATTTTATCCAGTCAACAGGATGTGGATTCAAATTCTAGTATGGCCAACGATGCTTGTTAATAACTTTGTGTAATAGAAGATTTTCTTTGCCAGGAAAAGACTGACTAATTGGAAAAAAAAAAACTCTGCTAATTGAAGGAATGGAATGGGCTGAACAAGTTTAGAGTTTATCTTTAAGCAGACTTCCCAGATGAGCTAAACCTTAGCCCAATGATTAGGTAGAATTGTCATAAAACAAAGGTAATAAGGTAATTCAGATATGTACACGCAATTAAACTGTGACGAGGCTGTAAGTTTTTGGGTGATTAAAAATAATATTACTGTAGCTGTTTAAATTCCAATTATTCCAATCTAGAAATGTGAATCCGTGCGATACATTCTTATGGCAATTGCTAAACCAAGGCGTCTAATACTAACAAACACATGTCTGAAATTATGCCTCTTCTGAAGTTCAAATTGACCTACTAAATATAACAATATTGAAGTTTGTCATCAAAAGAAGAACGTACATTTTCTAAAATGCAATTTTAAGTGATTATAATATATTATTAATTATGATAATTATTTTACTGTTTAAATTATTTATTTATGATTTATTCATTTTTGATATAAAGATACAACTATAATATGAATAACTTAATTTATGATTTGATGGTCTTACATTTATGAAAATAACATGATATTTTCTGTAAAGGGAATGATTATACTTTCATCCCCAGTTTATTTGTTTTATTCGCTACCAATCAAAGTAATTTTTCCTAATACAAATATTCTTAATAAATAAGTTTTTCTCATTAACGTTCCAGTGCATTTATCCAAATCTCTGAATTACACTTTTCTTTAGGTTATAAACAAATGACGAGAAACATTTTTTTCTGAATTACTATTAGAAAAGCAATCTCACAACACTTAAATCTATTTCAGTAAACACTACAACAGTCTACGTGATTTGTTTCATACGCCGGGAAATGTATCGCACTAAATGCTACTCCTTAATCCAGAGAAGATTGAAACGGATGATTGCCGATAGCCGTTTTTATGAAGTCTGGGAGGGAAAAGGTCCATTTGCTGCTCTTCTAAAACACCTGCGCAAGAATTACCGGTGGAATTTCTGTGGTAATTCTTGTCTCTTATTAGGATTTAAGGGAGTGTGGACTCACCGGAGCGATAAATAAAGTAGTGATAGCGATAGAGTTTATTTATCTATCTGAGATTAAGAACTGCTGTTCTTAAAATATATATTTACTATCTCTTCGTGAGACTGTGTTCAAAGGAAAATAAATATTTGTTCCTGATTTTGACATACAACGTAAAATCGTCATTATTCTGTAGATATGGGTTACAGAAATTGACTTAGATAGGAATTTTAGAAACAGTGGATTCGCTAATAATATGTTATTTCCAAACGACATCTTCAGTATCGGCTTCATTCTCATCACTCACTAGGCAGCAAAGAAATTTATTCAACGATTTGTTTTTATTTTTTGTATTATAAAATGTATAAATAATATTACAAACTATAAATTAATATATAATGAAGCCTTTGAATGAACACAACCTACTAAATTTATATTAGAGAATAAAATCTATAATATTATATTATAAACTATACATTAATATATACCGAAGCCTTTGAATGAACACAACTTACTAAATATTTATTATACTAATATAAATATAACCAATTATTTAACGTGATTTAATACTTTATAAATACATAATGATATCTATGATTTATTACGTAATTAAATTCATAAGATTGCATGATGAATTTAAACACATCACGCACATATGTTAATTTCTTTTATATAATAAATATATAATAAATACATTGGTGTGTATATACATTCTATCTATATTCTGAAATTTTAAAACATAAAAATATTTTCATTTATTTAGCAAAATAACTGTAATAATTTTAATATCAGATAAGTTAGAAATCAACCCATCTTTAGGATGTATGCATACATCCTAAAGATGGGTTGAATATCTTTACGAGCATCATCAAACGTATGTTAATTTCTTTTATATAATAAATATATTGGTGTGTATGTGTATATACATTCTATCTATATTCTGAAATTTTAAAACATAAAAATATTTTCATTTATTTAGCAAAATAACTGTAATAATTTTAATATCAGATAAGTTAGAAATCAACCCATCTTTAGGATGTATGCATACATATATCTTTACGAACATCATCAAACGTATGTTAATTTCTTTTATATAATAAATATATTGGTGTGTATATACATTCTATCTGTATTCTGAAATTTTAAAGACATAAAAATATTTTCATTTATTTAGCAAAATATTATAATATAAATTTTATTCTTTTATTTTATGAATTTTACATTTAAATCCAAATAAGGATCGAAAACTGTAATAATTTTAATATCAGATAAGTTAGAAATTTCAACCCATCTTTATGTATGTTTACATATGTATGCATACATATGTCTTTACGAAGATCATCAAACGGATTTGCTCTTCGTTTATTTTATCTTATTACACAATTTAATAATTATCAAACCACTAATTATTACGATTAATTATTCCTAGTGAAGCCTAAAAAAGTAAACAGCGTTTTATTTAGAGGGAGCGTTATAATCATTCCAATATTCCTTTCGTAAATTTAACATTCATCCTAAGACATACGATGGAATAAGAATGAGGAACGAAGGAGATGGGGATATTTGAAACTCTGCTTATCGTATGAATCTCTGACGGAAGTTATCATATATATCTTACATAACTCGGCCAGTAGGTGTCAGGCGTGAGCGCGTGGAAAAAATCTTCCACTGTAACAGTCCAGCGTAGCCGTCGGCAAATTTACGGTGCTTTGTGCGTGGCATTTGCGTTCACTCTATTTCCTTTTCTATTTCAGTGAAATAATGTCTCACATCCGGGTTTTTTTTTTATTATTATTAAACACACCTGTAAGGGTAAAAAAAAATACTCGGGCTTTTGAAAAATGAGATACTTCAGTCTTTCAAGTCGTATTCATTCCTTTATGGCCACCACCTGATTTAACACACTACCCCTGAGACATCATCCTCTATCCATGCAAATACGCGTGCTACATGTAAGTCTCTGATTTACGGTCTGTCACAGTAAAAAAAAAAAAAATCTCGCGTTTTCTAAATTCGTTCTCGCTTTTCCCTATTCGCCAACATTTGCGACTCTGATTGTTGGATGGAAAGAATCTCGACAGGTCTTGTAATAGAAGATAAATTGTCCGACGCGTCTTCCGCAAATAATGACTAGATAGATGTTCTTAAGGTACAAGCCAGTAGATAAAAAGAATCTAATATTTTTAATCCTTTTGGTGGATTTCTGGAAGTGTAGCGCATTTCATGTGTAGGACTTGAATAATACCACAAAAACAGTCTTTAATTATGATGTCATTTGCTTCTCATTCACTGAGTTTATTTTTATGCTTGCACTAACTGTACCAAGTCTCCTGTAAGAGTTGTTTTAACTTCAAAAGTATCTAGTTTAAATAAGACGATACAAATTAAAACGACTGTCTAGAAACTTATTATCGTAGGCATATAATGTATTGGACATTTTGAGGCCACGTGCCAGACTTCTAAAGTATCAAGAGGATACGAAAAGATGGTAAGAACACTTTGATGATATTTCGTAAGAAGGGCAATAGTTTAGCATCCTCCTGTCAGCATAGATTTAAATATTACATTGGAACCGATGTATAAAAATGAAATAATGAACGAAATAGAGAAGATGAAAACCGGAAAGGCATGTAACAATCCCATATCACTGTTAGAAGATCAAGATCATGCAGACGACACAGCTTTGTTATCAGTAAATTACACTGGTATACAAGAAAACTCGAAAGTAAAACAGCTGAAAAGGTTGATCTTAAAATTATGACTAAAGCAAAAGTTCTTAAATTGAACAGGAAATGATACATAAAAATTACTAAAGAAAGCTATACGGCTTCATTTCAGCGATGTAAAATTACATAAGAAAAGTGGATATTAAAGATCCAACATTATTTTAAATCCGAAGGTCTGTAGAAACTATGAACATTTTGTAAAATTGACCTGAGAGCTTACGAGAATACAATCCCCGGTATCGGAGTAGTTTACATTACTTAAAAGACATGAGCGCTGTCCAAGCGTCCATATATTCACCTTCTATTAGTGCAATTTAAAAAAAAAATATGATATAATAATAATAATATAATAGTGCATATTACATGATAACAAAATACTGCATGTAATAATATGCACTATATTTTGTTAATACCTATATAACCCAAAATATCCATATAATAATACTACAATGTTAAAGCAGTATTATTATGGATCAGAGACATGGGAATTGACCACAAACAGGAAACTAAATGAATTAGTTTTAATTTAGTTAAAATATTTTGGCCCCAACGTATAACGAACAATGAATTACGTAAATGCAGTGACCAAAAAGTATCACCGGTGAAATAATAAATAAATAAATAAAACGCAGATGGAAATGGATTGCGCGTGTACTGATAATGGACAGCACAGAGAGATTCCAAGAATTGTTTTGATATGGACTCCAGAAGGAAAAAGGATAACGGGAAGGCCTAAATATCAGGCTGGTGGCATGGATAGGGAGGTGGTTGATAGACAGACATCAGAAGGTGGTGTATGGTGCAGTGGAATCAAGGCGAATGAGCGTAACTAGAGGAGGGCTCCAGGGCTCTGTACTAGGGCGATTACTCTTTAATTTGTATATCAACGATATGGGGAGTTAACTGAGTGAGGACATTCAGTTATTTGCCGATCATTCAAAACTAGAGATGGCAATAGTTGATAAAGGTGATGTAGATATCTTACAGATGATTTAAATAAATTGTCAGTGTTGACAAATGACAATGACTGTTTACACACACATGTTGTTTACATGGTTCACACACTTCGTATCATATTGATGGCACTAGTTTACAGGAAATTTATAAGGCTAGGGATCCGGGGTTGATGGCAGACAGAGATTTGAAATTCAGAGGACATATTGTAAGAGTTGGCAAAACAGCTCAAAGAATTACTTGGATGCTGAATAACACATTGACAAGCAAGGATAGGGAGTTTATTATCCCTTTATATAAGGCTATGATTCTGCCACATGTTGACTACTCTGCACAGGTTTGGCCACCTGCATTTCTTGAGAACCAGGAGGTGGTCGAGAGGATTCAGAGACAAGTGATTGACCTCGCTATATCCTAATATTCCCTATTAGGATATAGTGAGGGTGTATGGGTTCCAGAGTTTGTCTGACAGGCAGAGGAGTGGAGATTTGATAGAAACGTATACGTTACCGAAGGGATTACTATAATATTGACACATAATAAATTTTTAATACGTGGGGAGTAGGGGAAAAACAAGGGATCACACCTGGGAGCTGTCTGAGAGTGTGGTTAGTAAGGTTAGTGCGAAATAGGTTCTTTACTTGGAGAGTGGTGAATGAGTGGAATGGATTTCCAGAGGTGATTATGAATGCCCCAACAGTGAATAGGTTTAATGAGATGTATGATAGATGGTGTTAATGGATAGAGTGGGGTTTCCCGCGATGCGTCTTTTGACTACATGGAGTGCCCTTCAGAATTGATAACTCTGTGTCTTTCTGGATGATAATAATGATTTGAAGAGAACTTAAGGATTATATTGCTACTTTTCTTTAACTAGTGTATTTATATTTTTAATGAAAAATAAAAGTTTTATATCACACCCAAACGAAGATACTGAATTTATCACTATTTAGATTCTTCTAGCACTTGCTCCACCATTACAGCACAACACTACACTACACTTCAGACTGATAAAGAATCTTCTGCTTCCGGTGTGGATAGGAAGTCATCATCAGCATCATCAGATGAAAGCATTTATGAAGCTATCAATGATCTAAATGAACAGAAAGAATTATGAGAGCGTATTAGACATCTGAATTTATCGAAACAATAATTTGAACTGCTTGGATCTCGTCTTGAACAATGAAATTATTAGATTAGCTCATGAAATGCTGTAAAATATGAGACAAACAATGGCATTTGTTATTACTCTGGAGTAGAAAACTTAGAACAATAGATGAAGTTCTTTTGTTTACCTATTATCTACAGTAGAAACGTTCCATATCTCTTGATCTGTTGCACACATACAATAAGTAGGAAGGAGACTTTTGAATGCATTAATTTTAGATGAAGAATTGGAAAAGAAGCTCACTAAAATAGCACTAGAAAGTTTCATAAATACTGCTGAAAATTTTTAGAATGCCAGTAAGTTGAAAATTATAAAGAATTAGCTGATCGACTTATAGCAAAATATTGCAAGATACGGGGAAGGATATCACTGATTTATTTCGTTTATTCGAAGATGCTACGAAAAACGGAATAGCGCGATGGATGAACCACTACTAGTTACTTCAAAGAAAGAACCGAAGAGTACTTACAAAAGGAAGCGAAGCTTATGAGAAGCGCCTTTAACTTTTTGTAAGTTTTAATGTTGTTGCTTTGCAATTATCAAATATGTGAGCATTTGAATTTTTGGCCTTTTTATTTATTTTTTAAATTACATTTTTCTTAATTGACAGTTATGTTTTTTTAATGTTTAGTTATGTTTTAAATTATTATCACTAAATAGTGTTTATCCATGCGATAAACACTATTTAGTGATGTTTAAAATATACATTTTTTGAAAGAACTCTAGGTAAAAATTTTATATTACATAAAACAATAGAATTCATTTAATTCTAGTTATAAAATCCTTTTTGCTCAGCGTTATTTGACTAGAAATCAACGACATGTCTGCAATAAAGAATCGCTCTGGTAGCATCTGAGCCTATTCTCTCTCTCTCTCTCTCTCTCTCTCTCTCTCATTTCATCTTAACTTCCAATAACGGAAGCAGATGTTTCCATTGGCTGAATAGTTATAGTAGAACCGCATGCCTGATCAGGAAAGCAACTTGGATTCAAATTCTATATACAGAATTATAATTTAAGATAGAATTATTATTATTATTATTATTATTATTATTATTATTAAACATATACTGTCTAATATTATGCATGATCCACGTAATATTAATTTTTCTTGATTGTATGTTTTAATTTTTTTTTTAAATATATAAATTACTCACAGTTCCTATGGCAACCATGGTTCAAATGGGCGCATTCCAATGGATTCATGTTAAAGGACTCGACGACATAAGAAACGTACTTCAGTTTTATTGGCTTTAATAATAAGATAGAATAACCTATTTCATATAACAGTACTAGTTCAGCTGATACGAAACTGCGTCTGTGACATTTATCAGATCACATTTAAATTCTTGGATACTCATCGAGTAACATAACTGTAGCCTTCTCTTTCTATAACTCGTGTCCGGTTTTGGCACACGATTCCATTTCCTCACTCGAAGCTATAATCTGTGTGCGAGTTTATTGTCCTTTGCAATTTCATTGCGTTTGTTAAGTGGTTCCCATGGCAACAACAAATGTGATCTTAATATGGCATTTTTATGTTCGTGTATGCTGCGTCGTCTTGAAAACAGCACACAAAATAATTTCCTTCAAAGAGAAACTTTTAGATGATATCCTTTTGTTTATGTAGTTGTCATGGTAATGAAACGTTTAATGTTATTAGAATAATATTGCATTGGAGACTCACAATAGTGATTGAAATGAACTAGAAAGCATTTGTTTTGTAAGTCGAATATGGAAAGAAAACTACGTATTGTTGGGCTGTAAAATGGAGTGGGATGGGGAGGGATTCTTTATTGTTATTTGCATACGCATGTGCTATTTCAAAATGGAATGATTAATAATGCAAACGTTCGCTTAATTAACATCGTGTGCAGACATCATATGGAAGAGAAGGGAAAACGAGAACTAGAAAGAGAGAGAGAGAGAGAGAGAGAGAGAGAGATACGATAGTCAGTATTGGGGATTTTTTTTTTAATTCCTTAACAAGGAATTAAAAAAAACTAGGAAGGAATTTTTAAAAAAAAATAAGAACATGACAAACTGGCATAAAAAGGTGAAGACTAGAATAGTAAAAAAATGTGAGAAACACATGCTTAAATTAAAAGAAATGAGAAATAAAAAAGTATTACGACAAACTGTCAAAAATCTTTACAAAAAAACACAACTTATCTTAGTTAATAACCAAAATTCCCATGGATATCAAAGAAACAGAAAAAAAAAGCAAGAATTGAAAACCAAAAACTGTTAAATTTTGCCAGAAGCCTAACATGGTTCATTGGCCAACGAACTGTGACATCCAAATCGTTTTTACTACATAATTCCATTATGAGCTAATTACGCCATTATTCTGTAGAGCAGTCATCTGGAAATAATTAGGGCCAAGAGTTTTTACCAAACATATCGATCTACGATGGGTTGTTAAAAGGAATGGTTAATTAAAACTACCCCGAAATCAGATAGAACGTACAAGAATTGATCCTACCTAAACCCTATGGCTTCGAACAAAGTTTGCCATCGTTGAAGGTCGTCTGTGTGCATGGAATTCTTGTTGAGAAATCGATGGCTTTCTTGCACAAGAAGATTTCAATGGAGAGCCGACACTTAAAAGTGAAATAATTAATTGGTTCCAAAAATAATGGACCATAACAAAAGGAAGACTAATGAATTGTTCAAATCGCCATAGTCATAGTCTTTATTAAAGTGTTAGCGTTATAAATGACTGCTTAAAAAATCTTTAATTTAAATTCCTATAGGAAAAATGACTACTGAAAGTGAATGTTTAGAACGTAAAGATTTATACCAAAGCTTCATTAAAGATAGCTTGTGCAGCAACCAGTCTCTTTCAAGTTTGTTTTGATGTTGTTTCAATGGTAGCTAAACCTTCCTTTTGCTGATACAAAGACAAAATAGATATAGAAGTCGTTTAGGACAATGATCATAGACGTAAGCGAAGTTATTGCAGCAGCAGGTGGCTGTGGCATGTCACATGCAATTCATTGAGTAACGAATGGATTTCAATAGTGACCAACTGGAGGACGCATTTAGCAAAGCACAGCAGGTGGCCATCTTCAATCAGAAGATCTGATAAAGCATCACAGGTGACCACTAAATTGTCTATTGCAGTCTGTGGAGGTCTTCAATTGATTCTCTATTGCTACCCTTGCGCCACTAGTTGGATATTTGTTCTCCGGCAGTTATTCAGTGCATCGAAAAGCGCCTAAAACAGTTTTTGCTGCTGTAAACACGTAGGTGGATATTGTGGAGTTTATAGATAGTGCAGCACGTGTAGTTTTAAACTACAATCAATTTTAAACAGTCCTAAAAACTTTGATAGGTATATATAACTCTTTTTCAAAATTCGTTTAAAAGTTATTCGCTGTATTTACCAAAACTAACTAAATAAATAATTAGATGTACGAAATAATAATAATAATAAAACGAAACATTCTTGGTCATATCTTGTTCGCCACTCGTCGTCCAATTCTTCATTGTAATTCCTTTCATCATCACGTTACATTTTGAATAATATAGCATAACACTTAATAATAATTAACAAAAGTGGTTCAGTGTACTTAAACTCGTTCCATTAATATTATACACACAACCCAACTTGAGAATTTTCCACACTTGCAACAACTTCCGTTTCACTGGCGCACCTACTAAAATAAAAGTTCTAGAAATTTCTGCCAATGATAGAAAATGTTGCCATCCCTCGATTGCTATTCAAGTTATTTGCCATTTTGAAAAAAATACATTTCATATCATTAAATGTAATAAATATTCAACTTTCATTATATTCCTATAATGAAAGTCGCATGCCTCTAGACAAAATAAGACAGAATCAAGAAGTGCAATACATACGTTGTAAAAAAAAATAGAAAAAACTGATAAACGTCAGTAAGCAAAATGTTCGTCGTAGTCAAAAGAGAATATTTTGGTCCGTTTAGAGGGCGGTGCACTGTTTTTGTCACTAGCTATGCGATCAGTTATTTCTACAATAGTGCTCCAGGATAACGCTTGAATTTAAATTTTACATTGTGTACTTGTAAATATAAACTATACGATGCATAAGGCTAGATCATTAGTTTTTGATTAATTTTTCATTCCTTCAATGTTTTATCTACCGTTCTGTAACATATTGTGTAACCTATGCTTAGTAATATCCATGATTCACCTTAGAAGTTCGGAGAAGTACCTTCAAGGCAATAGCTTCAAACCAGTCAAATCAAACTATGAAATTATAACAAGAAATGTAAGTTTTCTTTCAAAAGAATTTGTACATCTTGAATTTCAAGCTTAATCTCTGGTGAAACTGTATTTAGACTGACTAAATCTTCCAGTGAATAAGTCTTCCAGTAGTAGCTATATAATGGAAATATGACAACTTCAATGTTGAATAATAACCATATAAAATTAGTTTGCCATACATATTTATTGTCCTATGAATAAACTACGACTATACAGTTAGCCTGTAGCCTATACATTATCATAGTTGCCACTTATCTTTCCCCTACTCACAAAATATTGGTCTTAATGATTTATGGAAGATTGCTACTAATTGGTGTTTTAAAATAATAAAAGCGGGGGGTATGGACACGTCAAAATTTGACCCTTCGATTTAAAGAAGTCTGCGGTAGTTTAATTCACCGTAACTATCGTGCAAGGACTAGAAAATAATTGATTCAAGAACCTTAATGACTGCCTTTGTGTTGCATGGGGAAAAAAATAACGCATTCTGCTTTGGTATCTTGTTCCATCTATTCAAGTGTAAGCATTAACCCAGAATAAACAATACAAACATTTCTGGGTAAGCATTAAGGAAAGTTGGTCTGGAGCCAAGTAAAGCATCTCATGACTCTCGGTATGTATAATTTCGTAGAAATTTCTGTAGTGCTGGAAGTTTGCAAACACAACGGCTGTTTCTGGATATGCAGTTTCTCGTAGTAAATAGAAACAGAATGAGGCAAAAAAAGTTAAGTTTCTAGTGGATGTCTTTTCTCTAATCATCGTGTTAAAGATTTCTTTTGTTAGCTTTTCTTAGACATTGGAAGTTTAAGAAACTTTTCTAAGTTTTGTATGGAATAGAAATCGATGTATTTTTTTTTCATTAGTTAAAAACAGCATGTTTGGAATAGTCAAATATGTATTAATTCAGTTGAGACCAATTGATTGGCCTCCATTGAATGGAACGTTAAAATACGTAGACAGTCAGTGTGAGAGGGAAATATTTCTAATTTGTTTGTTATCAAGTACAAGTAGAAAACAACAAAAATAAATAAAAAATGAGAACGAAACAAAAAAGAGGAAAAATTGAAAGTTAAAAGAAATAAAGTAAAATTAGTAACATTTTAAATTTTGAATAAAAGTAGAAAAATTTAAAGAAAATAAAAAATGAAAAAAAAAACACCAAATACGAAATAAAATTAAAATATTGATAAATAAAAACAAGAAAACGGAGAGATGAGGGGGAAGAGAGGCTGAATGAACAATCGACCGTGAGATGCGGTGATTAATACCCTTGGAGGGTAATGGATGGCAATGCTGTAGCCAATGAAGTTCTAACTGAGGCTCGGCTATTGCTGTTACCCTCCTGCCATGATTAGAGCTTTAATTGCTCAATAACACTTTATCCATATCCCTACACTGTCCTCTACAGATAACGGGGAAGATGAAAAGCATTCTTGCTTCGCCCCTTTAAGCCAGTCCTTATAAGGACTATATAAGGAGAGATGAGGATACTAGATCAGGGTACTAATCAAAGGGGATAAAAAGAAATTATGAACAAGATTTTGCCTAAGAGCACAAAGGAAAATATAAAAAAAAGAGCGTAGACGATTGAAAGGAAGAAACACATGAAGCAAGGATGAAAAATATGAAGATCAGAGAAAGATCCTCGGAGAAAAATTGAGAGTTCAGCTTTAAAATGGAGAATCGATGGGAAAAGAACAAATGTATTAGAATGCTGCGTAGTGGATAGAAATATGAAAGAACGACAGAAAAATGCAAATTCTTTACTTTCCAATTACGACACGTCTGTCTTTGTCTTCTAGTTTGGTGTAGTGTTAACATTAAGGTTTAAATTTACTTAGAAGTTGCGAAGGTCAAAAGACTACTGAAGCAGGAACTTCATAGTTAAAATTCTTTGAATTCTTAAGACACCTGACATTCTTTTCTTAATGAAGGAATCCCTAAATTCGCAGGAACAAGATAAACCCATTTTCTCATTTATTCTCCAGTTCGCTAACATCATTCTCTCTCGTTCTTTCTTTCTTTCTTTCTCTCTTCAGAACTAAACTTTTGAAGTATCTCCCTACCTCTGTCTTCAAAGTCTGAGCCGTCTTCTTGAGAAAGTGCACATCAGAGAAATGTGTGCATTAAATGTGGAGCACTGATAAGTTCTCCCCTCTCGACTATATTTTAGAAGGAAGAATAAATTTTGCCTTTTTAGATCTTTTATAGCACTATTCCTCACTCGGATCAAATCTTTTAAAATCATTCCAGGCCAATGTTTTATCGAACTTTACTACAATCTCCAATTACACCATCTTTAATATTTAGTGCATTGCTGCATCTTTTACAGTTTGTTTGTGATTTATCAACTTTATCCGCTTCTTTGAAGTGTGTTTAGAATTAAGGTGCTAAATTCAACTGGACTTTATTGCCTTTTTTCCAGATAATAAATTAAAACGTATTTTACTGTCTTCATTTGCACATAATTTTTTATTACAACTTCTCATAGTATCGTTCGTCAAGTTCAGTTCCGTTTTTACTGGATTCAGCGTGATTTTTGTTTTTAATTATGCTGGAGAATTTTTTATTTGAGGAAAGAAATATCATGTACTTTTTTTGTCTTAGCAACGGCAAGAAAAAAAAAAGCTCACTCTTAGTGGGATAAAAATCCCTCTATTATCAGAATAACTCAAGCCAAAAATTGGGGAAAAGGATTGAAATCTGTGCTCAGTGATTTTTCTCCCTCAAGACTTAAACACAAGCAGCTGTGTTCCCCTAAATAGTGCAGCTATTCAATCGTGGAATCAGTTCTCTACCTTTCCTACTATCCTATAATCTCCAGAGGTTTTACATTCAACACACACACACACAGACAAATATAGGAAGTAAATTAGACTTTCTTCTAGAAAGTGATCCTAGGGGTCGCTGAAGTCGTTGTACAAACCCATCAGTAAGCCATGTTACGAAAAGATAAAGAAAATCAGACATAAAATACTTAAATATATTTATTCACTGATTTGCAATAGAAAAAAGGCAATTTGCTAATAATCAGCTATACTATGTTTTTATTGGCAAGGTACCAAGCAAGGAAAGATCTTAATTTAAATTTGGATTAAATGAAAGGTGAAGCATATCACGATATTTAAATCATTCTGGAATTTTAATGTATTTATTTATAACACCGTAATTATAATTTATGAAAACAGATGGCGATACAAAAATCCTATTTGTTACGTCACACCGTTGTTAATCGTACTTCGAGAAATGTAAATGAAGCTCCTTATGGATACATTGCAAATGCTTCTACAGCTGGAGTTGTCAGATAACTTCCGTATGTTTATCACAGCCTGGTACGGTAGTCTAGAAACTTGTTTAACATTTCCTGTAGTAATTGGAGGAATTTTTCCTCCAACGGAAGAAATTTGCACGTGAAAATGACATTTGGTTATAACTTTACTATTTGCTTATGGTCAGCGCCAGATTTGTATGTTAATACGAGATGGTATTATTGAGCCCTATTAGCAAGTTGAACAATGCAAAACTGCGCACAAAATTTGTCATATATGATTGGATGGCGCTGTAAAAGTTTCGCGTTTTTATGATTTCAAATGGAACAATGTACAAATGGGTAACTGTTTTTAATTTAAACTAAGAAAAGCTTTCTTCTTATGCGTGCATGCCATTTATATGATTCAGTAGAAAATTTACTATCATAGCAAATAGATAATCTGAAAATCCTGCTGTAGAGACCTTGAAAGTTTTTAAAGTCATTTCAGGCCTCCAATAAGCAGGGTAGTGGTAGTGGTGGTGGTGGTGGTGATGATGGTGTGTGTGTGTATACTACCAATAAAAAGTTATAGTCATCCTGTAAATAGTGTTAAAAATTGTCTACTAAATTTTTTCAGTGTCTGTTCCTCAAAAACTTGTCTTAAATAAAAATAAATAAAAACATCTGATGTATACCAAAAATCTATGCTTTAATATCCGGAGTACTGATTTTTAGACTTATCTCTGCACATTCTTCAAAAATTAATTAAATTCCACCCCCCTCCCCCTTATTTTTATTTTAATTTATTATGTTGGTGTGGCAGTTCGAAGTAAAAGAAATAAAACTCTCCAAACATTAAGCTTTCTTAATGAATTAACATTTTTTTTTTTAATTTATGAGATCGGAAGGGAAAAAAGGTGTCCACTGGAATTACAAAGTGCTGATTATTATTTTGTTGAGAAGCATTTTTTTTTCTTTTGTTGTTGTTGAGAGACGTTTCAACTGTCTCTTATTTTAGCCAGATTAATTATTCTTCTGTTTTTGCTGTTTAAATGAAAAAAAAAAGAAGAAAAACCAACCAGGATGTCTGCAGAGTATATGATCAAAGAGTATTACCCGAAATTCTCAACTAGTATTAATTTGCATAGATATTCTCGAGGACATTTTCTAGATTGCAACATAATGCTAGGTTTCTTCCATAATACTTTATCAATATCTGCCAGCTACTCCGCAGACAAAAATGTATCAAATTTTGGCAAAGTGCCAGCACTATTTCCATCTTATTATAGTTGATCTGGGGCATATTTCTAATCCCTGCTATCAGAAAACTAATGGCACTTCCCTTGCCAGACAAATTGTTAACGAAATTCCTCCAGCAATACGAACAAAGAGTTTAATTTGTCAGCTTCCTCTTCTTCTGTCTCAAGATGCTCAAAAACTATTTTTCCTTCAGAATTTTTAAATAACTCATTTTGGTTATTATTTGTTTTAAAATATATTTCGTATACCAGTTGGAATTAAATGAGTATAATAAATGTGATCTGATTTATCACAAGGTTTTAATATACTGTTACCCATTTTATGTTAGCCAATATGATTATTGGCTAAATGCATTACTGAATCTGATAAATAATACATTTGAAGAAAAAAAAAACGTTTTGTCGTAAAATGGAGGAATATTTGATAGAATTATTAATATTTTTGTCCTTAATAATCAGATTAAAGTGCTGAATGAAGCAGCAGATTTTTGGAAGAATCCTCACAAATTTTTTCGTAATGGCTGATGACGATTATATGAGTATTCATCTCAGTGCTCGACCCCTTATAATCCTTATAAGGATAAGGACTGGCTTAAAGGGGCGAAGCAAGAATGCTTTTCATATTCCCCGTTGTCTGTAGAGGACAGTGTAAAGATAAAGTGTTATTGAGCTACAAAGCTCTGATCATGGCAGGAGGGTAACAGCAATAGCCGAGTATCAGTTAGAACTTCATTGGCTACGGCATTGCCATCCATTACCCTCCCAGGGTGCCCATTTTAGTCGCCTCGTACGACATGCATGAGCTGATATATAAGTAAAGCCCTCTCTAAAAATTAGAACGATCCCTAGACCACTCCATAGTGGCCAAGAGATCGTCCAACTCAGCGTTGGCTCCACTCAGTGACGGGCCCTCCCCCACCACCAAGCAGAGCCGCTCATATTCCAGGGAAAAGCATGCACCGACAAAGCCCCTCTCGGGCCACGCCGGAGAACACCCTCCCCAGAGACTCAAAATGCTCTCCCAGGGCAAACCCCCCCACCTTACCAGGAGCAAAATTTCGGAAGAAACCTGGGAGAGCGAAACTCTCGAAGCTCTGCGTCCATTTTAGTCGCCTCTTACGACACGCAT
The DNA here is from genome assembly GCF_054136105.1 of Typopeltis vanoorti. Lineage (NCBI taxonomy): Eukaryota > Metazoa > Arthropoda > Arachnida > Uropygi > Thelyphonidae > Typopeltis > Typopeltis vanoorti. Next base: position 88,388,071 of record NC_143551.1, read on the forward strand.
GGATTACGTTGGAGATTATTAAGTAAAGCCACCCTCTAAAATATTAGGACGATCCCTAGACCACTCCATAGTGGCCGAAAGACCGTTCAACTCAGCATTGGTTCTACTCAGTGACGGGCACACCCCACCACTGAGCACAACCGCTCATATTCCAGGGAAAGGCATTCACCGACAAAGCCCCTCACCGTGCCGTGCCGGAGAACACCTACCCGGAGACTCAATATGCACTTTCAGGCAAACCTCCCGAAATCTAAGCCCCCCCCCCCTCACCGGGAGAGAAATTCCTGAAGAAACCTGAGAAGCAAAACTCTCGAAACTTAGCGTCCGTTTTAGTCGGCTTTTACGACACGCATGGATTTACGTTGGGAATACTTAAGTAAAGCCAGCTCTAAAAATTAAAACGATCTCCCGGACCACTCCCTACGAGTGGCCGAAAGACCGTCCAACTCAGCGTTGGCTCCACTCAGTAACAGGCTCCCCCACCACCGAGCAGAACCGCTCATATACAGGGGAAAAGCATCCACCGACACAGCCCCTCACCGGGCCATGCCAGAAAACACTTTCCCCGGAGACTCGAATTGCTCCAGTAAGGCAAAAACCTTAAGAGAGCGAAACTCAAACTCTCGAAACTCAACATCCATTTTAGTCGCCTTTTACGACACGCATGGATTTACGTTATCCCGGCCACCACACAGGATGTTCAACCTTATATTCCTTATAAGGACTGGCTTAAAGGGGCTTTTCATTCTTTTCATCTTCCCCGTTATCTGTAGAGGACTGTTTCCACTGAGACTCAAATTACTCCCTTAAGGCAAAATCCTTAAGAGAACGAACTCAAACTCTCGAATCTCTGCGTCCCAGGGGGTATCAGCAACAGCCACGCCTCAGTTAGAACTTCATTGGCTACAACATTGCCATCCATTACCCTCCAAGGGTATTAATCACCGCATCTCACGATCGATTCTCTTCTCCTATTCCCCGGATGCTCAACCTCCTTATAAGGACTAGCTTAAAGGGGCGAAGCAAGAATGCTTTTCATCTTCCCCGTTATCTGTAGAGGACAGTGTAGGAATAAGGTGTTATTGAGCTATTAAAGCTCTGATCATGGCAGGAGGGTAATAGCAATAGCCCAGCCTCAGTTAGAACTTCATTGGCTACAGCATTGCTATATTTAAAGGTAAAGCCGTCTCTAAAAATTCGGACGATCCCTAGGCCACTCAATCGTGGGCGAAAGACCGTCCATCTCAGCGTTGGCTCCACTTAGTGATGGCCTTCTACCCACACACACACCACCACCGAGCAGAACCGCTCATATTCCGAAGAAAAGCATTCACCGAAAAAGCCCCTCAGCGGGCCGTGCCGGAGAACACTTTCCCCCGGAGACTCAAATCTCAAGGCAAAAAACTTAAGAGAGCGAACTCAATCTCTCGAATCTCTGTGCCTCAGGGGGGTAACAGCAACAGCCGAACCTCAGTTAAACTTCATTGCCATCCATTACCTTCCCAAGGTTTCATCCATCAACCTTCATTATATCTTTCCCCGCTGCTCAACCTCCTTATCCTTATAAGGACTGGCTTAAAGGGGTGAAGCAAAAATGCTTTTCATCTTCCCCGTTATCTGTAGAGGACAGTGTAGGGATAAGGTGTTATTGGGCTATTAAAGCTCTGATCATGGCAGGAGGGTAACAGCAATAGCCGAGCCTCAGTTAGAACTTCATTGGCTCAACCTTATAGTTCTTATATAAGAACTGGGCGATGGACTGAGTCCTTGACTCTTTATCCCGTCATCGGAATGAAGAGAATCTGTGTAGATGAAGTGTTATTGAGCTAAAAGCTCTAGTCATAACTGGGTAACGGCAATATAGCCGAGCCTCATTTAAAATTTCATTGGCTACAGCATTGCCATTTGTTACCCTGGAAGTCCTAAAAAGGAGTTTTCACCTCTCCTCTAATTTTACGAAGAAAAAGATTTATGAACATGTCTTATGTCTATAATTTTATGGTGTTCTAGTTTTATTTCGGAAAAATTCGATACTTTCCGAAATTTTAAAAAAATCTTGCAAGAAGGTTTATAAATGAATAAAAAAAAGTTAAAATAATAATAAAATATAAATTTTAAGAAAGAAAAACATAGCAATTATTTTCATACATTTATCAAATGTTCAATTATATGTAATTTCCTAAAAGAAATAAATAATAGGTCAGTGATCGAAACTTTCCAACAAATCTCCATATAATAACAAAAATGGTGCCATTGTACTGGTAAGTTTTATTATTTTGTTAATGAACACAGAATTTTTGTATTATTCAAGATTATTTCAAAAGTTTTGTTAGGTGTAAAAAGGAATCTTTACAAAGATAATTCTAAGCTGCCTTGTTTATTACTTATGGTTTGATAACTAATTATGTTTACTCTCCAAAATCAGAATTTTTGATTTGTTCAAAAATATACTGTGGAGGAAAGAAGTTTAAACGTTTTTTTAATTAAATAAATATTGTAGCAGATGAGAATTTTCCGTTTATTTTTGCACATACGGAAAGCATTCATCGAAATAGTTTTTGGTAATATTCGAAAATATCTTTTTCGATTTCCATAAAATATCATCTTTGTTAATTTCTAAAACAAAGCATATTTGTTAATTTCCAAAACAAAATCTTTGTTGAATTTTCATTTAAAGATAAATCGATGTGTTTTCATTTTTTAACCCAGATATAAAAAAAAACAGAGTCAATAATACAAATTCGACAAATATGGGGGAGAAAGCTTCCTTTCTTGTGATAATTAATGTCTTGTGACTAAAACAGTAAATAGCACAGGAGGAAGTTCAAACACTTCATTTTCAGATCAGCGATTAAAACTGAATCACTCAAACTTAGGGAAATTCCCTGTTCTTTTGTCTCATGTGTGGTTAATTGCCCGAGACCAGAATGACATTACGTTGAACATCTTCCCTCTTGCAATTCATTTGAAAATCCCCAGGTTCAATCTAGGGCGAGTGCAACCTTTATAAAGATTTCATTCAGCTGAAGATGAATTAGCCACTCTCATACAATGGTGCGGAGATTTTTGTGTACGCTCAGAAAATCGGGATTTTCTTCCTGAAAATCAGACAGGTCAATCAGAAAAACGCAATTCAGCACTTGTACTTTCTGAAGCAACCTCTTCATAGGCTGTTTTGGATAAATCACATGATGCACAATCCGTTTCGTAATGTATGTATTCATTACAAAATCAGTACAAACACACACACGTTTAGCTTTACTCTGTCCTAACTGTTCTAAACCTGAACAGACATGTTCTGAATGATAATGAGAACAGTGCAAAACATGTATATTCAGGTTTTAGATAGAACATGTCTGTTTGAAATTCGGATCAAATCTAGATGTGTCTGAATAGGCTTTTTTTTTTTGAATGTTGTCCTTCGAAACGAAATCTTGTAGGCCTTTTTCATTTCATTTCATTTTTTCCCCAAATCTTTATGCATAAAAAATAGCGAAATTCTAACTCATTAATACCGTGGGGTATGATTAAAGATTTTTCTGATTGAACTAAATATATATATATATATATAGCGTCAATTTGAAAGACAATATTTTTTGTTCTTCAACTAAGTTTGCTAATCAGTGCCAAGCTTTCATGTCAAATCTGTCTAAACTTTCACCCTATCGTTCAAACCATGCTGATTAGCACAGGGATGAGTGCCATAACCTCAAAGGAAAGGACGAATAGAACAATAAGTTTTTGACTACTAATGATTATCAAACTTTTAATGAAATCAAATTAAATAAATTAGCTCCTGGTTTTAGCACCTGAAGTATAAATCGCACAGGGAAATTGAAAGAAATACCGTGACGATATTATCGTCGAACAAAATGTTTAATTAATGATGCACTAACGACCACTACTTAAAAGACATGCACACAAAAGAGGGCTCAATTTACGTGCTAACAGACAACAGAAAATCTCACCTTCAAGATAAGACATACATCTTGACGATGTGTTTTTTAAAGATTTTTCTTATCTACTTTGAAGCATTCCTATCGCTGCTATTTTTCATATTTCTCGGATTTAATTCGTGCGTTTGATCCGTCTTTCTAATAACCTTCGTTATTAAAGCTACAAAATTAACGTTAATATTCAGATCAATAAGTTAGTCGTGAGTTTATCATCGTTTGGCCACTCCTGGTTCGCAAAGACTGGGGTGGGGGGGGAGGAGGTAATTCGTGTGAAATGAGGCTTTAGTGGTTTTATGAAGTCGTCCCATTCTTCTAATGAACTCTCCAGGAAAACCTTCTCCTAAATAGATACCTGCCTCAAAGAACACGCCTGCACTTAGTCGACGCAAAAGGGGGTATGAAGCAAAGGATTATGGGACAAATGTAAACAGAGACATCGACTTTTGCCGAGACAGCTTTTCAAGGAGGTTCGAGAGAGGAGGTGCTTAGCAAATACTGTTCGCGTGCGTGTATACGTACCTACGCGTTTGTTTGTGCGAGTGCGTGTGTTGCCACTGTTACTTGATCAAGGAATTTTAAATGCAAACGTATTGCCATCGCTCTAGGTCATTTGCAGTGTTACGTTCGACTTCACTGTGTCCATTTCCACAATAATGATTATTCTGGTAAGCCAACGTAAGAAAATATTTGCGTGTAGAAACAAATGGTGTTCTTTGATGGTGTGTGGCATTGTTTGCTATATCTAGGTGATCGATGAGCTTTCTGGACAAATAGATAAGGTCAATTGAAAGGAGCAAAGAAACAATGTGCACTATGAGTCATCTGCATGATATATATCGATTTGTGTGTGTGTGTGTGTGTGTGTGTGTGTGTGTGTGTGTGTGTGTGTGTGTGTGTGTGTGTGTGTGTGTGTGTGTGTGTGTGTGTGTGTGATTTTTTGATTGGTTTTTATCTATTTACCGGGAAGAAAAGCCAAGGATTAGCTGGAGTAACAATCTGCTCTTTTGTCTGGATATTGTGTGAAGCAACCTAAAAATTTTTTGCGCGATCTTGACCGGATTTAAATCTAGAAACAAGAGCGATATGTGCATACACATGCATATACTGATGGTCCCTGAATAAAAGTCTTCTCTCATATATGAAAACCAATGCCTGTGTATTTGTCTTTGTAGGAAAATCCCACTTACAAAAGATTATATCATGGGTGAGCTAAGAGTTAGATAACCCGGTAACCAAAGACTAAACAGTACTCTTTTGGTATCACAGATCAAATCTTCCAACACGTGTGCTGGATATCTTACACCGGACAATTTGAATCATCCAATATCGAATTGTTTTTCCACTATTCAAATTTATACCGAAGTCCCATCATTATCTTATGTTCTATTGTCTCCCATTTGTTTATGAGCCCGTAGGCTATGTTTGAATCCAATATTTTGATCCTCCTGAAGTAGCAAACGTTTAACCTCTCTAGTAAATCTATAAATTTTTTCGGATTGATAGAATTACTGGATTTAGAATTATATCATGATCCCCGTCTATTGCACAAGAATATGGTCTTTCCTTTTTTTCTTTCTTTGTTGTTACTTATTTTGTTTCTTTCTTATTTAGTAAATAAATAAGGCATAGCAAGCTTGAAAAGGGTTAGTCTCTGTAAGGTAATACCTTTATTTGTTATATTCAAAAATTCTTCAAAATATTTTGAATGTATATAACATTCGATTAGCAATATCCTCATATACGAGCACCACTTCCAAAATTATCTGACTGAGGAAGAATGTTGTCTTGTCGACGAGCAGGACTGTCAATAAATAAAAATCAGCCGTCATAATAAAATAGTTTTCATAATTAAAAAGATAATTTATGAACAACGATAACAATACAAATAAAACGTACATCTTTTAGCAATATCCAGGACCAGTGATTGAAAAATAAAACTTATTCTAGATGAAAAGAAAGAACTTATTTTTATATATCATTATTATCAATGTGGTAGTATTGTCAATCCATAAAATTGCATTTTAAATCCGCATTCAAAAAAATCAATTCAATCCTGTTTGCACGCATCATGATATATGATAAGCCTTATATTCCAAGATTTCTTAGCTTCTTTAACTTATGCCACACATCTGTCATTTTACTGCAAGCTAACGGGCACATAACATTGCGAATGGGTGGTATTTTTTCTCCTTTTGTTGTCAAAAATCGATCGTTGTATATTTGCAATACGATGACGACAGCGTGCTGTGAGGCAAAAGTAAAATGTCTTACAGATCTGCGATAAACGTGTGAAAATGAAAAAAAAAAAAAAAAAAAAACTGCTGCTAATAAGATGAACACATAAGCCAAAAGTAGCTCATGAAAAGACATTTTTCGTGATTCATCGATGTGCTGATTAGCTAATTGGAAGTAAAAACATCGGAATATTGGCATTACTCTTATCTCCAAAGGGAAATACATTGAATACGAATAACTTGTTTAAAACGGAATGGAAATGAAGGTAATTTCTTATGATAACTAAAACACATTATATTTGTTCTACACTAACTGGACATTATATTAGATCCTGAGAGCTAGTCACAGGTATGGCTCATTCGTAATACAATGGTCAGATTACAATTCAACTCCAAGAAAATCGTTAAATAATACAATCTTCAAATCTGAACTGTTGCATTTTACTGAAAGAATTTCAGTAAAAGTCTCAGACTCTATGGTAATAATTATCTGTCACCGCAAGACATTCATAAAGGATGTTAATCTTTACCCAAAGTTTTGGAATTCACTCTGCTGCCTGTTAGTTATAGAGCTTACACACTCACTATCTTATAGGATATCTTAATCTTAAGCTACCAAATGTGCTTTTTACCTTTTCACATGAAAGACTAAATAAAGTTGCTAAAAAAGACAATATTAGACAAACAATCTAAACCATCGTTTCTCAAACTGTGGTACATGTACCACTAATGGTACGTTACGTTATTTTGGTTGTACAATTTTTACACAAAATATTTAAATAAATGTTCAGAAAAATGTATTTTAATATCGTAACGAGTAGACTGTTCCAAGAATTTAGCTTGGCGAATCGAATAAAACGAACAAATAAATTTTATTGCAGATTTATGTGAATTTTCGGATGCGAAGTCTCATTAGCGTGTCATAAGGGTTTTCATATTTAATATTTACTTTGAAACAGTATTTTATGGTGGTACATCAAAACATGAAATGCTTTTATGGCGATACATATATTTTTTGATTCTTATTTATATTTATATTTATGTTTATGTGGTACGAAATTTAAACAGTGAACCCCTGATCTAAACTATTTATTTAAATTTCAATATATAAAGTTCTTAAAAGAACTGGGTGATGGACTGAGTCCTTGACTCTTTATCCCGTCATCTGAATGAAGAAAATCTGTGTGGATGGAGTGTTATTGAGCTAAAAAGCTCTAGTCATGGCTGGGTAACGGCAATAGCCGAGCCTCAGTTAAAACTTCATTAGCTACAGCATTGCCATTTGTTACCCTGGAAGTCCTGAAAAGTACTTTAGGTTGTTCTTCCAGAATACCCTCAGTGAAGTTTCAACCTTCAATATATAAAATATAATAATCGATAGATTATTAAATATAATTATTTTAAATTATTAAAGGTGTACTAATTTATGTTTCATTATATTTTAAAGTTATGTAAAAATTTAATTATAATTAAATTTTTAAAAATCAAATTATATATATCTAAAATTTATATAAATATTGTGTGATTTAAATGCATTTTAAATTAAAAATAAAATAACATATATCTTGAAATATACTTATTTAATATTTCTGGATGACTAATCGGGAACATATTTCAGACATATTCTTTCTCGATAAGAAGTTGAGTCAGGATGAGTAAAGTTCACCGAGAGAGAAATGAGTACAGTTCACTTCGCCTCTCTCCCTTGGCGGGAGGAGAAGCTGGAAGGGAAATTGGAGCATATCAATAAGCACAGATGGAATTCCGTAATACATCCCATCCTCATTTTCCATTGCGTAATGGGTTCAATAGCCTGTCTCGACCAAGTAACTTAGCTTCTTTGAAAACCTATTTAATGATTTTGTATCTGCATAATGCTTCACTGCTGTCTATTCCTGTGTTATAAAGAACTGTTTCTTACTCCTGCGTGATCACAACTCCAAACTCTGTGCCCAGAGTATAAAGCACCAGCATATCTGCACATCAGCCAAAGCACGTATAAAAATTAGAACTGTTATTGTATTATATGAAGTTTCATATTGCCCGTTTTTATAGCTGATTTAAACCTTTCAAAAGTGAGACCTGTGCTCTCATACTAGGAAATTTCAACTCTCTTCAAATGCCATTCACGTATATCACTTCAACAGTGGGATTCGAATTGTTCAGTAAGTTTGTATCTAATTATGCCCCACGAAGATAAGGCTGTGATGACAGTATGTTATCTCTTTTAAATGCATGTTTTTTTCTCCGACTTGTTTGTATATGTTCAGAATGTAAAAGTCAAGTTGTTAGGGGGAAAAAAAGCTCTGCAACCACCATATGTAATCGATTAACTCATATTCATCATAAAACGCTTATAAATATTGGCGTTCTAAACCGGATTTTAATCTAGGGCTTTCAATTGTCGTATTCTGATTACGAGTACACTAACGCTGAGATTCGAAATCAAAGCCTGTGGGATGGATAGCAGATACGGCACCTACTCATCTCTCCATCGTAATCCATTTTAATTTATTAAACGGAAAATTAAAAGTGTATTTGGTCGATATCCGAGATCCTATTAAATCATTCTGTGATTTTATTGCAACACCCAAATTGATGAACATTCCGTTAATTTTGGTTTTACTTCTTACAGAATTAGGTGTCGCAATATAAAAATGAGATATTTGTGACAGTGTTTGATTGTTCAGAAGGATATGATTTCATAGAGATGTTAAAGAATGGTCTTAGAGAGGTTTTTCTCTTTGGAGCAGTTTTCGAAATACAGTTAACCTTGATCATTTTAATTTTAATTTATAATTTAAAAAACTGATAAATACGAACAAAATTCGAATACTAATTTTAGATCATGATTTCTTAAAATTATAAAAATACAAATAACATTTTAAAAATATAGTGTAAAACTGTAAGTAATTATATAAACAGTTTGTGTTCTAAAAATGCGATAATCTCTCTCTCTCTGGAAAGAGCAATAAAAAGCTTTAAGATGAAATTGTAACATTATTTAACATTAGAAACAGAGTACGTTAAAAATAATAACATTTCGTACAAAAAATTATAAAATAAAATGCAATAAATAGTTCCATTAAGAATCCTAGAAATCAGATTATCTGTCTTGGAAAATTTCTAAATCTACACGAAATAACTGCGATTAACGCAATTTGGCAGGGTATATTTGCTTCTACTCTATATAGATTACGCTTAAATGGTCATTTCCAATTCCATTTCAAAAATATTTAAAGTATTTACATTTTAATTTAAAATATGAAATTTTATTTTATTGGTGTAAAGAATTGTAAGGCTTATACGCCTCATTGTGATGTTGATCTCATCCTAATCCTAACCTGCTCCGATTCAGTAATGAACTTATGCGTACTAATAAAATCGACTCAAATAGATGATATTCTACAACAGGACCATATCATCTCTACGAGAAATGAGTGGCAATTCTGAGAAAGTGCAAATTTTGTTTCCACCTCATATTCTAAAATGTCCACAGTTTAAAATTTCGGATATTTGAGCATTGACTGATGAATTACAATATTAGATACTCTGTTTTAAATAAATTTTAAAATACAGTGTGTAATGTTCTGTTTATATATAAGATATTCCTATATTTAAGATATATGATGAGTTATTTTTCACTAAATATCAACCGAATTTAGCTCATAGAAACATTTTAACTCTAAAAATGCAAATCTATTAATTTGGTTATCTTGCTGTAGAAACAGAAGGTATATTGATTTTTATTCTTTCTTTTAGTTCAAAGTCAGATTTAGTTCTTCTAAGGTTTTTGCTGATCTAAAATGCATGCGGAATAAGCCATTGTGGTATTATTGCTGAAAAAGTCGTATCACACCTGCTTTCCTTTTAACTTTAAATAATGTCCTTCATTCTTTCTGCACTTCTTTTTTCTTAGGGTGTTCAGAAAAAAACAACGCATGCTCTTTGCTTGTAGCAGTCTTAATGAGAATTCCATTTATGAGCAATGCGTTAATAAGATCTTTTCAGTTGAAGATGTTAGCCCATTTGCGTCACTAATATACTATCAAGTTACAATCGTTCTTGGGTGGAATTCACATAAAAAAATGTCATACGAAAGTAACAAGGTTTTCCTCTGTAAAACTCAGATTTGTCTGCTTAATAAGATAAACCAGTCAGAACACACACAGCGACAGATATAATACACTCTCTTCATCACCATAGCAGGGTTCATGTTAACGTTAATTTACCATAATAAATTGGCTTTACTCAAATTCTTGGTTTCAGAACGTGGTACCAGTAATCAAGCAAATAACGGTTTATTCCCAGGAAACGTGTGGTTTCCTGGGAATAAACAACGCGGTGATTTTAATACATTAATGACTATCAAAGAGCTTAAAGATGTATATAACTTACCATGAATTAGGCGAATTTCAAATAGCAGTTTCTCCATTTGTAAATGCAATCAATGAAAATGATGTCCAAGGTTTGTTTGGATAGGAAAGAACCAGAAAGTAAGAGTCGAACAGTGACAATAAAACTTAACTGAAAGTCGTAGCTAAAAGTTAGTGGGGGGGCTACAAATATCTGCCCTTCTGAATCAATGCATTACTGTAAATGATCGGAAGGCGACGGCAATGGTTATTGATAAATTGTGCAAAGCGTCTGAATAGTACTGCTCTCCTAATAACATCCGCTGAGAACTGTATAAACAAGGGATTAGCTCCTATGTACTTTGTATGCTATTGTTATCTAACTGATCCATCCATAACATCTCCGCAACTATGCCGAAAGAACATCCGTTGTTCTGGTCAACATGTTAATAAATGTCGATTGATATTGTTCCATAATGGGGGGTTCTCTATTCTGTGGTTCCAATAGGACTTTAGGTCTTTGGGGATGACCTAAAGAATTTCATGCAATAGCCGATATTTTCACGGAAATTCCATGAAAAAATGGACTTTTACATGTTCTCTTGGAATAGGATGGATTGGCCAACCTATTCCGTGGAATTTCCGGTTTCGTTTTGAATTCGTAAACGACGATGACGAAGAAGAAGATATATAAAGTTCAAATAAATAAAATAAACATAGAGCTGATAAATTTTTCAACTAATTAGTCAATATATATATGCATTCTAATTTTCTACGTTTGCATATGAACCGAATCTTTACCTAATCGAGTTTTGGATTCCTTGCAATAAATGTACGAAATTTGTAGATTGTTTCTCACAAGAATCGTCATTTTTATCAGCGCACTTTCTTTTCTCCTACTGCGGTCTAACACAGCTTTAAACATCACAGACGTAAAATAACGATCCTGGAAATGATCCAAGAGAGTCGTAAAAAAAGCTATGGTTCACGTCTCAGAGAGAATTATCACAGATGATTGGTCGAGTTATTAGTGTATCCTCTCCCCAACCAACAGGCCACGGAATCAAATCCTGCCATAAGCATCGATGATTTTTTTTTCAATATCTTTAAAAGGAGGAAGATGAATGTCATCGCCCTGTATTGAGACCTGTCTCACTTAATTTCCTATAGGTCTACAACATTTTGTAGATGGGGCCATATAAAAATAATTTTTAAATGCTATTACTTAAAAAACTGATTCCGAGTACATAATTATTCAATAATCAGGAATAATAAATCGAATTCTACAAAAAAGCGTCTCCTCAACTGTTTGCAATTCTGCTGAAACTGTCCAATTTTCTAACTATGTTGTTTTTTTTTTCTAATATTTTATCTTTGTAATATTTAAATACTTTACTTAATTGAATATTGAGGTTAGTAATATTTGATTGTTGCTATTGTAGAGGGAAACAGAGAACAAACATTTAAATTATTCCTTTTTTGTAAAATTAATTAAAGTGCGAATGATCACCACAATGAGTCATTTGATCTATTATAGGTTTCGTATTAAAAATAATAATAGGTGGGATATAAAAATTAATATATTTATATAATAATTTATAAAAATAAATAAATTTATTTATATAAATGAATTATATAAATAAATATTTATATAATTAATTATAATTAAATATTATAATTTATATAATAAAAAATATAATAATTTTGACTTAATGGAGTTATAATATTAATTATGTTATCCATATTTTTTTAAATTGTTATTGAATATAACTATATTTATATAGTTATTGTTAGAATATTTGAATTTGGATATCTGATTATTTCTAGCATTTCCATGTTATTTGAGAATGTTCACTGTGTGAACCATGTTTAGTCGATAACTTGCATAATTATGTATTATTCTACTCTCGGCTGCATCTGGCCACTTTGTCTGTTTTGAGGGACGCAAGGGGAGCCCTCTGCCTCCTTATGAGACCAGATAAAATCATCATTTGATTGTAAGCATCTGACAAACATTCCTCGTCATAGACTGTGTTCGAACCTTAGCATTTTCAATAAATTTCAATAAAGTCTTAGAAAGTGAACAATTAAGTTCTTATAAACACTTCATATCATGGGCGTCTGCAGAACATTTTCCACATATCGTATAAGAATTGAATTCTCCATCTATCGCTTGCAAACCGATCGACGACATTTTCAATAAATTTCTTCTTTACCGCTTCCTCTTCTAGTTTCTTCCTGCGCATACTAATCATACATAAACCTGATAAGCGCGTTACTGAGATAGTGGACCTTAACCATGTTTTCACACGTCTCAAGGTGCTAAAACTTCTTTCAATGGTATACTGTAGGTAGTAACAGGTAATGTCATAGTTCTTGCCGAATTAATAGAAGGTAAATGGTCGCGATGTTTCAAAACTTCTGGTAAAGTTTAGAGAATATCAGTGGAAGGAAAATTTGTCCATTTTTTCATACCACGTTGTTGCTTCCATTTCTAAATATTGTAAATTCGCTTACTTTTTTGATGTTGTTTTGGAACTTTATTTTATCTAGTTTTAGAATATTCTTGGGATGAAACTGAAATACTGAAAATGCTATTTCGTTATCCGAGGAAAATCTTGATTTCAAGGATGAAATTAAAGAATTTAAGTATGGGATAAATATTGGTTGCCGATAAAAGTCTTCAGGTGTGATTCCAGGATAATTGCATCTATATTTCTGTATGTAATAAAATTTTCAGACAGACAAAGCGTCCCATGATCGAGTGTATAAGGTTACATATCTCAATCACTTTTACAAATATAATTTGTGACATTTTTTACTCGATCCCAGGGGGAAAGTACCCTGTTTTTCCCCCTCTGCGGACGTCCATGCTTCATATGTACGTATTTTTAAAATTTTAAATTTGCAGTATAAAATCGAGGGATCCGATTCTTTGCAGCAATGCTTTATATCTGAAATGTTTACAGTAGCTAATTTCAATGTCAAACTGTTTTCATTTCTTCCGAAAGGGTAAAATTTGTAAATTATATTAAGAGGGTATAAGGTATGCCATTATGAGAACTTCTAGTGTATATATTGTTTTATGAAACTTCCAAACCATATGAAAATTCCCATTCGACTTGAGAAAATAAGTCTGATAAGTGTCATTTACCGATCTACGATGTTATATTATTAGTATTAAACGATTGAATATCTTTTAGAAGCCAACGCATTATCAACCCTTTTCAGAATTTTACAGAATGCTAAATTTTCTAATATTTTCAGTTCTTGGTGCAGACATTTCGCATGGAAAGTTTTCTTTCCCAAACTGACTCGGCTTTGTAACACGCAGTGAACGGCAGGTTATTTCAAGATTTTACTTATAATACGCAAAACGAACCCCCCCCCACACACACACACAAAAAGCAAATTCTTCTATAAGAAATGGCAAGCAATAACCCTTTCGTAAACCCTGCACTTGTAACTCCTCCCTTCTCATATCCACCTGCCTATTTACATTGACGCTGACGCCGTATCGTATTACTGTACCCCTATTAGTTATGCACGAAGACAGATTTCTCACATCTGTCTCTTATAGCTGTCTGCCACTGCCCGAAGTAATGGGGGTGAAGCATTTAGGGCAAGAATCCTTGTTTCGTATGCAGAAACTCTTCGTGAGCGTCTTTAAGAAGATTTGCTGAGCTAATGGCGGTTCACGTTCATTGGAAGAGGGCTCCATTTAATAGCCAATTTACATGAGATCAATAAGCAGAAATCGTCTGTATGCAGAAAATGACTATAACTGAACTAAAAATGAAAATAATGCTGCTGGATTCCTCTACAGCAATAAATTACCATAACGATTACAGTAACCATTAGTAGGTGATCGATACTGCACTGCTACACTCTATCACTCTGATAAAGACATCAGTGCTATAAAGGATGATTCTTTCAGCTATTTCAGTAGATCCGTATTCGTTTGGAAGAGCAGTGTAGTCATTTCTGAAAATATGCTTTTGATTCCCTTTCAGAAATCTTATTGGATAACTGCAAATGCATTACGTATCTGCAAATATCCTTTGTCTACGCAAATGCAATCCTCTCTTTCCTGTTCCTCTAGATGCAATTCCCAATCATTAATCATGAGAATGGTAATGGTTTGTAAAAGATTCCCCAGGTAGAGGTGAAGTTAGTCTTCTAAATATTATTATATATACACGTATTTTCTCATCGGAACCGGAGAATCCGGAGAAAAATATTCTATATTATCACCTAACATTTTTGTCAGTTATTAAGTGCTGTCAGACACAATATTCCACTAGAAATACTTCTAATTCACTGGAAGTCCGATTCGCTGCTAGGTAAGCTCTCTCTCTCTCTCTCTCTCTCTCTCTCTCTCTCTCTCTCTCTCTCTCTCTCTCTCTCCCTGCGTGCGTGTGTGTGTGTGTCGTTATCATTCATGATTTACTCAATAGACTTTGCAGAGTTTTTTTTCGATCCAAATACTTATTAATGAAGAAGATAATGAAATTTAAATTTTATATAATTAAGAAAAATCAAAAATAATCTATAAAATTCTTTGTAATATTAATAATTTTTTTAAAATCGTTAATAACCTTCTAAATTTTTTAAACAATAACTTATAAAAACTGAAATTATTAAATACAGTAATTATTAAAATTACTTTCATAAATACATATAGAAATTTCCACGGTGGTATATGAGAAGTGAATCAATCGACCGTGAGATGCGGGGATTGTAAAAGATTGTAAAATAAACCTGAAGAAGAGGAAGTAAATGCAGAACGTTAAATATGCAGGCATTTAATTTACCAATCGACCGTGAGATGCGGTGATTGATTCATTCAATCCAATACCCTTGGAGGGTAATGAATAGCAATGCTGTAACTGAAGCTCGGCTATTGCTGTTATCCTCCTGCCATGATCAGAGCTTTAATTGCTCAATAACACCTTATCCCTACACTGTCCTCCACAGATAACGGAGAAGATGAAAAGCATTCTTGCTTTGGCCCTTTAAGCCAGTCCTTATAAGGATAAGGACGTGGTGTATGTATAATTAAATTCTTCCAAAATTTATGGAAAGAAGTCGAAAACATTTGCATGGATGAACGTGAAAAAACGAACATGACAAGAAATCCATCAAGCAATTCATCAAAATAAATCTGGAGAAGATGAAGTAAATGCAGAACGTATTAAATATGCAGGCATCTAATTTACCAAACGACTATGTATTTAACAATATCATACAGTGAGGAGAAGTTGGAATAAAGCCATTATCATTCGATTATATAAAAAGGCGATAAGTCTAACTGTGAAAATTATAGAGGAGTAAGTCTAAATATTGGTCATAAGTTATACACGCGAATATTAAATTCAACATCACAAAAATTTCAGCGGAAAAGCATTGTGAATTCAACATGATAATACACATAGCATTTGTAGATGATCCTTTGGCACAGTTCATAAGGAACAAACTATGGATCCTACTCAACAAGTTACGCACTCCAAGTCATTCACTTGCAGCAATAACTAACATGTCTGAAAACAACCAAATAGCTGTAAAAATCAATGAAAAAAGTTACGGAAAGGAAATTAATAAAGAACGGAATCCATCAAGTATGCCCAATGACGCCACTCTTTTTAATATCGATATAGATGAGAGAGTAAAGAAATGGAAGGGAAATATAAAACTACAATTAAATTAGTTTGTGAAACTATATTAATATCATGTCGTTGCAGATGACCTTCTCTGCTGACTAAAAAAAAAAAAAAAATAGGAACCGGAGAAATGAAAGGCCGAGAAAGAATAGTAGGCTATCCTCTTTCGGACAAATAAACAAACAAAAGCACTCGGAATATGGCAAGAAACTAAAAATACACTCAGTATTAGATAAAATATTCATATACGTAAGGAAATAAATAAAAAAGACAGAAAATAAAAATAAATAAGAAAGAAATGAAAAAAAAAAATGAAAAAAAAATTGTAAAAATTGTTTATTTTTACAATTTTTATACATGTTAGCACCCACAAATAACCTTTCGTGGGTGCTAACATGTATAAAAATGCAGAAAGAAATGGATCGAACATATGGAAAGAATGAAGAAATCGACGTCATTCAAAAATATACCTAGGTACCATCTAGGTATATTTTGAATGAGAAATGATACGTAACAAAAACGGAATAGAATTACTGAATGGCCATAATGTATATGTTCATATGCTAAAAGTATTATTGAGTGAATAGAAAATATTTTTATGTCAGTATTTTAAAACGACGTAGTTTCCTTAAAAGTCCTTAAAAGGACTGGCTTAAAGGGGCGAAGCAAGAATGCTTTTCATATTCCCCGTTATCTGTAGAGGACAGTGTAACGATAAGGTGTTATTGAGCTATATAATAAAGCTCTGATCATGGCAGGAGGGTAACATCAATAGCCGAGCCTCAGTTAGAACTTCATTGGCTACACCACTGCGATCCATTACCCTCCCAGGATTCTTTTCCTCGACATATGATCAAGACGTGGTTTCATTAAAGATAAAATATTATATATAATTCATATTTAAAAAAATAAAAAAAAACATTTGAATTAAATTACCGAATAAACTTTGCCACAATAAATACCGATTTTCATAATTTCTTTCATATAATGTAATAAAATATGCAATAATATGTTAAAAAGAACTTAATCAAAAATGTATCTATTGAAATTAATATGAAAGTTATTGATAAACAAAAATATATTTGCTGTCAATGTTCAGTTTAAGTTGCATTTGGAATTACACTGTAAACAATATTTGTTGTGCTTTTCTGTGTAAATTCTAGTAATAAGGCTATTCATTCACCTTATCACCGAAATATGGTGGGGGTTGTTATAAAATTTTAATCTGAGGCAAGATTTGCCGAGAATATTTTAGAATGTTATTAAATAACCGTTTAAATCACGTGAATTGAAACCCCATTTTTACACTGTAGATTACCTTTAGAATTCTCCTCTGTTCGTGGATATCGTAAAATATTTCAGATTCAACTCAGTATTGCAATCCCACCAAAAAATTGCCATTACTTTTTTCTCCATGAGAAAAAACAAAACAAAACAAAACTGCATTAATAACTAATGCTCATGTTGTATACATTTGAGTGCCCGTGGATGAACGCAGATACACACAATATCTGTGTGTGTGTGGGGAGGTCAGGCTTCTGTACATATTTCTAAGGAACCTTGTATATTTATTTGTTTTTCCAACGTTCCAAATTTTGGATTTATGATCGAAGAGACTAAAACTATGAGACAAGTACAGTAGCGAACAAACTAATCCGAACATTCACATTTTAAAGCATCATCATCATCATCATGCGATATCAAGGATTTAGGCCTAGCATGGCCTGTTCCGGCCTTAGAAGTCATCGTTGAATCGTTTAAGAGGACGTCCTGGTTTTCGTTTTCCTAATCGCTTGTACTTTAAGGCTTGTTTTGGTAATCTTTCTGTTTTCATTCTTTGAACGTGTTCCATCCATTTGTGTTTATATTTTTTCATTTTTTCTATTACTGATTCTTGGTTTAATTCTTTCATAATTTATTCATTTCTTTTGTGATCAATTAGAGTATACTTTGCAGTTTTTCTCATAAACTTCATTTCTGCTGTTGTTAATCTTTGTTTATCTTTTTGTTTTATTGTTCAGATTTCGCTTCCATACAATAAGAGTGGTAGGGCTAATGTATTGCATCCTTTTAGTCTGGTTTGTTTTTGAACTAGGTTTGGTTTAAATATAGAGTTAATTACACCTGTTATTTTTAAATATTTTGCAATTTTTACATTTTAAAGAAAAATTTTAATATCGCAACAAAATCAGTACAAAAATTAAACTCCAACATTACTTGATAATTTATATGTGCTACTGTTCCTAATAAGCTCATTAATTCGAGTTGGCATGGACTCTACTAACGTAGAACACATGTTTCATATTCCGGCCTCTAGAAACCATACTTTTATAATGGATTGTATTAATTTATCATGGAACGAGATCCTGTTGGATAATGAGTTCTTTGTCTTTCTGGATTTGTGGGACCACTCTTTTCTCCAATATTTTTATGTATTGATTACTTTTCATCGTACGCTCAACAGGCACAAGTGATTCTGGACCATCATGTAAAACAATCCAGAGCATCTTTTTAGTTGGTTGTTTAGGAGCTTATTGAAAGTCGGTGAGAAAATTATTGAGCCCCCCCCCCTGCTTGCAACAATCTTCGAAGGACTGTCACGTCAGAAACATTAATCCCACTAGCTGCCAAATCTCTATTTCAGTTTGCAGCAGACAATCTCCTAGTAAACGATCTTGAGCAAGTGTACTTTTCCTTTTTTTCGCCCACATTTTCCTTTTCTGTCGGGAGAAAAAGTACCTGTCTCCCTAAACCTCTCTCTTTAAAATTGAATTAACAGTACCTAAAAACAACACCACACTCATTAGCAATTTGTCCTTGAGTCATGAGTGGGTGTGCTAAGAAGGAGTACATATTTTTGAACTCTTTCTTGGAAATGTATCCATTTTATAGCTACACGAATTAAATAAAAACACTATGAATGTCAACTTACTTACAACAGTAAAAACGCACAACACTATTAATAAACATCGTAGAGACAGTTAAAGCACGCAGCCCTCAACCAAAATAGTGAACGAAACCCAAACGTATTGTGAATTGAAACATAAACCAAACCAAAACAAAAAAAGTGATGAAAATTCGGTTTGCTCAGATTAATTTGTTTGCTACTGTATGTTATGCCGAAAAACTGTGTGTGTGTGTGTGTGTGTGTGTGTGTGTGTGTTCTCAGGTGGTTTGTCTGTTTTGTTGGAAGACAAATCCAAGTTTCTAAGAGAAAAACCATCCGTCTTCGCATAAAATTGGCTAACGTACGTTTCATATAGTATTAAACGTTCCTAATTGAGTTTATTTTTGATATATAATTGAAAATAAATCAGTTGTGCATCCTCATGTACTGAAATGTTTTCTATTAAAAGTAACAACAATATATGATCATAATCAGGTATAATCATTTGGTATGTAATTCATAGTTATCAGTTGATATCTGAGTTTATATATTATTAATATTGAATAAAATAAAAAGTACTATAGAAAAAGTTATATTTCTTTAATTTCTTAAAAAATATTTAAAAGTTTTAAAAATATTTTTATTATTTTAAAGATTACATAATACACCTATAATTAATTACAATAAAATAAATTGAAATAAACAGTAGTTAAAAGAAATTATTGAAAAGAAATACTAAGCTTTCGCTTATTATTGTCATTGATGCGTTTAACTTGTCCGAAATGTGAAATGTGATATGATGAAACTAACGATGAAATGAGCACTAACTGCTCGATTTCAGAGTAAAAGCTAAGATTTTTTGAGGGAGAATTTGAAGGATTTATGAAAATACGTTCTCATGTTAGATCGTGTGATTGTTGAGGATTAAATAACCCGTGTGCCAGATACCAAATAGAGTATCTTTTTTTAAGGCCTATTTGGAACTCCTAACAAACTGAATAGTGGTCGTCTTACTTCGGAGGACGAAAGTGATGTATCACTCAAGGCACTGACAAACATCCACGCATTCTGTGAAAATGTTGTTTTTCATAACATGTGATCACGGAAGTGGGTAGTTATGGTGCATATAGCTAATGATTTATATAACCAATTTATATTACTACAGTATTCGTTTACATAAAACTTCTAAAATGTGTTAACATTTCCAGAGTATGAACCGTTTCACAGGGTAATTCATCGTCCGCTATGGATTAAAACTACTTCTGTGATAAATTAATTCGGTCCATTGGTGCTTTGAGAATAGGTAGCTTTTACAATTTTGAAGGCCTCAACTTTTTAACTTTACAATTTTTTAAATACTTTTACACTTTTTATGCGGCCTTGCCTAAAGTAAGATATACATTAACCCCGTAATTTAAGGAAACCACCACTGTCATCATCATATTTCTTGACGGTATGCTGATGAAGACGTTTCACGGGAGCTTAGCTTTGCGATGGTCTGCTGTGATCAACATATCGATTAAGCGAAGAGTGGGATACCACAAAGCGAAACCACCCAACAGCACAACAGACTTCGGTTTTACAGAGATTGTCTTGTACCATTTCTGGAAGAGTTTGCTTCAGTATTAATTGTGACAGTGGTTACGGAAAGTCTTAATTTAGTTATTATAAATAACTGTGTATTGGTTTTCTTAGTTAATTATATTCGCAAACAGAATCTGCTTAAATGCATTAAGATATTGTAGAGTGAATTCCCTTCCCCATACTTCTTGGCAATTCCGAATCTAGAAAAGTGGGAAACTAATTTTTAACCTTCACAAGATGAAGCAGTGCGTTTCTTTCGTCTTAAAACGCACCCATAGTCCTGTGGACTCATGTTCACCAAACTACCTCTTCACAGAATCAACGGTGTGGTTAAAACTAGAAGAAAGTTACGATCGGATATTCTTCCTGGGATGCTTGTGTTCTGTGCTTTTGCAAGTTTTAAAGATTTGTTCTACTTCTTATAAGGAGTTATAGGAGCTGAAGTCCGACAGAGAGTCTTCTCTCTGTAGAACTTCAGTTGATTTCATTTCTATTTAATATTTCGACGTGATACTTCACATGTCCCTGTCCATATATTCAGAATCAAGGCCAGAAGAGAACTGTTATGCATCATCTTATTATCTTGTGACAGAAGTTGGGGGAGGTAAAGTTTATGTGTAATAAAGGAAATAAAATTGAAAGATAAACTGATTTTTTTAAAATTAATTTAAACTAAATAATGCATATTTTTGTTGTGACTTAAAGCTCGAACTTGAAATATGTGGACTTGAAACAAAAGAACAATACCTTTCAATCATCCTACTATTTTTTTTCTCCTTCTTCTTCTTCTTCTTCCGTTGTCTACTCAAAGATCTGAAATACCGAAATGGTTCGCAAGTTTTATAAATATTTGATTATGATTAGGTTTTCAAAATAAGATCCGATATTTCGTTTAATTCCATTTCATTACGCACAGAAAATACTCGCCACTATTTTAACGCAAACGTTTTTTTTTTTGGGGGGGGGGTTAGTTAGTTTAGTTAGTCGCATTTAACAATGCGACTAACTAAACCGCCACTGTCATCATCATCATATTTCTTGACGGTATTCTGATGAAGGCGTTTCACGGATACTTAGCTTTGCGATGGTCCGCTGTGATCAACATCGTCTAGCTGAAAAACCCTGACCTTACTGATCTCTTCGCCCAAGAGAGGAAGTTTCTCTCTTGGGCGAATAGATTTGAACCTGTAAATTTTTCCTAGCGGAATGCAAGTTATGATGAAGCAACACAGACACAACACTTTAAAAATAAAACAGCTGACTTTTAGCATTTTCGGAATATATGCGTTCACTCAACATTCGATGCGTAGCTGAGCATTGAGAAGCAACAATGAAACCCATTTCAACTGCTAGTTGACCAGCTTTCCTAATATCTAAATTATGCAAGAAAAAAAAATTAGAGCCTTGAGTATTCTTTGAAGGAGGAAAGTGAATTTTAAATCTAGTTTGTTTGTTTTAATCGCATGATGAAAAATATTCTTAAGGAACAAGTTGCACTTAAATAATAATTCCAACTGATTTTAAATTTGTTTTCTCGAAATTCTCTAAGTGCAGCTAGAAGGCTTAATTTACAGGGATTTATGCAGGCGTCATCTAAACTGCTCCGAACAAATAGCAACACCATTAAAATTTCCTAACTCATCTCTCAACTGATCTTTTCCTATTTACAAATGGTACTTCGTATTGCATGCTTAGCGTTATTCTCTACAACCGATTCATTTAGTTGATTTTATTTTATTTTTTCCTTTTTTCATTTAGAATTCCATCTGTTTTTTATTCCTTCTTCCCCCCCCCTTCTCTGGACATTATCATTTCTACTGCATGTCTTCGAATTCGATCTACCACTTCCTCTTCATCAGTTCACGAGTTTACGTGGCACGCAATAACAACATCTAGCACACCAAACGACTAAAGTTGGGTGAATATGGGAGGAAATCTATTGCCTATAGTACTAGTCTAGCTTCTTCCTGTTATTGGAAATTAAGCTGCTTCAAGGAAAGCGAAGTGAAAAAGAAAATAAAAATCCATTAAAGTCAATAAAAAATGAATTTAGAAAATAGCGCCTCCTTGCGGAAAGCAAATATCTCGTTAAGTGAAATATGAATATCAAAAATGATGAAAAACGAAGATTTCTAAAATAGATTAATAAGACTCTAGCGACCTCTTTCAGAGTAATGTATTTTATTTCGCTTATTCTTTTGAAATATTAATCCAAATATGATACGATTAAATAATCTAGTTGTAACAAAGGTTTATTATTATTATTATTTAGTATTAATAATAATAGTAATAAACCTTTGCTACAACAAAGATCTCTCACTCAATTTAGAGTGAGAGATCTTTGTTGAGATCAATTTGAGAGATCAATTTATCACTCAATTTAGAGAAATTGAGTGATAGCTTACATTGGAGGTTATTTCTCCATTCAGAGGAGCAGATAACAAAGGAATAAGATGCAGATTGAAATGATCTGACGTCGCAACTCAAAGGAATGCTAAGCATTCATTAATGTCTTAATGTAACGCACACTTATATTTATTCGCGGTGTCTCCCCAAGATCATTATCAGTCTTGAATAGTTTAGCGGCATGTGCTTGATTCTATCTGATAATTATAATTCGTCTTCGCAGGCATGGAGTTTTATGGCGATTAAAGTTTGCGAAGGAATCTCAATTTAGAGTGACTTTTGAATCATTCAGCTGACGACTACGTTCAACAGACGCATAGTTTTCATTGTAGAACGCGGTGATTTCATTTAGAGAAATTCCTATGGCTGAATTAAATTCGCTGTTAGATATACATTCACAATGCTTTCAGTTTGTGATAATAGAAATTCAAATATTTGTTATAAACTTTAAGTAAATTCAAATATTCATGAATATTGCAATAGAAATATCCTCTACCCGTATGAGACCGTCTACTCATATGGAAAAGACCTAATAAAGGTTCCCCATTGATGGGATTCGAACCGTTATATTTTACAACCGAAGGGTTCGTCTAAACCAACTGAGCTAGGAGGGTCAGTTACGATTACAGAAAGTTTACGTTTTATATATGGATTATAATTTCTGACCTGTGCTCTAACCAGTCATTGGATTAGAGAGATAACATAGTATTATAAATTAGTTACGGTCACATATTTGTCCGGAAGGATGTGTGCTTTGCATTACGGGATACTAAGGCAATTCGTGTGACGTCGTTAGCCTCTATACATAAGTAGCCTAGTCGTGAAGATACTTCACGCGCAAACTCTCTCTCTGCTTATATTTGAATAAAAGATTAAACAAAAATAAAAATAAATAAATAAATAAATAAAAAATTGTGGGGTTTCTCGGATTCTCGCTGAAATGAAAACTTGGGGTTTCGTCTCTCAAAATAAGCAATAAGGTCTCTTGAACACACAGATCTACAGACAAATACTTGTCCTTAGGGGATATATATATATATATATATGCAGAGCCTCCTTAGCTCAATCATTATAGACGAAGTCCTTTGATCGGAAATAGCCGGGTTCGATTCCCGTCAGTGATGTGAGGAACCATTATCTGGTCTCTTTCGACTAAAGCTGAGTTAGCCGGTCTCATACGGAGGTAGGGGTGTTTTTTTCGCCCGGAAACTCGGGTTTTTCGTCCCCCAAAACAGACAAATCGGTCCCGTGAACACACGCATCTACAGACATAGGACACACCGGTAGGCATAGGGCTAACCACCTTATCCTCGAAGCGGTCGCGGTTTCAAATCATAATAGACCATGCCTAATAGGAACGCAACGGGTCACTAGGCGTAATATGGGAGAAGGAGGAGGAGGATATATATATATTTATATATATATATAATGTGTTGTTTGATATTGTAAACGCTTTAAAGTGTAGGTGTGGGTGTTTGGGGGGGGGGGTGAGAGAGAGAGAGAGAGAGAGAGAGAAAGAAAGAGAGAGAAAGAGAAATGTTTTTAAAATGACAAAAATACTAGCGGAACCAAGACAGTTATCAAATGAATTGTGCATCATCCATGGTACGTATGTCATGATAGTCGGGAAAACTTTAAGTTTGCTGCCTCAAATGTTTGCTTCTTTAATAATAACATAACAATTGCATGCACGTTTGACTCTCCGTGACGTCACGCTTGTCAGAAAAGACACACAAGAGATATTTGCAGAATCAACAGTCGCTTCAACAGTGAAGGCATAATTTTAGTTATTTTCCTTAGAACGACAGGAAATTTGATAAGCATGGCGTCTAAGATACTATGCTGTCACCTAAGTTGATGCACTGGTAATCCATTAGCTCTTACAACTGTCAGCTGAGTCAGCATGACATTAAATATTGGTTAATCGTTTCCCATACCTCAACTTTCACAATCCGTTTATTTTGCATGGTTTAGATCGAAAGAATGTATTATTTAAATATAAGGATGAAGCATTACGGAATCTTGTTTACATATGCAAGAAGGATTACTAAAATAAACAACGATTCACAAAGTGATGACAATATTTCTGATCCCGAACTCTTAAAAAGTTCCCCCACCATAAGAAACAGAAAAAGAAGTAGCACAGAAAAGGAAAGATCAGTAGCAAAGTACTTCCAGTAGTGTTTCGATCACGTATTACAACTGTCTGGCTGACTGTGATGGATGTGCGGTTACAACGACAGTGCACTTGTCCGAAACCCTAAATCCCTACAGTACACACAAGGGAAAAAAATATATAACTCCAGTTTCAGCTTGTAATGTGAGTCAACATAAAGGCTCCCTCTGGTGGCATTTTACTAACTTGAATATTAACATGTTAAATTGCTATCTGCTGGTTACGATGAAAGAAATCTATACGACTTATCTCGTCTCTCATCATTAAGTTTGAATTATTCGGTTGGTCCGATGGGTAAGTTACCTTTTCATGTGATAATACTGCTCCATTAAATGAAATAAAATATTTGATCATCTTATTTGCAAACAAAAGCGACGTATATTTCAAGGCAAAATTCTCTAGAGGGGAAACGTTTATCCTAAAAGAGGTTTGTTTAATTATACTTGATATGAGGTAAATTCTATCTACTATTCCGTGCGATGTTACCATGTCTTAATTATGAAACTAAATACAACAGGACATTTTTAAATATATATTTAAATATATATATTCTACTGCCTGCGAAACACATACAGGACTTTAAAATATTTTCCTAGGGCGGTTTTAAATATGCAAGTTACGCTACGAACAATACATTAATTGATCTGCATTTAATTTATAATGCACATTCTTTATCACTGCATATTTTAACATTTTAATGTATTTTATGTAAAATTATGCTACACCCCTAGATAAAAGTAACGAGTGTAGTTTCGATCTGTTTATGACAGAATGGCGTGTCATTTTAGACCCACATGGGAGGTCTTGCGAAAGAGAAAAAACTAATAGCGGCACAGCATTTTGAAAGTTTTAAACATTGCCGATGCGAGAATTAACGAAATGCTCATCTTGCATAATGTTGCTAATTTTGACAAAATAACAGTAATGATGAATGCTTCAACGCTGATGAATGCTTTCTATTAATGGATAGAAAAACTGAGAAATCACCAGCATTACTTTGCTTATTAGAATTGTAAAAAAACCCTAAATCGTGTTAGGGTACTTCGAAATAGTTTCCGCTACGTAATGACGTAAGAACGATCTAAATATCTACTACTTTATGGTAGGCCGTGCTCGTTCTACCGGTGTTATATATGAGGCGTCCCGAGTTAACATTGACAGCTATAATAAAAAAAATCAAGTCTCTTTAGTTGTTTTTTATTATTATACCAAGCAACCAACTGAATGTTACTTCAGCTGTTCCATTGTAGTCTGCTATATTGTAAAATGGATTCTTTGCAATGCAATTTAAAACGAAAGCTGATCTATGTGTAACTTACATCTCTTCTAACACTCTACAGTTTGGAAAATCTTTTGTCATCACCAATCAATAAATAAAACTGTGGCTTCTTATTAGTGGGATATTAACCGTGCTAATTTTACGGAAATATGGAATATCCCATTCAGCTTCAAATATGATACTTGATCAAACCAATCGAAAACAGGAAACAAAACTTCATTCGATAAAGCAACTGTATTTTATTCAGTTCTGAATAATTTAGACGATTCTTGAAAAAATAATATCCCAGTAGCCTGCTTTTGTCTGTGTTACGTAGCCTGTCTTTGTATTCATTCCATCGACAGGAAATTAATTTGGGATTAGTTACTAGTATAGGTTTGTAGCGGCTCCGTAGCTGTCAGTATAGACGGAACCCTTTAGTCGGAAAGACCTGGGTTCGATTCTCGTCCATGACGTAAGAAACTTTTATCTGCTCTCTTTCGACTAAAAGTGAGTTAACAGGTCTCATACAGAGCAAACCGGTTCCGTGAACACACGCTTTTGCAGGCAAAAAATACCACTCCCCCCCCCCCACACACACAACATCAGGATCTGCGACAGTCGGTTGGGATCTCGTGCGTTTTACAAGCATATGCTTCTAAATCAAGGCT
This sequence comes from Typopeltis vanoorti, assembly GCF_054136105.1. Taxonomy (NCBI): domain Eukaryota; kingdom Metazoa; phylum Arthropoda; class Arachnida; order Uropygi; family Thelyphonidae; genus Typopeltis; species Typopeltis vanoorti. The sequence goes on from NC_143551.1 coordinate 88,415,258, forward strand.
ATAAGGGATAAATTGGTTATGTCTGAAATTTTCCTGTGCGGATTGAGTGGATTCATTATTGGGAAGAGAAAAAAATTCCAATTTTCATGGAGGAAAAACTCTGCCACCAATGTCCGAATGGATAATTCAGTTTCTTGGATAAGTATTAGTAAATGTTCTCGCTTTACTAAACTATTATCCTGGTCTTTCCAATAATGGACTGGGTGGCATTCCCCCAAATGGATAACAAGACCAGTTAAAGGTGTATACTGAGTTTAAAAAGTGCTTAACACCTCAATTCCATGATTTTAATTAATAAGGTATCGGTAAGATATGTTGATGCGACAGATTTGACAACACCAGTTCGTCCAATTCAATCCCACTTATGCTACTTACTTCTAGAAGAGCTGTTCCAGCTCGCGCGCACGTATGTATGTGTGTGTGTGTGTGTGAGAGAGAGAGAGAGAGAGAGAGAGAGAGAGAGAGAGTAGGCGCAGAATATTCATTCATTCATTTAAGGTTACAGGTGCGCTAGTCGTGAAAGCTAATGATATTACTGATTCTTGATATCAATGACGACTTTCTCTATCAGAACTGTCTTCCAGGGCAATGAAAACAAGAACAAAAATCGAACTTGCAATCTTATTGTGTCTGATTCTACTATGCCTTCTTTCATGCAATCTTCCAGGCACAATAATTTTGGCTTTTCAGTCAGTTAATGAATAGCAAAATTGGCAATTTGAAAAGCATTTAAGAACAGGCTTTTTCTGTTCGCTTATGTAAATTAGCGAACAGAAAAAGCGTCACAGATTCGGGTGAACTTTACATGGTTACTCTCGCCTTTCTTTCTTGTCTTGTAAGAAAATGGATATCCTATTAATGCTTATTAGTGTGAATGACTAAACCTGATATGAACCCACTGTTCATAAAAGTACGTATTTTTTTCATTAGGACTTGATGCAACATCTTGAGTGCCTCCTCTCTCAGTAGATATTGCATTTAGGGTCATATTAAAATGTCGCGGACTTGCATCGATAACAGCTGTGCAGTGCGACATGAATTTGCCTAGATAATGAAATAAAGAGAAGAAACGTTTACTAGGTTCTTAAATAGTGTGTACGCTATTTATTTCATTATTTTTTTGTCATTCGCAACAACACAGAAACTCAGGTATAGGCCTTGTCATGATGATTATTTTCTCCTCATACTATAACTCCATCTTAATGTAATGGTTGACCATTTCGTGTTTATTTCGTTTGTTTTAAGTGATGGTTTTAAGTCTCAGAGAATTCCAGTTCTCGCACTCTACTTGTCGTATGTTCATCGGAAATCAAATAAACTACGATGAACGAAGAAAACTACAATGAAAAAGAAAGAAAGAAAGAAAGAAAGGAAATATAAACATTAGTCATTGAACGCGATGCAGTTCATCTTATATTATCATAAGAACCAGAGAAGAAATGTCAAGCGTTGGACACCAAGAATAGCATTCTGATTTAGGTGAAAATATATTAAAGGAAACATTACAAGTTGTATCTCAGAATGACAACGAATACGTAAGTTTACATAAATGTCTTAAGATCTACAAAATACGTGTGAAATACACCAGAATTTCATCGTACAGAAGACATGGCATTTCCTGTCCAAAACATGATTTTCAACCGTGATAAGAAAAATTAATAAGAGGAATACACTGGGCTCGTGCATTTGGCCACTTTAACGTAATTCAGTTTTATCATAGAGTTTGATAGTCGTTTACAACTGTGGAATAAGTAAGAGAGACAGCGATAGAGAGAGAGAGAGAGAGAGAGAGAGAGAGAGAGAAACGTGTAAATACTCCATAAGATCATTTCAATACAACTGGCAAATAAGAATAAAGTTCTCCACGTGATCCATCTTCTCTTGGTCCTGATATAACATTCTTCTCTGTCGCTTGCCCTTCTGCTGTGATATCTTTCAAAGAAGCGATAAAGATGTCAACGTCTCACCAATCGATGATAAACGTTGTAGGGTAAGATGGTGTTATCTTTGTCTACTGTGGGATAGAAGGATGGATTCTTTAGACACCCAGCTTACAAAAACTCAAGGGAGGCTACCAATGTTTTTCTGGAATGAATTTAATTTTAGTATATATATATATGTGTGTGTGTGTTAAAGATACCAAGAAATTTTATAAGCTAGATTTTAATCATTTTTTTCTCAAGTGAAGCAAACAGACAAATAAGTTAAGTTTGCGCCTGACCGTAGTTCAAGTGTGAGGCAACTCGCAGTAAAGGTGGAGTAAGCTCCGATCACTTTCCTTAGTATTTCCCCTAATGCAAAGCGCATCCCCTTGTGGAGATGTATGATGCTATGCATTAAAGGCAAGGGCCACTACCCAGACCGGTTTCGACCTTTATTGAGGTCTCGTCAGTGGGAGCCAGACCCATAAATGGCAAGGTTGAAGTGATGCAGAGCGTATTTAATAATTAATATTTAATTTTTATTTAATAAGGTCAAAGCACCTTGTGGAAACTTGTTTAGGTAAAATCTATAAGCTCTGCATCACTTCAACCTTGGCATTTATGGGTGTGACTCCCACTGACGAGACCTCAATAAAGGTTGAAACCGGTCTGGGTAGTGCCCCTTGCATTTAATGCATAGCATCATACATTTCCACAAGGGGATGTGCTTTGCATTAGGGGGAAATACTAAGGAAAGTGATCGGATCGTTCTCCACCTTTACTAGGAAGTGCCTCACACTTGAACTACGTTCAGGCGCACACTTGACTTATTTGTCTGTTTGCTTCACTTGAGAAAAAAAGGATTAAAATCTAGCTTATAACTTATAAAATTGCTTGGTATCTTTAACATAGTATACCCAAGTTAAAAACACTTTCTACATATTATAAGAATGTTAAAGATACCAAGCTATTTTAAACCTGGATTTACTCCATTTCCCAAGTAAGCAAACAGACAAACAAGTCAAGTTTGCGCCTGCAAGTGTTATATATATATATAAGAGCACACGAAAGGAATTTTCTACGGAACCACTCCGCAAAACCTTCGGGCTGCAGTTCCAACAGTGTACGGTTGCTCACCTTCCTTAAAAACACGCTGAAATTTCTGGTTAAAATTAATATGGGTAGGTTTATGACAATGCGATTTAGGATGATACTGAACTATCAACAAGTTATAAGATTTCATGTGAACTAATCAGTCCACGGAATATATCTACTACCGTATTTCCTATGAGGAACATTGAATTGTTTCCAATTATCCAGAAAAGCAATCCGTTTTTCATTCATTTTGCGTGTAAATTTGAAATTGTATTATCTGCTTCAAAGAGGGAAAAAGTTTTCTTATCATCATATAAACAGCATGATATTTTATAAACAGTTTTTTTTTTTTCATTTCAGTCGGGAATTACTGGTGCAAGCAATGACAGAACTGAAAAATTCTTATTCAACACACGAGAAATGATAAACGTATTATTAATATTCACTAATTTAGTTTGGATTAACTAGAATGTACCATATTTCGTACAAAATATTCTTCCAGTCATTTTTTACCCTTCTAGATTCCAAACAAACAAACAAAACATTTGTTTGTTTGGAATGAATGTTAGAAATAGAAATTCACAAAGCGTTCTCTTAAAGTTCTTAAAAGAACTGGGCGATGGACTGAGTCCTTGACTCTTTATCCCGTCATCTGAATGAAGATAATCTGTGTGGATGGAGTGTTATTGAGCTAAAAAGCTCTAGTCATGGCTGGGTAACGGCAATAGCCGAGCCTCAGTTAAAACTTCATTGGCTACAGCATTGCCATTTGTTTCCCTGGAAGTCCTAAAAAGAACTTTTTTTTTTCTCCCCCACAAAGCGTTCTCTACTAATGACTGATATTATTAAGGGACGACTATGAATTTTTTCGTATTGGTGTTGGAAAGACTTGCAGACATACATCTTGTGTGAATCTCCAGATCAAATGTTTCTATTCTTAGCCCTAGCGGTTTCTTTCTCTTAGTTGATTGTATTGGCAAACTGTCCTAACTTCTTGGAAGAGATGCGTAATTGATTCCCGTAACCAAACGGTGTACTTAATTTGGCTTGAGTTCCCTCTTTTCTCGATTCTTGGACGCTTTCCAGATTTCTTATTATTCTACAGGATTTTCTTAGGATAGCTGCAAACTGTTGAAAAGATGGCAACAGATCATTGAATCATTTAAACTTTTATTATATTTTTTATGCATCAATGCTATGTTTTTGTAAAATACCGTATAATGTTTGATAAATACACCGCAGTTGATTTATAAAATGCTACTTCCAACCGAAAAACAATCAGATTAATAGTCAGTGCGCATGCTTAATGGTTTCAGCCAACGCGCCATTAGTAACGCAGCGGTCAAAGTAAAAAAAATTCAATTATGATAATAACCAAAACGGAAATTTCACATGTATGGGAATAATAAATCCAGTAAATATTGGTTGCGCAATTAAAGAGCTAATATTTCATTACTATTTTAAAAAACAATAATTATTCATTAAATTTTATAAAGGTTAGATTTTTTGTTAGATTTGAAATTCTGTTGGAATGAATGATTGATTCTATTGTTTATGATTTGTATTGAAGGTTAAACTTATGATATATCGGACTGCTGATATATATAGCTACTAATAGTATATTTAAATGAATGTTTAGCATTTAATAATAATCTAAAAGATGGAAAACCAGCAAGTTTGTTTTAAAGTGAACAGTTATTGTACCCATATGTTAGTCGTATTCTGTCGTTTATTTGCAAATGAAGTCCTAGTCGATGTGACATTATTGTGCAAGGGATTGAGCTTAAAGGCTCACAAAATGGTGCTATTTGCGTGTAGTCCTTTCTTTCAGAGTTTACATATAGAACAATCTTGCAAACATTCTACTATTATCATCAATTCCATAAAATTCACTGATCTGAAAGCAATTGTAGACTTCATGTATAGTGGTGAAGTGATCATTTCAAAGGGCCGGCTTCTGCACTCGTAAAGGCAGTCAAGTCTGAAGTCAAAGGGTTAGAACACGTCACATATGAACGATGGTGTGATTCAGATATCACAAAATAGGGAGTATTTCAGCAGACTTTAAGTTTTCAGGCATCGTCTCTTAGTGGATTGCATCAAAAGGTCATTAACACTAGAGATTATGTCTTTAGAAGAACCGCAATTGGGTGTGAATAAGAATCAGAATTAATGCCATCTAGATTAATGGAACAGGTGATGGCAACAGAAAATATGCTGGTATATTCTGATAATCCATCTGAATTGGCATATGTTTACTCCAGTTGCATATCAGCCATCCACATCTGCTACTGTTGTATTCGATGCTCAGCCTCGCCATATATCACCAGAGCCTTGTGGAGATGATAAAGCATTAGTTCCGTGTTCTATCTGATCCAATGCGCCCAATTATATCCCGCAGAACTCAGTAAAAGATATCACATCAGGTGCCCTGGTATCATTATAAGAACCTTCCATATCACCCGTTGCTTGCCCTTCGTATCATATTAAAAATATGCATAAATTCCCAGCCTTACTAAATGGAAAAATGTGATCTTAGCGTTAGTGCACAGGCCTTGCTTTTTGATGGAATAAAACAAAAACAACACGGGGAAGAGTTACCCCGGATAAAGATGGAGTTGTGGATAAAAGTGTTAAAGAAGTTAGTCAGGAATAAGATTCGGGAATACGTTAATAATAGCAGCATTCTCTTTGATGGTCAGTATGGGTTTACTAAACGAAGATCGTGTTTTAGTAATCCGCTTATTTATTATAACAAGGTGACCAGTGCATTGGATAAAGGTGATGAATACACAGTGATATATTTGAATTTTTCGAAGTCTATCAAATTTGAAAAATTTGATAGACTTCCGTATGATAACCTGCTGATTAAACTAGATAGCATTGGATTGGATAATAGACACGTACGTTGGATAAGGGACTGGCTGTCTGATGGATATCGGCAAGGTGGATATGAGGGAGATATCTCAAAAGAGGAACGTTACTAGTTGTGTATCCCAAGGGTCTGTTTTGGGGGGTTGTTGTTTAACTTTTATGTTAATGATATCAGGAGAGGGTCTGAATGGTGATATCTAGTTGGTTGCAGATGATGCAAAGTTGAGGAGAATAATCAGGAATGAAGCCAATGACTTTGCAAGAAGACTTGAAAGCGCTGGCTAAATGGGTACGTGATTGAGGGTTACAGTGCAATGTTGCAAAGTTTTAAACTTCGGGAAGCAACGATGGGATTTAGAGCATACAGTTGATGGCAATATCTTGGAAGAAGTGGTGGCGATGTGGGATCTTCGGGTGATTGTGGATAAGGACCTAAAATTTCAGGGACGCATTGCTAAAATCGTGAAGACAGGACAACGAATTAAGGAAATGATGCAGAGGATACTAACATTTAAGTCTAGGATGCTATTATTCCATGAAGTTAAATTGTTCATATTTGGTCTAAATATCACAAATGAGAACTTTATTAATAAGAGACCATATGATTTAATGAATAAAATACAAATTGCCAACCAGTTTCACTAGCTACTGTCTAGCATTATCAAGGCTGTACTGGTGTAAATACAAATGCACCAAGTTACATGAATACATAAGCATTAGTATCTGTTAGGCCTTTACATTTGATAATTCTCGTTTGGAAGTGCGCATGCGTTAGTCAGAATCAGCTACATGACCACGAGTTGTGTGGTTTGTCGCGTATTGTAGTTCAGTTAAGCTGAGAGAGTTGATGAGATTTTTCCATATGTCTTTAAGAATAGCACCTTGATTTCTATTTAAATTACTGCCTGTGCGTAGCACCACTGCTGATTCTTTAAAACTTCTGTGTCTGTAGCCATCCTCGATGTAAGGCATAGAACTGTTTTTCCAGTCTGTAACGTGATTGGATGTCGAAAAATGGTGAATTAAACCTGATGTGATTATTCTGTTGTGATTTACGTCTCCCACATGTTCTTTCTGTCTTATTTCAAGACTTCGAGAGCTCTGTCCAATGTCTGTACAATAGGCCACACGTGCATGGAATTACATATACTCCAGGATGTTTGAAGAATGGGACTTCATCTTTAGCTGATCTTAAGACCTGTCTGATCGCAGTAGTTGGTTTAAAAATCACTCTGATATTATGAGCTTTTAACATTCTAGCTCTAGCTAATTTTGTGGATATTGAACTAATATATGGAATCACTGCTGTGGACACATATTGGGAATCAGTTACACGTTGTTGGAGGTAGTATCTGAATAGAAATGTGTTTAAAATGTTGGTGGGGTATCCATTCAGAGATAGAGTCTTAGCTATTTGCGACAGTTCTAACCGTACATCATCTTCTTTTGAAATAAACTTTCAGGCTCTATTGCGGAGCATATGAATGATGCTGTGTTTCTGTGATCAATGATGGTTTGACGAATAATGTATATATATTCCTGTATTTGTGGGTTTCTTGTAAATGGACAGTTGGACATTGTTATATTCTCTCTTCACCAGTATGTCAAGAAAGGGTGGTTCATTGTTCTTCTCTAGTTCCATAGTAAATTTGATCTTATTGTGTAGTGTTGATTTTATTAAGAAACACTAGAAGGTTTTCCATGGTATATGATGAACACGTCATCGACATATCTCCACCATATCGAAGATATAGGTGAAATGTTGGAAAAAATATCTTTTTCAAGTTTTTTCATAAATAGGTCTGCGCATGGTGGTGACAGGGGGGCTACCCATGGCTAGACATTCTGATTGTTTGTATACAATGTTATTTACTGTGAAGAAATTTGATTTCAGGCAATGATGGAACAAATGGGTGATGTCCTGAGGGAATAGATCCTTTAGAATGTTGACCACCTCATCGACCGGAACTTTGGTGAATAGGGACACACCATCTAGACTTGCCATAATGTTAGTTTGTGAAATTGTGACTGTCTTAATTTTTTCAACAAATTGTTGAGAATTTTTAATATAGGTCTCTGTTTGTCTGATATGTCCTTTCATTACATTTGCAAGATGTTTTGCTAGTAGGTAGGTAGGTGAGGATCTTTCATCCACAATTGGACTTAGCGGTACGTTTGCTTTGTGAATCTTCGGCGCACCATAAAGGCGTGGAGTAATGGGGTGTAAGGATTTGAGTTGTCTTTTTAGTTCCTCTGACCAACTGGTCATGTTTCGGATAAGAGCGTTAGTCGCAAGATGATTACTCATTATAGGGTTCTTATCTAGGACTTGGTAAGTGGTACTGTCCAATAGTAACAAGTTGATCTTATTGAAGTAAACTTTCGAGTTTAGAATGACTGTTGAATTGTCTTTATCCGCTTTTATGATTATAATATATTTGTTGTTCGTAAATTGTGAATTGCCTTTTTATCATATAGAGTGGTGTTAGGCACTGGTGATTTTGCCGAAGCAAGAATAATCGTACTGTTGAATCTGATAGCATTGGCTGTGGCCTCTGGAAGAGGATAAAGACTTTTTTCTATCCCGCATATGAAATCCATTTTTGGAATGTAATTTGGGGTGATAGAAAAGTTGAAACTCTTTTTAAGGATTTCAGATTCATGATTAGAAAGCCTGTAATCAGATAAGTTGAAAATGACTGTTGTTTGAGAGACTGTGTTGTGACTGGTATTTCCTCTTGTAGAGTACCTCAAATTTTTTCATTTGTGTGATTTTACTCTTCCTGAAAGTTTTTTCGTAACTACTATGCAATAAGCGGTCTATATTATTCCAAGTCGTGTATTCCATACTGTTAGATATGTCATCAAACTGTTCTCGGCACTTCGCGTCAATAATATTCCATGCACGTGTGGCTTATCGTACATTAGACAGACCTCTCGAAGTTTTGAAATAAGACAGAAAGAACATGTGGGAGACGCAAATCACAACAGAATGATCACATCAGGTTTATCTCACCATTTTTCGACATCCAATCACGTTATAGACTGGAAAAACAGTTCTATGCCTTACATCGAGGATGACTACAAACACAGAACTTTTAAAGAATCAGCAGTGGTGCTACGCACAGGCAGCAATTTAAATAGAAATCAAGGTGCTATTCTTAAAGACATATGGAAAAATCTCATCAACTCTCTCAGCTTAACTGAACTACAATACGCGACAAACCACACAACTCGTGGTCATGTAGCTGATTCTGACTAACGCATGCGCACTTCCAAACGAGAATTATCAAATGTAACGGCCTAACAGATATTAACGCTTATGTATTCATGTAACCTGTTGCATTTGTATTTACACCAGTACAGCCTTGATAATGCTAGACAGTAGCTAGTGAAACTGGTTGGCAATTTGTATTTTATTCATTAAATGGTATGGTCTCTTATTAATAAAGTTGTCATTTTTATGTTATTGTTCCATAATGTAAGACTTTGATTTGGTCACATATGGACTATTGTGCACAGATTCGATTATCTGATTTTCCAGAGGATGAGGAGATAGTGGGAAAGATTAAGAGACGATTGACTAAGGTGAATAGTAGGAGGAGGGGGATATGATTGAGCCATATAAGATATTAAGGGATTGTTTCCAGATTAATGTGGATGCTGTTTTACATAGAATGGAGAAGAACAAAGGGAAAACAAGAGGTCATTCATGAAGTTGTATAAGGAGAGTGTGAGCAACGGGGTGAGGAGCAGATTTTTTTGCATGAAGAGTTGTGAATAATTACAATGCATTGCCTGAGAATTGTAAATGCGAAGACTGAATATATTTAAAGCACGGTATGATAAACTATGTGTAATAATGGGACCTCTCATGCTGAATCACTTGACTCAATGGAGGTTTAATGATGATGATGATAATAATAATAATAAATTATTAGAAATGCAATGCTATCTAATAATTAGGCAAAAACGATAAACACGATGTTTAAATCTAGACTAAAACGTTCTAAACTGATCGTTTTCACTTCTTATTGATAAAATAAAGGCAGTGTGCTGAATATTTTTGGCATTAAATAAGTATAGTTTGTATATTATTGCTTCTTTATTTGATTTAGGAACTACATATTTTATGCCATTATGTCTACTAAAGAAAAACATCATGTTTGATATTTACGTATTCGTTATCGTTTTTATGAATGATAGTAACCTATAAAAGTATAAATATCTAAGGAGAAGTATATTTATTATAATGCGTTTATTGTACATGGAACTAGCACTATCCTTGTATTTATTTCTAGTTGAGATTTGAATTACTTTATTCTGAGTCGAAACTAGAGGTTTTAGCGTAATCCAATAGATTCTTCCCCAACTTAAAATGTCATATTGTAGAGTGCTTTGAATCCTGGCAGAATATAATATGTTTAGCATATTTAAATTTAATCATCATCATCATTTATAATTTTACAATTATAAATAGGGAAACCAATCATAACAAATAAGTAGTCTGTGTACACTAAGATAGGACTTGGAGGTTGTTATGATGTGAAGGAAAACCAGAGTTCTTTGTCATATGCTAATTGACGGATCTCTGATGCAGAGAATTAGGAGGAAACGGAGAGAATATTGCTGATGTATTTCCAATATGGAGTTCGGGATCTGCCTCTTATTCGTTTTCCATCTGTAGGAGCGTAGAGGACCAGAGCATCAAAGGGCACAGAGGGTGGATGTCTGAGTTGGTGGCCGAGCCATTTTATTTGGTTTTTTGAACAGTGCTGACTAGCGGATCTTGCTGGATTTCATCTAATATAGTAGAGTTGAGAATGTGGCCTTCCAAGGAGTAATCCAGGATATTTCTTAGACAAGTAGTTCCAAATCTATTTATAATATTGGTTGCTGCTTTTATTGAGATGTTTCAGGTCTGGAAGCCGTACAGAAAGATAGACTGGCTGTTGCACTTGTAAAGACGAATCTTCGTCTCCTTTGAGATGAGGCTCGACTTTCATACTTTATTAAGACTTCTGTGGAACTTCAGTGCTTTCTGTTTTCGTGTTTTAATGTCTGTTAAGGAATCTGAGATGTGTGATCCAAGGTATATTCAAGGTGATCATTTTGATATATATAGATGTGCCCATCTATCTGATGTTTTAATATATTTTTGGGGAGTTTATTTTACTCCAAATATTTCTGCGGTTCTCTTAAGGCTGTTGAAGTGGTTTTTGTGCATCTGTAATGTTGGATTCAATGAGGACTATATCATCTGCAAAGCGCAGGTCTTCAAGGTGCATCTGTATATATGGGTCTTTCATATGGATTCCAGATTTAACTTGTATTAATTTAAAAATATAGTCAATCACTGTGATGAAGAGATGTGGGGCCAGAGTATCTCCCTGTAGGACTCCTGTGGTGATGAGAAAACTGTATGTTTTGTTTCCGTTAACTAATACTGTAGCTTGATATCCCTATTAGGTTGCCTTGATAAGTGTAGGTGGAATGCCATAAAGTTTGAGCGTTTCCCATAGTCGTTCCCTGTCAACAGAATCAAATGCGTCAGTAAAGTCAATAAAGTTCAAAAAGCAATGGTAGATTCTTGTCCTTTGAACCTTCTATTAGTCTTCTGATGCAGTGAATGTGTTTTAGAGTACCACGTTTTCTGAGGATTCCAGCCTGGTTTGTACGAAGTAACGGAGTTATATGTGGTTCAATTCTATTTAATATCATTCTCTTGTAGATTTTTAGTGGAGTAGAGAGGAGTGTAATTCCTCTGTGGTTTTCAGGTTTGTTCGGGTTACCCTTTTTTGGAATTGGTATTATTAGAACCTTCTTTCCACTGTTCAGGAACAACTTTCCTTTGGGAAAGTGCAATGTTATATATGTGTAGAAGTTGTTCTTTGATTTCTGTAGAGCAGTGCTTTATAGCCTCAACCGTGATGCCATCTGCTCCTGGTGATTTTCCTGCTGTTTGTTTTTTCAAGGGCCATTGTTACCTCCTGCATAGTGAAATCGTCGCAGTTGATGCTAAGAGTTTCCGGTACTATGGTTTTCAAGATGAAATCAATGTTTGGGAATGGTGTGTTTAGAAGAGTTTGGAAGTGTGCTTCCATTCATCAAGTTCTTCGGTCTTCTTTTCAAACGAGGTTCCATCTTTTTTTCTGGATTCTCAATACTCTGGGTTTTCTTTCCGCTGTGCTCAGGGAGTTCGCCATTTTGTAAATTTCTCTTATTTTGTGTAATTTTTGACAGCCTTCTAGCTCATGACAGACGTTCTGGATGTAAGCTTCTTTATCTTTTGAGAGAGCTTCATATACCTCTGTGTTTAATTGCTTTAGTTCATTTGTATATTGAAGAGAATCTTGGGTTTTTATTTGCATTTTATTTTATTGCGCTTGTCAGTTAGTGAGTTTAATAATCAGTGATTATTAAATTTAATAATCTATTTAAATAGTAAAGTTTGATTTACATAATCCTCACTTTATTTATTACATTAGTGACTCATGTATTAAAACATCCACATTGAGTGTGTCACTCAATGTGGATGTTTTCTGCAGTTTCATTATCAGGTATTCCAATATTAGAATCCTACTTCTCTTAGCTCAAAATTTTTGAAGAAAATTATCTTGTTTCAAACCCTATCGGTTTCTTTCGGCGTCGAATTTTCCCTTCTTTTACTTTGCCTTAAATATATTATACGTATAGTAACTAAAACATTCTCTAAACGAGAAAAAACTCCATCCTTATGTTGTATCTACGTTAATGTTATTCATCTGCTCAAATCCCGACGTCTAGATATTATGTCGTTGCATTATGGGAGTACTCCACTTGGTAGAAACCCCACACTGGGGCATCCATTGTCATAACTTCTTCCTGTCCAAAAGATCTATGCTCGCATCGTGCCATGAATTTAAAACATGGAAAATAGAGATGTCCGCTGTCATGCGCTAGACTATAACATCAGCATCTCTTGGAGCTTCATAGAGAGTAAATGTAGGTCGATAAATGCAAAACCGTCTGGCGACCTGAATTTCTCAAAGCTACCACCACCACTTGCATTAATGCTAGGAGTAGCTCAGACTTTCCGATCAATCTCTTCATTTTGTTCCCTTTCCTTTTTGTGTTATTCTTAACTCCCCCCTCCCCTCCCCGTTCTGTATTAGTACCATAGTATACATATAAAGAGAGTCTTCCCATATCCTGACCGCATCATGTTTCAGCTTACACGTGTGTTGGGGATGTTCATAGATAACGTACTACAAGGAGAACAAGCACGAATGCCTTCCCACACGATTTAATGGATACCTATGAATTCTCCTATTTAAATATTCTTAAAATTAACAATCTATTAGTACTTTGGTGTATTTCTAGAATAGTTCTGCATGTGCTTGTACAGTTAGTACTCTTCCCAAATTAAAAAAACGTACAGTCTGTACTGTATCGAGATTCGACAATATTTTCTTCCCAAATTAAAGAAAAAGAAAATTTTAAAGTTTTACGTCAATATGTTAATAACTAACTCAGCGTATGTATAAAGCATGTTTTTGTTCAACAAACCCAAGTACATATTTAAATATTTTAAACTGATTACTAAATTTTAAATTGAGTACAGGTAACGCAAGACGTTGCTGACTATAAGGGTGAAGCAAAATGCTTTTATTTTATAATGAGTACAGGTAACCTTATCCTTATAAGGACTGGCTTAAAGGGGCGAAACAAGAATGCTTTTCATCTCCCCCGTTATCTGTACAGGACAGTGTAGCGATAAGGTGTTATTGAGCTATTAAAGCTCTGATCATGGCAGGAGGGTAACAGCAATAGCCGAGCATCAGTTAGAACTTCATTGGCTACAGCCAGGGCGACCACCCAGCAAAAATATTTCGTACTAACTTATGCAGGAAAAAGGTACTAGATCTGAAAAAAAAGTACTAAATTTTCATTTGCTTTCGTTTCACTCTATTTAAGACATTTTACGATATTACTACCTTATTATCATAGATGAACTCAATGCAAAACCGCTAAATTAACACATGTACAACAAATATGAAAAGAAAAAAAGTCAAACTCATCTAACTGTAGTCATCTATGAGTCCAAGAGCTGCAGTTGTCAATCATCATAACAGAAGTCCCAACTGTAACTCTAGCACTTCGCATGTGTATTAATTTACCATATAATGTTTAGTCTCATTTTAGTGTTTAAAATAATGTAACATTAAATTTTCAGTTATTTATTATGCTATTTGCATACATACAGGGATTCCCACCCACAAGAAAAACACTGGAAGTATTTATTCATTATTTTTATCGGATTTTGCTAAATTAATTAACTCTTCAGAAACAGTAAAATCTGTGGCTGATGAATGCTTTAATTTTTCTTTTGTCAAAAGGAGTCCATTCATCAAAGTATTTTTTTTTTGAGATTTCATTGCTCGAATCTACAGCCAAAGCATTTTTTATGAAATAGTTACATTTAGTGCGTCCACACTGTATTTTCTTAGCAATTTCACTATCAGGAGCAATTGTTTTCAATAGAGTTGGAAGCGTATCCATAATCCACAAAAGCAGATTGTGTTCGGCATCCAGGGCCGTTCTTGGTTTGCGACTCCTGAGTGAAAAATGTTTTTGCCCCCCTTTCCATTAAATATTAAAGGATCCCGAAGTAAAATAACACGTTACGAATCATTTTATTATACTGCACATTAAGAGGAATGTGTATTAAAATAAAGAAAAAGCACAAATAGTAAAAAAAAAAACTTATTTTTATATAATAAACAAACATTCAGAATAACTCAGCGTGCAATGGAACGTAGGATTTGTAACATCAACAAAATGGAACATGTTAGAATCACGGAACTAAGAAAGAGATCAGGCATAAAAGATATGGCGACTTCAGTACATGAAAGCAAGATGAGATAGACAGGTCACATCGCCAGACTCAAGAATAACAGAGCGATATATAGAATATTCAACTGGCAAGAAGAATAAAGAGAAAACCAGGAAGACCACCTACAAGATGAGAAGATCCACTAGTGAAATCTATGGGGATAACATGGAAGAGAGAGGCTCAAGATCGAGATCGTTGGAGGCATCTTTGTGACCTGCACTCGTGGAGAAATCCTGAGTGAAACACAGGTCCATCAAGAAGAAAACTCAAGAAATTCCTAGAATGTTTGTTCAGTGTGCTGAGAGCAGTGATTAAAGTAAGTTGTGTTGAAACTCGTACCATTTACGTAACTAACCAGCAACTCAGCCTCTCACTGAAATCTCTCACATTCGAAGGTGACAAATATGCACAAACAGTTCAGTGTGTTATTTATTCCCTATTTTTTATGAACGTGTTCGATTATATTGTGCCCCTAAATTGTGCCTCCCGGATTAATTGCACCTCTGTACGGAAGGGACCTGTCTGCATCATGCACATAATCTTAATTCTGCCTCTTTAATTTGTTTTTCCGACTGGCATTTGGAACTGGATTTAAACAATGACATTATACCTGGTGAGCTTATTTTAGATTCGACATCCTGCTAGTGTTTTGCAGTGTTTGGATAACGAATCAATAGACATTTGCTACTATTAATGCTTATATCACAAAATTTACAATAAGCAGTGTGTCCTTTACTTTTAACTGAATAAATCCAGGATTTAAGAAAGGGATCCTCCAACCATTCTTCTTTGAATTTTTGCTTATATGATTGTTTTCATCTTTTTAGATGAGCCTTGCAAACCTGAATTTGAATCATAACTAGCATCACTTTCTCTTTTATCTGAATTATCTATGTGAGAAGTGGTTTCTTGTGAGTTGGAAGGGCTGGCATTGAGATCTTCACTTTCAATAGCTCGTTTATGTACTTTGCTGACTCATGCACGACACATTTTCTCCTGAGATTTAGAATCAAATTTAAATTTAGAACGTTTTTCTTGTCACTTGTCCATGTTTAAAAGTAAAATCTAAATAATAATATTTTCGATGAAGAATTAAACAAGTTTTTGTTAATAAAATTAATAAAAACACTGGACTTCTTATAATGCGCGAGAAGTGTTTGAACAGCGAAGAATATATTTTCATTGGCTAGGCTAATGCCAGTTTTGATTGCTCGAGTACGGGATCGGGGGGGGGGAGGAAGACTAGCGATAGGAAAAAAAAGAGAAATCATTCTTGTGTCACTGAATGTGACATATGGAGAGGTGGGAGAAGAGAAAAATATTAAACTCATGTCTAACTCTCATGATGTTGTTGTTATTATTATTATTATTCGGAAGGGAAAAAAGTACTAGATCTGTGGTCACCTTGGCTACAGCATTGCCATCCATTACCCTCCCCCGACCAGGTAACCTTATAGTCCTTATAAGGACTGGCTTAAAGGGGGGAAGCAAGAATGGTTTTCATATTCCCCGTTATCTGAAGAGGACAGTGTAGGGATAAGGTGTTATTGAGCTATTAAAGCTCTGATCATGGCAGGAGGGTAACAGCAATAGCCGAGCCTCAGTTAGAACTTCATTGGCTACAACATTGCCATCCATTACCCTCCAAGAGTTTTGGATTGAATGAATCAATCACCGCATCTCACGGTCGATTGATTCCCCAGATCTCCCGACCAGGTAACTGTATTGAAAGTTACCTGTATGAAAGAAAATATATACAAATTAATGGTGTATTACCAAATTATAAATTTAATTTTAATTAGATTACTAAATTAACATTAGTTTTTAGTTTTTTTAATGTATTATATTAAAATAATTGCAATTTTAATAATTTAATACACTTTTTTTATTATAAATAAGAAATTACATGTTTATTTTTATCCATATATGAGATCTAATTGAAATCCTAGTATCTTCCTCACATTTGTTTGAATAAAAGTAAGACGTTTCAAAGACATTCCTCTAGATGACGGTTTTACCAATTTTTGCACAATTTAGATGGCTAAAGTAGTTAATACGTACTAAAGAAAACGAAAAAAATAATAATACATACATACATCTTTATGGCCCACTCTTCCTAATTGGGCTGTGGGAGCAACAGCTGCAAGATGAACTTCCAATGGTCACGATCCTCTGCCACCAAGCTCAGGTGTTCTGGTGGGATTCCCAAACGTGTCCACCCAAGGTTTTGGATATAATCTATCCAGCGAGTCCTTGGCCTTCCACGTGGCCTCTCACCCTCTGGCTGGGAAAAGAGGGCCTGCTGAGGGAGCCTCTCTTGTGACATTCTGACCAGGTGCCCGTACCAACGTAACTGTGATCTCTCAACACGGAGAAGCAGCGGTTGAGTATTGAGGGTTTCCGAATTGCAGAGCTTCTGACCCTGTCGAGTCTTGTCAGCCCCGCAACCCCTCGAAGGAACCTCATTTCAGCCGCTTGGATTCGTGTCCGCATTCTTTCGGTCATTACCCAACTCTCATGACCATAGGTGAGGATGGGGACATAGCTAGCTTTGCCTTCTGGTTTAACTCCCGCTTCAGTAGTACCGAACGGCCAAGCTCCCGCAATATTGAGCTCGCTAAGACAATTCGAGTATCTATCTCTACGTCCCATTTTCCATCATTCGTGAATATGGAAGGTATTTACTTCTCCACCTGCCTCAGTGGGACTTCACTTACATGTAGAGTGCACTGGGATGGTTGTCTTGAGAACACAAATGTTTCAATTTTGGCCACACTGATCTTCATTCCGGCGTCTGCACAAACAGCTGCAAACCTATCCAGGGTCAGCTGGAGGTCATCTGTGGAAGAGCTAAGCAGAACTAGGTCATCTGCAAAAAGCAGACGTCCAATGCTTCATCTTCCAATTCTGACACACACTCACTGCTTCGGCTGTGCCTATCAATCCAGTCCATAAATATTATGAAAAGGAGGGGGTGACAGAACACACCCTTGACGGAGGCCAACGGAGACTGTGAAAGGTTCAGACTTTGTGCTGTTTACTCTGACACAAAACTCTGGGCATTCATACAGGGACTTGATGGCAGTTAATAAAGTTGACCATCCACTCCATACTCCTGTACTACTTGCCAAAGCTTATCCCAAGTCCACAAAACATGTGTAGACATTCTTGGCATATTCCCAAGATTTCTCAAAGATTTGCCTTAAAGTGAATATTTGGTCAATTGTGCTAAAAAAAAATATAATAATTATTATAAAAATAACTAAAACTAAGATATCATTTGATAGTTGTATTCCTATTCCTAAAATGGATCTTGAATGGATAGAGAATAAATAATTATTTTTTATTTATTTATTTTTCTTTTATATAACGAAACCGGTGGTGAATTCATCACTAAAAACACACGTAATAACCACAGTAATGACATCATCAGTACAGTTGTTCAAACAATACTAGGAATAACATACAGTTAGGGCGAATGATTACAATGGAATCTCGATATGCGTGCAGGAAAGTGTTATAGAAGTAAATTAAATATAACTGAGGGGAAAAAAATAAAATAAAATAAAAATATATATAAAGATTATTTTGCACAATTGTGTATGACAATTTCCCATACTTTAAGAATAGTAAGAACATCGTTGCGGTTTAAATTTGGTCTGTGTAGTATGGCTTAGCACTTTCTTTATATAAACGTTCATATTTATATAAAGATCTGTGTAACAGTTTCGACTTCTCCCTGTGGACCCTATGGTTTGGATTTTCAACTCCGTGTTGGGAGAGACCAGATTTCTGCGGTTTGAAAGGACGAATGTGTTCTTGATGTTCAATTTGTGTGCTCTGGAAACTAGTGATTTAATGATGCCAAATTTCTGAGATGGATGATGAGGGAAGAATTGTGAATGTAGCGACCTGAAAATGTAGGCTTGCGATAGACAGACGTGGCGATGGAACCGTCTTCGTTTCTTTGAATGTGTAAATCCAGAAAGGAGATACCCTGTGGAGATTCTTTTTCTAGTGTAAAGTTGATGCGAGGATGAAGAAGGTTTATTTTATCTAGAAACAGTTATGTATCTAGATTTCATACATAACACAGAGAGAAACATCTGCCATCTTTCCAGTATTGAAGCCAACAGGCTTCAATACTGGAAAGTTCGTTTCGAGGTAGCAAAAGTAATTTATGATGCCAAACCTTCGGACTTAATATCCCGCCATCAGAATTGATAGCTCTTACATCCTTAAAACGCAATAAAAATATAATCATTGACAAAGGGAATACCACTGTGGTTCTTGATACCAATTCATATGCCCGAAAAATGAATTTATTACTTCGAGATCGTAATACTTACGCCAAACTGGATTATGATCCTACAAAACGTCAACTCAGAAAATTAAACAAGTTGTTTGATGAAACCTCCTCCTTAGATGAGGAAACAATTAAAAAACTCAAGACATACCATGCTAGACCTCCCAGAATTTATGGCTTACCTAAGCTTCATAAAATAAATGTTCCTCTCAGACCAGTCGTAGACTCTATTAGCAGTCAAACTTACAAGTTATCAAGATTCTTATCTAACCTTCTCCATCCTCATATAGGCCACTCTGCCTTTTCAATAAAAAAATTCCGCAGAGTTTCATGCAAAAATAAAAGACATTCTACTGTTAAAGACTGATTTGTTAATTAGCTTCGGCATTGTCTCCCTCTCTACGAACATTCCCCACATAGAAACAGTAGAATTATTAACTCAAATATTTCCTTCTGATATAGTTGAATTATTCAAACTTTTTATTGCATCCGGTTACTTCACCTGGAAAGGTCAAACTTACAAACAAGAAGAAGGAACAGCAAAGGGATCTCCTTTATCACCAAACTTTGCAAACCTGTTTCTAGAGCACCTTGAAG
Source organism: Typopeltis vanoorti (assembly GCF_054136105.1). Taxonomy (NCBI): domain Eukaryota; kingdom Metazoa; phylum Arthropoda; class Arachnida; order Uropygi; family Thelyphonidae; genus Typopeltis; species Typopeltis vanoorti. The sequence goes on from NC_143551.1 coordinate 88,434,927, forward strand.
AAAAAATATTCACTTTTGAACCCAAACTAAAAATTTGGTTACGATATGTCGACGACGTATTTGCCGTATGGGATCATCCCGAACAGGAAATACAACTGTTTCTAGATAAAATTAACCTTCTTCATCCTCGCATCACCTTACGATAGAAAATGAATCTCCACAGGGTATCTCCTTTCTGGATTTACACATTCCAAGAAACGAAGACGGTTCCATCGCCACGTCTGTCTCGCAAGCCTACATTTTCAGGTCGCTACATTCACAATTCTTCCGCTCATCATCCATCTCAGAAATTTGGCATCATTAAATCACTAGTTTCCAAAGCACACAAATTCTGCCCCTCTGAAGATTCTCTAAACCAAGAACTAGAAATAATCAAAAATACAGCTATACTGAATTGGATATAATCTTAAACCAACTCCAAAATTCATCAGTCACCTTCCCACACATCAATCCAGACATGAAGAAGTCCATAGGATTCCCATACCTTACGTCAAAGATATCTCCGAACGTCTTTCTAAAATTATGAAGAAATACAATTTTGCCACTACTTACAAACCTATCAACCAAATCTATAACTTGTTACCTTCTCCTAAGGACAAACTCTCACCTTTGATGTTGCTTGGCGTTTATGAGATCCCATGCTCCTGCAAATTATCTTACTTTGGTCAGACAGGTAGGTCTGTTCAGAAACGCATCTCGGAACATCAAGACCACATTCGTCTTCTTAAACCGCAGAAATCTGGCCTCTATCAACACGGAATTGAAAATCCAAGCCATAGGATCCATTGGGAAAAGTCGAAACTTTTACATAAATCTTTACATAAAAATGAACGTTTATACAAAGAAAGTTCTGAAGCCCTACTACACAGACCAAACCTAAACCGCAACGACGTTCTTACTATTCCTAAAGTATGGGAAATTGTCATACAAAATTGTGCAAAATAATCTTTATATATATTTTTTTATTTTATTTTATTTTATTTTATTTTATTTTATTTTACTTTTCTCAGTTATATTTCATTTACTTCTATAACACTTTACTGCACGCATATTGGGATTCCATTGTAATCATGCGCCCTAACTGTATGTTATTCGTAGTATTGTTTAAACTACTGTACTGATGATGTCCCAAGATACTTGGGATGAAATATTTACGAATGAAATAGTTATTACTGTGGTTATTACGTGTGTTTTTAGTGAATAAATAATAAGTTTTTAAAGGAGTTATGTTTAAGTTTAATAAGCCGAAAATTCTTTTAGTATTACGAGTAGTATAAAGAGCAGTACCTAGCAGAATGAGTTTATCTTAGCGGAACAGTTTTAGTACCGGGATGATACCTATCAAGACGTCAAGCTGTGGGTTAATATTTTATTATAAAGTATATATAATAACAATACTATAAAATGTTAATTTAAATTAGAACTTTTATGGTACCTCAAAATTTCATCTAAGGATTTTTTTTGTGTGTAAAAGTGCTAATCTTTGATACTGTCCGACCATATTAACTATTATATTTTATTTTATTTATTTGTATAATACAGGATTTAATAATCCTTTAAATGCACGTTTTAAAACATGGAAAGGCATTTATTTATGTTTAATATTTAATACCAATGAACTCAAGGTTATACAATAATTATATATTAAAATTTCTGTGAAATTTATTCAATAATTCTATGAAAATTTCTATCAAAAAGTTATTCAAAATTCTATCAAAAAGTTACACAATAAGTCTATCAAAATTTCCGACAATGTTCGGTAATGAACATTTTCTTAAGTTTTTTCAAAGAATTGCGTATTTAATTTGTATTTGTTTTAATGCTTGCGCCAGTAAATTGGGAATGCTTGACATATCCGAATGTTCAATTTGTTCAACTTATAGAATAATTCTAACGTCCATCGGGTTATACAAGTTCATACGATAACATCAGATAATGTTATCTGATGTTACGATAATGTCACGTGCATTGAATGGTAGTTGCTTCATAACGCTTAGAGAGTTAGAAAAGCGATCAAAAGTTATACAGTCGGATTTTATCATTATCTTTAATCGTAAAATACAATACCTCCCTATAAAGGTACAAATTGCGGCTTTATAGTCGCCATGATTGAAAGAATAGCGCATAGAACTTTGCACTGGCGAAACAATTTCATTTTATGGTGATATCGGAGTCTACGTTGCATTGCATCCAATGTATTGTAATGTTCCTATTATGGGGGAAGTTAACCCGCTACTATCCGATGGAGAAATCTTTAGACACGCTACCGCAAGCCATAATTTTCTCTGCATGGATTCGATTGCCGGCTTAGTTTTACACACGAAGTTTTGCATGTCCAATTATGCAAATCTCGTTCTGTTTGTGTTATGACTCATCCATTCGGACCTTACCCCCCCCCCCGAGACATCGTGTACGTTTTGTAATAAAACGTATTCTCAGTTAAAAAGCATTGGAGCAAAAATAGAACCGATATATTACATTATAGATTGCAAGGTAATAGCCATAAAGTCAAACACTGATTAGCTGAATCATTTTAGGGCTGGCATTTTAATCGTTCTTTCTATGATATAAAGTCGATTGCTGGTAACGAATTTATGGAAAATGAATTTCGACATTCTACGCATGCGTGCGCCTTTCAATACTACAATCATATACTACAACAATAAAATCATAGTTGACTCCATTTTGCAATGATGTTTGTTCTGTGATTGTATTAATTCCCGATATAATAAAAAGCCAAGGTCAAAAATTAATTCGGTTTACATTTAATCGTTTTTTTAATTCATTTGTGTATATGTACAAAATGATGTTTTGCATATATTTATATTTAAACAAGTATCGGATTTATACCTTTAGAATAGACTAGAACTGATTTAGCGTTAAAGAAAAATTGGCACTGCATTTTATAGTGGAGGTCAACAGCCAATCGATCTAGCTTGGGCAGTTAATCGTGGCCGCAATAACAATCGATCGGAGAAACAGTAGAGGGGAGAAAAACGATTTTTTATTCATTCTTAAAAAAATTGTAAAAAAGTTTAAATTTGTAATGCAACTGAAAAGTTCCTCTTGTAAACTTGCCGGAATATTTTTCATTAATTTAATTTACTAAGTGTGGCGTTACCGTTTTATTTATTACTGTATATCTGTGGCTTCGAAGAAATATGATGAGAATATATGCGAGTTCTTACTTGGAAGGGCTCAAAGTAAGATAATCAGTGAATGTAGCTTTGCTGGAAAGGGCATTATAAGGCCTTAACTGCTAATATGTCTTCTGCACCTGATGGCTTCTGTCCCTTAAAGTTTTTTTATGTCCCTTTAGTTATTTTTTGGAGCAAACTCCAAAAAGTAACTAAAGAAAAAAATAAAATAAAGAAGGAAAGACAACAATAAAGAGAGACAGAGAGAATATGACAGTAGGGTAGAAGCCCATTCCTCTCCTTTCACAGATTCCTCGCCAATCTTATCCATATTTGCACTGAAGCCACGAAAAGACTTCGAAAACCGCGTGTGGACGCTCGTGACATTTGTAGGATATTTCATTGGACTGGCAACACAGAAACCCGTTTATCGAACCACCTTCTTTTCATCTATCTTCTCACTGGTGATGCGCTTGCAAACTCTATCCCCTGTGTTTCATGGTGGATGGTTCCCTCTTCTAAGATTTTCCCACCCATAATGGCCTACAATAGGGCTAGGTTCTTCTTCCCACACTCATCTACGTATGTGATCAATGACTTGCTTTCATTAACCTTAAACCGGCATCCAAGGTTTTCTGATGACAGCAAGCTCTATTCATCTTCATAATTTGCCAAACCTTGTGATGTTCAATGATTCAGTCTTTGCGATTTTCTATATGCAATGCCTTAAAACTGATATCCTTGCTATTCTGAAATGGAATGAGGATAATCTGGTAAACTTTATCGCTTTCGAAATACAGTCCTAGCTTAATTCTGAAGATCTAATTCTTTTCCCACTTCATCCAGGAACAGATTTATTTTATTGGGCTGACTTACATCCTTAACTCACCTCGAATGGCATAGAGACATTCATAGCCCTTCCTGCCTTCTACAATAACCAATGCCTTCTACTTCTCCACTGTACAGTTCCTAGCACCTATAAAGTCTAAATTCCTGCAGTTGATTTAATCGTTGACTCTCACGGACACTCTACCAGTCGATTTTTAATACACATTTGTTTTTTCATTATGTCTTTTCTATTATCTATTTCATGGGCACTGCACCACATAACCAGCCACTACTGTTCTTTCTCTTACTTCCAAGCACGTAAAAACATGACCAGCTGCTGTTAACATCAGTACACAGTTCAAACTTTACTTTTGGAAGTGTCTTCGCGCAACACGTTTTTCGGAAGTCTATTCATCTATTTTTTCAAGAAATGTTAATATATTCCATATTTATTTTCTTACTATTCAGTTGCTCACTCCTGTGCTCTCATGAATGGAATTATGATAATAAAAATAACAAAATAAAACTGGATAGGTGTAATAACTGAGTTCAGATCGACTAAACAATTAGCGTATTAAGTTTTCAAAAAATTAATCCAACAAGAAATTACTCTTGCATTGCAATATTAATTCTCAGTTTATTTCTCCGATTTTACTGCCACATCATTATTTATTCACCTCACAAAGCACTTTTTGCTAAAAGCCAATTATTTACCTCTATAAAAATTTATAGTAAAAACTATAAAAATATATCAGTTGGAATGATAAAAAATGTGGGCGTGTGCTAACGTGTTAGCCCGCACACGAAAGATCAAACACCCTACAGCATGCTCTTACGGTGTATGGGAAATTGGTTACAGAGAAAGAAGGATTAAAGTACTCATTAGGGAACACAGTATTAAGAAGAAGATGAGAAGTTCGTTCCATAAGGTTGGAGATTTCTGTGTATAGATGTAGATCAGGGGTTGCTCTAGTTCTTATGATTAGAGGAAAACGGACAATGGTGGTGATGACTAATTCAGTGGAGAGAGTGAACGGGAGAATTCTGTGAGAGTGTTAAAAAAATCTCTCTTCTGGATACAATCGATCTAAGGGAGATTTTGAATGCAGCACACTAAATGTGAGAACAGTATTCTAAGACTTTCAGATTTAGGGTTTATGAAATATTAAATTAAAGGTTGTCTTTGTGCAGTAGGCTGTAAATTCTATCATATCATCTTTTTGAAGCAAATTCATCATCTGAGCGTGGCTTCGTTTCCTATTTTGGTCATAATTTAATTAATTCTTTGTAATTTTTTTCTTTCTCGGTTTCATTCTTTAATCTTAGTGTTAGTTTATGAAATGGCCAAGATAAATGTTAAGTTAACACCTTTAAAACCATTTATCTAAAAAAAAAAAAAAAAAACATTTTCTCTTGCAGTAGATTTTTGTTTAACGAATTAGAGGCGAGTATTTTTCTCGGTTTAATTTTCTATTTCTGAGAATGACGGTGTGAGAAAAATCCCCTCCTAAATTGGAGAATAAATATGTTGTATTGAAACATTATTAGAAACTTCGAACATTAATCAATGAATAAAAAAAAATTAACTATATTAACTGACTTCCATATTAGCTACGTGATGAATAATGGAATCTAATACAAATCATCTGATTGGATTCTAATTAGAACAGCACAAAGACATCAGAGCTGTGGGATATTTTTCAATAAGCTTCTGATGCTTTGACAGGCGAAATCGTCCAAATTCAACCAACTATGAATATTTTTTTTCTCTTTTTTGTAAGAATGGATTTCCAGTAAACTTCTCTCTCAGTGTGATAAATGGTATTTCTCATTACTCAATAAGGAACATCCGAACTGCATTCTAGGTTGATGATGAATTCCCTTTAATAAATTATATTCAAGTATATCTGGCATTTGGGAATGACCAGGGGAAGGCGATATTTATGACAGAATTGACGGACACGCGTAGTCAGAAGGTGGTCTTTTAGTCTGTTACTCAAAACCTCTCTGGCAATCAAAGGGATGCTCTTTCCATCGCACTTTGACAACTCGGTTTATTTGAACAAATACTAAATAATTTCTCCTTGATGCTTATTTGGTTTCATCGAATGAAACCATCAGTTGATCCGGGATGGTGGATATTCTCTGCCAATGAGTGGATACATTCTGCCAATGCATTTCGTAATAACTATGCAACTAATTAAACCATAAAAATCATTAATATTATTGTAATACTCCTCTGTCTTTTGATGGTATACTTTCTAAAGTATTCCTTCAGAAAGTATATTGCGAATGTATATCTGAATCATGAGGCATGTTTGGAAAGAATGAAACGTAAATTATAAACGTGTACAGAAACAAACACAAAATATCAACTGTAACCAGCATAGCAAAACTGTTCTCCTCATTGTCCTGAAAAATTCAGGAAAATAAAAAGAAAACATGGTACGTCTATTTTACAGATCATCTTCTGGAATAACTGCTATTCGTGCAACCTACTTGATGCTCGTTTCAACTTGATGTATTTCTTTTCGTATGTGCAGGTCGATCTGTTAGGCAAATTGTGACAAATTGGGCCATCCCAGATACATAATCGGTTTATCATACTGGAATGGAAGCACAGGAGTCAACTGCAAGTGCCACTTGCAGCGGACGACCCACCACATTCACCGAATGTCAACGTGGGGTGCATGAAGGATAACATGTAAAAACCGTCATTCATCTGCAAATACGTTCGATGCAGAGTTCTTAGCATGGACTGGAAAACGAATCTGGTTCTATGGCAGGACTGCATCATTCGAGCCCCACATTAACATGCAGCGTCGTCTTCAGTGGTGCAAAGTGCGTGTACAGTGAGGCGTAGAAGCTTGGAAAGCTGTATTATGCAGCGACGAATCACGCTACACCTTATACCAAGCAAATAGACGGTGAATGTGATGGATTCCCGGTGAACATCTCATGCCAGAGTGCATATCTCCAAATATGAAATTGGGAGGTTAGCGGTGTGATGGTATGGTCCTCTTTTTCCCGGTTTCGCTTCGGACTTCTGTTTGTAGAACATTGAACTCCGAGAGGTATCTGAAAATTCTGGACAATGCAATGCTTCCTACTTTGTGCGTTTCTACGGATCTGACGATTGTCTCTTTCAGCAAGAGAATGCATCGTGTCATAAGGCTGCTGTTGTAAGTGCGTGGTTTGTGGACATGAACGTGACCACACTTGACTGGCATCCACAGAGCACTGATCCCAATCTTACTGAACATTTGTGGGATGAACTAGAGCGTCGGGTGAGGTCAAGGGACGTCCATTCCACAAAAGTCCAGTACCTCATCACATGCCCACAAGAAGAATGGTCAAAAAATTTCCATTGATCGTCGTCGTACGCTTGTGGAAAGTGTATACTCCGTAGTATTCCTGCAGTCATCGCAGCGAACGGAGGTCTTATATCTTATTTAACATGGATGCCATCGCTGGTCGCTGCTCACACTCTAGTCCGTTGAGTTCTTTCCATGCAGTGTATAGTTAACTCTCTCTTCTTCTTCTTCTTCTTTCTTTTTCTTCCTCTTCTCTGAATTTATTTCCTCGATGATGGATTTACAAATATTTTATTACAGCCATCTTGCTATTTTCTTCTTCTTCTGTATCTCCTAAGGAGGATGTGTATAATGTTCAAAAAAAAGTTTTTTTTTTGTTTACGGACGGGTTTGTCTGTTTACAGGACGCAAAATTCTTCAAACTACGTATAAACTAGTTTAGTTGCCTTTAATTAAAATTCCCTTTTAGCGTCCTTCACGCTTCTTAGATGGCAATCGAGCCCAGTTCTTTTCAACCAAAGGGCATTGTCGATAGAGACCGAGCTGTCTAGGCTCTCAAGAACATATAAGTGATGTTTAGAGAATGAAATGGAGAGAGAGAAAAGGAAATATATAAAGAAAGACTAATTTGTTGTAGTTCCATGGTCACTATTCTATAGAACTGCTGCCACCGAATGCTAATTTGAAAAGCAGCAGAATAATTTGTTGCTTCAGAAATGGTTCGATATGCATTATTTCACATCCCTATCTATGAATTCTGTATCCTTATTTGCAGCAAAAGCAGTCAAGTAAACCGTGTTGGAGACTGAACGCTATACAACTGATGCGGATAAGGTGAGTTAAATAGTGTGAAATATATTTTATAGCCATTGTTCTAGCTTCTCCTATTATAAACACATCACATTCGTCACTTCCTCAGCATCTAAAAAAAAAAAAACGAGGCATTCTCTTCCGCTATTTTGCACCCACCCATCCACCCAGCTACTAACCCTATACACATCCCAAATCTGTTCATCCTTAGAATACTGTTCACATGTTTGAGAGAGGGCGCCTAAGCTTTCCTACTGATTCTTAATGCTATCCAGATTAGAGCAATTCGGCGCTTGTAGATGGTTCCTCCTTCAGTGACTGGCTTCAACCTTTGTCTCATAAACGCATCGTTTCAACTCAGTGACTTTTCTGCATTTGCTTCATTGGCCACTACTCCAGCGAAATTTGCAACCATCATTCTTCCATTTTCTGTTGCACTTGTTAATAGGAGAGCAACAGCCGCCCATCTTCCCTTTACTACGTAGTTGTAAAAACACCGAATCTTCTCATATGCCTCTTTGATTCCATCTACATCTGTCTCCTGATAGCCTTCCTCATGATGGATTTCCCTTATAACTCCAAATCTTCAAGAAACATCTAAGAAAATTCTCCTTTCCTAAACCTCACCTGCATCCAACACATTGCAGCGATCTTCCGTATATGGGAAACGATATAAAAATATTGAACACTGACGTGGTATGATGTTTATAATATTTGAGCAATTGCTCCTGGATGTTCTGTTACTTTCTAGTTTATTATCTAGATTTAGTGCACCCACGGATTCGTAGATTGAACTTGAAGTTGTAGGCGAACCATGCCATCTCGCATCGAATCGAAATTCCAAGAAAAATAAGATAAGATTAAAGATAAATTTAATATTCAAGTATTTAAATATCCATAACATTCCTAGTGTTGCTTACAAATCACATCGCAAACACCATTACGAAAATCACATCTTTCATTGGCTTCTTTACGAGGTTAATAACTGTTTTCATCTAACCGTGAATAAAATTAACTGAAACAGAAAACATCATGACAAACTTCATTAAAACAGAATGAGAGCTGGGAAAAAATGTTTTGGGACTAAAATAAAAACGTACCTTCTGCACGCGTCCAAATAAATGCATCATCATCAGAAAAATTGCGAGAGAAAAATCCTAAGAAGAGCATGCAGTATATTGTTAATTATAGTCTCATTAGGCCTTACCATAATTAGCTGTTAACGAGCAATTTCCGCTTTACTAAAACTAAATAAAGAAAAAACACAAAACAATCTTTCTCTTGAGCTTATTTTTGACGACAAGAGTTCCAGAACATGGGCAATGGTAAGGGTGTGGGGGGGGGATAGCGAAGGGCAAAGCGTCGAAACGGGAAACTGTGTGTGTGTGTGTGTGTGTGGTGGCTGAAATCTCTTTCTACAAAGTTTGCTCGGCTCTTTCGCACCTTAAACGAAAAGGGGCGAAATTAGCAAACGCAGTTGATACACTGCTAAAAATCGAAGAAAATCGACCTGACTTGAGCGAAGACTACAATCGAAGCCTCCTCCTCTGGCAACACGTGACTCGAGACGCAAACCTCTACGCGCTTTCATGGATCAATAGTGCCTTTACAGAAGCATCGCTTGAAGCAGAGGGGAAGGGGGGGGGGAAGAAAGATTGGAAAGATGGGTGGGTAGGTGGGTGGGTGGGTGGGATAAGAGTTGGATGTGCTCGGGAGGGAGAGGGGGGAGAGAAAGAAGAATCGAGCGCACGCGCGCTCTGTTCCATCTCAACAGTTACAGTGGAGTTTTTTTGCTCGACCAGCATGTTTGACGTCATCATCTCATACTAACTGTTGCCCGTGTTACCCTTCTAACAAAAGAGGAAACGATGAGGAAAAAAATGAGGGAGAAGAGAGAGCTACGGAAGAATACTGGAAAGGCATTGAAGAAGAGATTAAAGTTGTAATTCTGGAGGATTCGGTGGCCGCGATTGTTTGATAGTGCGACTGCATGGATGGATATGTCCGGGAAGTGAAAAGACAGCTGAAGGGCTAAGTTCCTCCTGGGTTTTATTTATTTTTTTCTATTATTTCTTTTTTCAAACAGAGGAATAGAAGTGGCATTCCCTTAAGAGGGAAAATAAGTAACTGCACTAATCTTAAAAGAATGTTTACCGGCATTATGATAGGTGTAATTTTTCAGTAAGGCTAAAATGGACCTTTGAGCGTACCAAGAATTACAATACAACAAACAAATAAATAATGTAAGGTAATATTCATAAAATATCTTTAGAAGGTTTTCAATGTGTTAATTCCTGTGAAATAACCAGGTACTTGTATGAACTGCCATTCCATGTCTGTTCTATAGAATGTTGACGGGTTAAAGTTTTTCAGTTGAGGGCCAAACTTGATATGCACATTTTTATGACAGTTCTACCCACGGAAAATCGTTAATCTACAGCACATATGTACCGTGCTGAGTTAAGGGTTAAATCCTAATCCAGGACTCAAAAATTGTATTTTGGTCTACAGTGTCCAAAACAGACCTACAGTAAGCCGACTGGTGTCCCAAAATACTATGAAAAACCATATACCACCTAACGCAGTAGATGATTTTCATAGAATGATGTGACACCATCATCATTTTTTATCATTCAAAGATGTATATCATAAAAGGATTCGAACACGCAAATTTTAGGGACTGAAAAGCTATAAACTCGAGCCACGTTGATCAGCAAATTTAAATCGTTATTTGGATGACATTAGTGAAAGAAATGTGCTGCCACCTGATGGAACATTTTTAAATCAGGAATGTATCAGAACAATAAATTCAATTGGTTTCGTTTTCTCCACCGATGGATCCTAGCTATAGTTTACACTGCTCGAGTGTATTTCCCGCTTTATATTCAGAACTAGTTGATGGCATGCTTGGCCAACTAGGGAGAATTCGCTCTCCAACTGTTAGGCTGTTTGAAACCTACTATTGCAGCCATGGATATCTGTGAATGTCTTTAGATGGGAGATGAATTTCATTGTTGGATGTGAGGGTGGAACCTTGCTTATTGGACGCCTGAAGTGGCTTGAAAAAGTTCCATGTCCGATTCCTAGAACAGCGGTGTCAGATGTTCTAATCCATAGCACTCCCCATATAATCATGTAGCATTGGCTTTATTGATTTTGATTGATGCTAATCCAGGCCAACAAGGTTGCCGGGATGAAGAAGTAAGAGATCATTTGCAAATGCTAGTGCCTCACTAGCCAGTTTGCCTGTTCATAACCAAAGCCCTTATAGGTGTTTCTAGCCGAGTTTTCGTTTCCGACTGACATAAGGAAGCTCCCAGTAACATAATATCTCTATGATGAAGCACTAGCATGTCGTCAATAAATACACACCATGTTTGTCTCTACACATGTTCTATAACTTTTGGTAGAATAGTGTACGTCCACTTTAGTATGGAATACCCAAAATTAATAAGTACATCTGAAGTCTACTATCTTCTGGAAATTCCAAATTCATTTACCTCACAAACAATTGCTTTTTTTTTTTTACTTTTAGAGCAAAAGATCCATCTATAAAATTGCATTTTTGTTGAAAATAAAAACCGAAGTGACTGATTGTGGTTTTTTAAGCAAAATCCGTAGGCAATTCACCGAAGGAATGCCTTAAGTTTCAATTTTTAATCTCTTTTGCTGTCACAGCAAATTGAATTCATTTTTGCATCCTCAGCACCTTTGAGAATGCAATGTTTTGGGAACTTTAATTCTTTTTTTTTTTTTTTTGGCGACAGCTGTGTTTGCACTTTTAAACTTTCTGGGAAGCTTCAAAATGAATTTGATTTTATGTCATTTTTTTTATCCCGACAGTGAGGAAAACATCAGAAAAAAAAAGGTTATCCCTTTCTTCACTAATAAATGGAACTATCCTTTCTAAGTCGCTAAATGAATGAAATGGATCTCCACAGATAATCAGTTTATTAAATTTAATTCAAATATAGCTCACGTTCTCCATTGTTCTACGTAACAATGGGAATGTGTATACTCTATCACGTATTGTAATTACCGACCAATCACATTTCAACTATGGATGTAATAACTATTCTACAGCTGAATGCATACATTTCATAGAAATATCGGACACACTTTAGCAACATCTAGTCACTAAATGTTATATATTTCTCAGAAATTTCAAAAGCTATTAGTCGAACGTGTTCTCCAATGTCTTTGGCGTTTCAACCGTTTCCTTTAACACGAACAGAAAACGGGCTTGTGAACTGAGTAAGTTAATTGCCACCTAAGCTGTACAGGAAATGTTCCATAGAGACAACATACAAATTATGCAGTCAAGCAAGGTTCATGCTTGTCATTAATCACCAACGCTAATGACGTCATTTTGGCTTTATTATTACAGCCAAAACGGTTATAAAGATGAAGACTTCGGCAACGCCCAATGAAATTCCTTATGATAAATTAACTACCAGTAGAATGATTATTAATGAGTTAAGAAAGCTGTTAAATTTAACTTCTAATTTTTTTCGAAGAATTGCGAGTCGTTGGTAATTTTTGGAAGGTGCAAATGATATTCTTCTTTCTTGAACTGCTACACTTTATTTCGTTTTCGGAACTGTTTCGTTTCTTTATTTTGTCTTGTAGTCTGGAACAACACACAGCTCTTCCACTAATCCTATCTTAATTCTTCTCTTTATTTCTTCATAAATACTTATTTACAAATTCTTCCACGCTCTATTTTGTTATTGTCTTTTGTTACTTTCTCTTCTGTTTCCTTCGATCTTTGTGATTATCTTAGTTTTTCGCAGTTTATTTGATTCTAGATTTAATTCACTCATTATTTCTTCTAGCTCGATTTGAATGTTTCTTAAAATATTATCAACGTATCGTAAATGATTTTTACCATTGGTATTAATCCCTACGTTACTCCGATCTAGTTCACTAAGGAATAACGTATTTTAATACCGCAATGAATAATTTCGATTAAATAGCATCTCCTTGGCGTTCTGTTATTCATTTTGAATGATTTGCTTTGTTCAAATATAAGGATATTAGTAGTTTTGATATATATTTTAATTATTAGCTTATACAATGTTGGCTTGCTTCCCCTATGGAGTTCTTTTCTATAGGATTACTTGTTTATAAATTGAATATAAGGCTTCTTATAATCTATTAAACCTAAGTACAATCGTAGGTTGTTCCTCTCTGTTTTTGTCTGAGTAAATTATAGCTAGCCTGCAGTGCCCAATCCCTTTTTGAATACAGTTGTTCATTAGGGCTTATCTCATCTATAATCTAGAACCTAAGATCATGAACAAAACGAATCTGGTGATCCGTTTTGTTATGATTTTTATAAATAGTTTATGCATTTGTGACAGCAAGCTTATTGGCCTGTAATTGTCTATCTTTTTTTATTATTATTATTATCCTGTTTGAAAAGAATACAACGATAGTATTGTTCCATTATTGTTCCCATAGCATTCTTTGTTTATCTTTTTCTTTTAGGCATTTATTAAACAGACTTTTCTGTTCTTCTTTTAATATTCCTCCTGCTCTGCTGCTTCCATCTTCTCTTGGCGTGTTATTCTTCTTCAGTTCTTTTATTATACGTACTTTTTCAAACTATTGTATTACTGATATATTCTTTTTCTTCGTCCTATTCTCTTGGCTTCCACGTAATAAGGTTTTTGACAGTACTTGTGGTGTTATGCAGTTCCGAAAAACACTTTGTACTCTCATTTTATTTCAATATCGCGTCTATTTTCATCTTCTAGTATTGCTATTTCTTTTTTTTTTCTCCTATTATAAGTTTGTTTCGTAGTAGTTTCATATTTCTATTGTGGTCTGCTGTTGCTTGTATCATTTTTATTTCTGATTTCTTTTCATCGTTAATATTTTTCGTGATTGTTTTATTTATTCCTGTACGATCTACTGTATTTCTTTTTCCTTTTATTTCTGTGATTATTTTTTTTTTAAATTCTTTCAAGATAAAATTTCTGCCTACTAATGTATCATTTTTTTTATCTTTATATGTTTTGACTTACTCTCTTTCATCTTGTAGGTTTTGTTTCATATTGTTATCCCCCCCCCCTCCCGAAACTATGCTTTTGTTAGCTTCTTTGCTAGGCTTTTGTTTATAAGGAAGACTACTCCTTTCTGCGTGTGACGTCATATGGTCCTTTCCTGTAAAGCGCATTTCCTGTATGCAATGTTATGTTACACATTGTTTTGATTTTTAATAAATTTAGTTTAATCCTTTATCCAAGTGTTAGCAAACAAAGTTTGCTCCTGAAGATACTTCAAGACTGAGGCAACTCGTAGCAAAGGTGGACCAAGCTATCATCACTCCTCTCTCAGTATCTCCCATAATGCAAAGCACATCTCCTTGCGGATATGCATAATGCTATACATTAAGGGAAGGGCCACTATCTAGACCGGGTTCGACCTTTATTGAGGTCTCGTCAATTTTGAAGTATCTTCAGGCGCAAACTTTGTTTGCTCACACTTGGATAAAGGATTAGACTAAATTTATTATATTTTAACCAAGTGGAAAATAAACTTTCAACGTTTTGATTTTTCTATTCATCTCTTAGTCCCGTTATGTCCGTTAAGAACAGTAGTAGATGATGAATAGATAGAAGAACAGGAATATAAATCAAGCAACATTAAACATCCACTACTGTTCTTACTTCTTATAGAACAATCGTGAATTTTTTTTCTTTTTTTGTGATTACGTTTATTATTTTGTTTTGGTCCGATAGCGCCGTTTCTCTAATGAACTGGATTCTCGAGGATTTGAAACTTCCCCAAGATGCCGGATACTGTGGATTTATGCTTATATGTTGCATATTCGTGTTTTTATTGGGCGCAGGTTCGTCTTCTCACTCTTGCGAATAGGCTTGGAGAGGACTTGCAGTAACCAATTTAACTAGCGCTGTCGAATGCCATCATTGATATTATCACACGTGTTGTCCAGCCTCTGTTCCTAACTAGAGTACATTGCTATGCCTCAGAATTTGTCCGCGCGTCTAACTACTCTCAATAATCAGCTATCTCCATCCTAAGCAGCTAGTATATGTCAGTGGAAAACTTTTTCTCTGAAATACCATCGCGCTCAGTTAGAATTCATCGTAGTCTCGTTCCCCAGTATCAACCTATCTAGCTTGCGAGACCCTACTGTTGGCTTTTCGTACATCAAGATGAGAATTCCAGGGAATAATAATAATAATAATAATAATAATAATAATAATAACTTTGAAGAATTACAATTGTTTATTTAGTTATATTCAATTTTCCCAGGCCTCGATGCTTGACTTTTCTTTTTTAAATTCGCCCTTGCTTGAAGACACCGAAGGTTCTAAATCAGTACCTTTTAATTTTTTTTTATTATATTCTATCGTCGCTTTTTTCCTGATTTTCTATAACTCGGCACCTTTTTAATATGGTTCTTGCCGTAAATGTTCCACTCAGCCACCAGGAGCTTCGTCTCTGGTTTCCTTCACGATAATACAGGCCACGTAGAGAAATCACATGGTATAAGAGCGAATAAGAAACCTAGTTTTAATAATAATAATAATAATAACAAACGAATGCCACACATAGATGCCTCATCTAATCTCTTACTTCAAAATATTCAGGATTCCTTTCGATATATTTTTTTCTTACCCGATTTACAAACAGACCACTTCGGATTCAAGTGAAGACTTCATTTCTGGTGATTGAACGCACTCTCTCTCTCTCTCTCTCTCTCTCCCCAGCCACTGCGAGGACCATTGATCCCAACATTTGCTCCCCAGTCGAGAGTTAATGTCAGGGTGGCCGATTTCCTCTGTGAATGGCTCGAGGAAATCTTATGTAACACTCTACAGAATTGCAAACCCATTCTATGTTGCAATGATATGGAAATAAGTGTTATTAGCCAGGAGCACTCTGTATAGATGTTTCCTGCTCTCGTGCATCTGGAGTACAGCACGATATTTATAATGAAAAAAAGAAAAAGAAGCTTAGACATATCAGTACATAGAGATGCCGGTTATGTTCAGAAGGAGAGTATTGTTGATTCAGCAATACTTTATTTCTTTTCTTGAGTTTCTTTGTGAAGGTTAAAAAAATTCTGTCTAACTGCGCTAGTTTCTCTTATCTCTCCTTTTATTTATATGGTAAATTACTTTGGTTATTTATTTTTAATTGTTATTAAATTAGAAGATATAATGGATCCATTTATATTTTATAGCTAAATATAGAAATAAACTTTAAAACGTTTCGAAAATATACAAGAGAGCTCATGAACCTATAATCTTCGGCATTTGGAGTTGTCTTGATTTGCACTACTTTAAAGACACGAGTTCTGAACAAAGCCCTATGTTCGTCTTCGTCTTTCATTAGTCGTCGTCGTTCAGTAGCATCCTCTAAAATGGATTGCAGCAGATGAGCAGCTGTTCTCCATTTCTCTCGGTCTGCTGCCTCTGTCATTCTTAAACCAGTCCATTCCACGATGTCATTAAACCACTCTTTGGATGGCCTTCCACGTCTTCTCTTCCCTTCAACTTTCCCTTGTAATATAGACACTAATTTAAAGAGGTTCCTCAGGATATTCTTGTCAGATATCCTGAGAAACCTCTCAGAAGATGTCCTGCAAATCTGGTATTTCTTTGCATAATGTTTTTAAGCAGTGTTCTTTCCATCCGAACTCTTCTTAAAACTTCTTGATTTGATATTCTCTCTGTATAGCTAATCTTTTCCATCCTTCCATAACACCACATTTCCAATGCATTAATTCTTTCCATATCTCTCTTTCTGAGTGTCCATGACTCACTTCCATAACTTGTAATACCCCAGAATGTTGCTTTAACTATTGTTTTGCTCATTATCTTGGTCTTCTTTGTGTTCATCCTTAGTCCGTGCTCTTTACAGGAGTTTTCAATTCTTTGAACAATTTGTTGCAATCCATTTTCGCTTTCTTCCATCACCACTACATCATCCGCATATCTTAAGTTATTAATGATTCTTCGATTTATTTTTTATTCCTTCTTCTACATCCTCAAGTACCTTTCTAAGCATCTTTTCACTATAAAGGTTAAATAATAATGCTGATAACTGGCATCTCTCTCTCTCTCTCTCTCTCTCTCTCTCTCTCTCTCTCTCTCTCTCTCTCTCTCTCTCTCGCTCTCTCTTCCCACCGGAATTCTCTTGTTTCCTTTCCATTTACACATACTAACGCAGTCTGTGTCCAATATATTCTCTTTAAGATTTCCTTTCATTAGTCCTTAAATTAAATTTCTCTGGCCTGACAACTGTTTTTCAACTCTAGATTTAAGCTTTAATAAAAACGAACATACGGGCTCCTGGTCAATGCGTGTCTTTTAAGTAGTGCAAACCAAGGCAACTCGATGCAGGTTACATTTTCATAAGCACGCTGGTAAATTTTAGAAACAGTTTTCAAGTTTCTGTTAACATTTGGCTATAAAATATGACTCGATTCATAATTTTCTCCATTTTACTATCTTACTTATGAAAAATTGAAGCCTTTCAGTGCTATACTTTAATGATTTTAATTGATATTTTTAAATCGCTCCTTTCTATGCTTCAAATCCTCTTTCGTGTACTTTCGTCTTCCTTCGTGTCACCCACATGTCTCCTTTTCCACCAGGTGCTTTCTCGTAAACAACAAACTTCAACCTTTCCTTCAAGGCGGTGTCATTCTTAAATAACCTACTTGTTTTGGTTGTCATATTAGTGCGCGTCATTGCTTTGGATAGTTTCCCTTTTATTTTATTTCTAATCCTTTAAATTTCACTTTCATACGCTTGAATTGAATTCAAACAATGCTGCATTGTTCGCTCAATCGCTTTCTGAATGATGTTTGAACATCATTAATCTTAGCTGTCAATCTTCATTAGTCTATTTAAACCATTCGATTTTGATCAGTTAATTATCAAATTATGTAGGAATCCTTATTGGAATTTTCTACTATAATTTATCACAAAACTGTAATTTTAATTTATTACTTATGCAGATGTATTGCAATGAATTGGTGCCACAATCACACCTTCATATAATGGCTTTGAAACTTCGACGATTCTATCCAATGAAGAGTAAGTGCTTCTCATAAGCGAGCAATTCTGTAACACTTGATGTTATAATAACTGACTTATTATTCTATCGTCTCTGTAAACTTAATTCTAAATAAAAGAAACTGAAAGGACTTGAAAAAATAATAGAAATGCATCAGCATTAAATGAAAGGTTTAAATACTTCAAAGAAATAACTTTCCAACGTCAAAAAGATCACCAAAGTAGACAAGACCACCTTCCTTCTGAATACGTCTCATCCCATAAATAGCAAATCATTCTCAGGAAAATGAGTCACGACTAAATATCTGCAATTCGTATAAAACTGTGCAGCGATTGCCAATATATTTTAGTCTTCTAAAAACAAATCCCATGTTCGTTTGGATAAACAGCATAGGAACACTAAAAGATAGCACCCAGTAATAATAATTAAATTTACAGAATTCCATACATCTATATATCCTCCGGAAGTATAGAGGAATCGATGATAGTCTGTTGTTTGGTTTCCTTACTACATTCTCAACAACCTTTTTTGTTAGAGATTTTTCTACTAATTGTGCGGTTTAGGATGCATATAAGAGGAATAGGTCAAACTAACTGGAGCAATTTAAAACAAAACTTTATATCAATATGAGTCTAAATCTTTACAGATGAAGAGATAAATAATTTTACAAAACTCAATTCGATTCTTAATAACTCTGTGATGATAGACTGCACGTGTATCGTGGATCGTGGCCTAATTACGTAATCTAAAGTTTCTCGGAGGTTGTGTGTGTGTGTGAGTGTGTGCGTGTGTGTGTGTGTGCGTGTGCGTGCGTGCGCGCGCTTTGGATAATCGCAAATTCTGACGTGTATCTTCGTACTTTGTTCGCCAATGATTCAACCTTTTTTATATAATTCTCACCCATGAAAATTTATTGACTTATAGCATATTAGTATCGTGGGTGGACTAAGGATTTCTTTCAATCATATTTTTCTTTAATTGTATATATTTTTATGAATTTTATATTTTTTTACATAATATGGAGATACTGCTCTAGAAACGGAGCATGAGAATTTTTCAATTCACTTCAGTCCTTCCGCAAGCGGGGAGGTGGTCTCACACCGAGCCTGAAATTCATCTACCACCACCATCTAAAGACAATTACAAACACCCATTCCCTCGATGGGATTCGAACCAGCAAAATGTGTTGTTTGGAGAACGAATATGCTAACCACTCTGCTAACCAGGCTAGCAAGTTTACTTGAGATATAAATAATGAACAGAATTAGCGTTTACGGGTTAGTGAAGACTTTTACCTCTTCACTACATCACGCAACAGTTGAAATAGATTTCCAACTCCGGATTTGGCTGAATGGATAGCAAAGACGTGCTGCGAAAACGCACTCATTTCCTTTACCAGCGGATAAGTCATGGTGGATAAGCAGATTTGGCTATCCAGGTAGATTTTTTATATATTTTTTTTTTTACTTTTATAGGAAGGACGAATAAAACAAATAATGTTGCAGCGAAACGTGGAGCTAGCACTACATCCATTGCCCAATCGCAATTTGGATGATCTACTCAGTTACAGCGCACACTGTCCTAATATACTAACAACATACAAATGAAGTGAGACTCCATTCTAAACATTAATTGGAATTTCTTAAAAAAAAATACTCCGAGCATCTGCTTTATTTTTTTTTCTTACCACTTATACGCATAGACGCTATTTGAATGTAAAAATGGCTATGAGTTTTTTTTTTTTTTTTGGCTAGATGGGTGAAGCAAGAATGCTTTTCATATTCCCCGTTATCTGTAGAAGTAAATGTTTGGATGGGGTGTTATTGAGCTAAAAAGCTCTGGTCATGGCTGGGTAACGGCAATAGCCGAGCCTTAGTTAAAACTTCATTGGCTACAGCATTGCCATACGTTACCCTCCTGGAATTCTATTTACAAGCGGTTCCCGGGTTACGGACGATCCACGGGCTTCCAAGTCTCCCCATAAGATATTTAATAATTAAATAAATAATTCGAGAACTAGTTTCTTCTGCACATGTAAACAAACCCACATGGCGTAAGCGGTTCGTTGGAGCAGTATCTTTACGCTAGCGGCTAGCACAGGGGTATTATTATTATTATTATTATTATTATTATTATTATTATTATTATTATTATTACCGTATATATGCTGTTCATCAGGGATCCGAGTTACATACAAATCCGACTTAAAGACGTCCTCAGGAACGTATCTCGTTCGTAAGCCGGGGACAGTGTGCATATCATTCTCGCCTATGAGTTTAACGATTAACATTTCTGACTTAAAGGGTGAAGCAAAAGGCTTTTCATACTCCCCGCTATCTGATAGGGAAACGGTGAGTGGAAAAATTTATGAGCCAGTTGCTCGCCCTGAGCAGGCTTGGAGATTAAATAACAGAATTGGAGTTTATGATGGCTTTGGTCTTTTATGTTTAAAGTAATGCGTTCCTTCGTAATTTGCAGCTAGTTGAACCAGTTTGTTTGGGATGTACAGATGCTTTTGAAAAGATCTTTGTTGCTATAGCTTGCAAGAAAGTGTAAATATAGAGGACATCTGTGTCCCGATGGAGTTGCGCATTTCTGACGAACCATGGAGCGTTTAGGATCATTCGTAGACATTTGTTTTGCACACGTTGTAAATTGAGAATATTAGTATCAGCGGTATGGCTCCAAGCTGGAGAGGCGTAAGTGATTATAGGACGAACCATTAGTTTGTAGATAAGTAATTTGATTCTGGTGTTTAGTTTACTGTTCCTGCTGATTAGAGGATAGAATTGAGCAGTGGCTTTGGATGCCTTTACACAGAGAGCCTTGGTATGGCAGCTGAAATTAGCTTTCTGTCCAGTAGTACACAAAGGTATTTGGCTTCTGTTTGCCATGGAATTTTTGTTTTAAACAGAAATATGTCCCCTTTAGAAAGCATCAGTCTTCTGGTGAATAGCATGGCTATGCTCTTCTGGGGATTTACTTGCAGTCTCCATTTGGAGAACCATTTTTCAATCTGTAGTAGGCTTTGTTGGAGTTTTTTAATGGCAAAGTGTGGTGGTAGAGATTTGGCTAATATTGCTGTATAATCCGAGTAGAGGGCCATGATGGATGACACTGGATTGTGCGGAACATCAGACATGTATATGGAAAATAGAATCGGTGCTAGTAAGGATCCTTGTGGCACTCCAGCTAAGATACGTTTCTATGCTGATATCGTCGCACCGTTGATCTTAATTTGCATACTCGCCTTGTCAAAAAAGGTATGATTAAATTAGGGGAACCATTTCCAATGGTATTCCAGTTGAGATCAGTTTATGTAGTAGTCCGTAATGCTACATTTTATCAAATGAATTGGCTATGTCAAGGAAAACAGCCCCCGTGTATTGGTGGCAATTGTATCCAGTGGAGATGTATTCGACTAGTCCATATATCTGTTGGGTGGTACTATGTAATTGACGAAATCTGAACTGCTCTTTAGGAAGAAAGTCTAACTTGTGTACGGAGGCTTGGAGTCTGGTAAGAATAACGTTTTCTGCGATTTTACCCAAATTTGAGATGAGGCTGATTGGCCGATAATTTTGAGGCAGGTGAGGGTCTATTCCGGTCTTATGGATTGGAATTATATCCGTCACCTTACAACAGGAAGGGAAATGTTTGAAACGGAGGATGGAATTAATTATGTTGATCAGATGTACAATAGCTATATGAGGCAGCAGCTTAATCACCTTGTTGATGATGCCATCCGGTCCAGGAGCCTTTTTGTTTTTTAATTTCTTGATTATATCATATATTTCCTGATGACGTGGGTGTAATTTGATTAGAGCAGGTTACAGAAGATTTTAATGAACATCTGACATGTCGATGGATCTTGTAGATGCGATTGAAGTTTAGATGTTCATATGAGGATTTAAATTGCTTCTCTAAGATTTCTGCTATTGCTTCGGCTTTATCTGCATCGGTGTGGATGAGGCCCAGATCTGTTTGGAGAGGGGGAAGAAGTTTGTTTTTGTTTTTGATCTTTCTTATTAGATTCCAAATGGAATGATTGTCAGGAATAATAAAAGTCAATCTTTCTTCCCAAAGTTGACTTCTATGTGCTTTAAGGGCATCTCTAATTTCAGAATTGAGCCTATTCAGGATTCGTTTGTCTTGTGGTGCGCGAGTATTGTGAAACCTTTTTCTAACCTTATTTTTCTCCTTGATCAGGTTCGTGATATCTTCTAGCAAGTGGTTGGGCCTGAGGGACGTTGTGGAAGTAGTGAGTAGTGACTTCTGGAAGGACTGTGTTAATTTGTCAGGTTAAGTCTATAACAGCTGTTTCAATTTCTTATTTGGATTTTATAAGCGGAACAGGACCAATATATTTCGGGAGTACTTTTGACAACCTTCCCATGATATGAATGAGTGTGTGGGGGAGGGGGGATGGAGACAGTTTTTAGTGGTTTCCCAACTTCGGCAGTATTGGATTATGGTCAGAAGAAATATCAATTAGTGTTATTAAATTGTGCTGGAGTCTCACATTCTGCATTATGACTTGTCCAAGACATCAGCAGTGCCATACGTATTATGATGAGTGGGTTCAGTGGGACCTGCCACAACCGCATTGTTAATTCCTGCATAGTTAGCAAGTATCTGGCCATTCCTATTGGTAGTTCGACTGTTCCAGGCAGAATGCTTGGCATTTAAGTCATCGGCAATGATGACAGGCTCTCTGATGCCCAAGATGACATCCAAATCCGAGAACAGTAATGATTTTAATGTAGGATTGTATGCTGCACAAGTTCTCAAGAACTTGGCTGGTATGCAGCCAAGTTCTTGAGAACCTCTACACCTGTAACCTCAAGATTAGTGGTAGGTGGGATGTTTACAGTGATGACTAATATAATTTTTGATAAAAATGGCAGTACTGCCGCCTCTGTGGGTCAGCCTGTCAGTTCTGTACATGATATCCTCTGATTTTGGGGTTGTCCGATGGCCTCATATGCGTTTCTCTTATCAAACCTACATCTGGCTGATGTCTTTGGGTGAACTCTTGGAGCTCCAAGACCATACTCTCTGCAGATTATCGCGTTCCACGCGATAATCTGCAGAGAGTCTGGATTTAGTTTATTCCTGTTCATGAATGAGCGCTGTGAGGATGGTTTGAGTATCCTTTAGGAATCTGTTAGTAGAGGATTGCGTAGGGTTGGATCTGCTGAAGTCTAGTAGCATATTTTCCAGATAAGAGGTGATGATAGCTGTCAGGTTTGTGTGTGGTACTGGCTGATCTTGTTCATGAGTTATCTGTTTAGAACGGGCTTCATCCGCATATGTCGTTGTTGAGTTGTTCTTTTAAATACCTCTGACTGCGGCAGATAGGCTTTTGACAATTTTTGCTGATCATTGAGAGGCTGTGGAGCTGACGCTTCTGGGGGTGGATCTACTGGGAGAGGAGAGCGTCTGTCTGTCTCCGAACTTCTATTTTTTGGGTTTTGAATGCATCCTCTGTAGTTGGCTGTGTATGTGTGAGCCACCCCAGTTGGCATATTTAGCCGGGGTGGTTTTCGGCTTTGTACAGATATTGGTTAGGTGGTTGTTCCCGCATTTTAGACATTTACTCTCAGCTTTACACATTTTCTGGGCGTGGCCAAACTTTTGACATCTGTGGCAATGACCTGTTGAAGCCCTTTTTCTTAAGGGTTCTGTGCTGATTTTAAGTCCACAGATTGACGTCAGGTCATAAATCTGTTTGTAAGATTGATAGATCTCAACTAATACTAGTGGCATCGGAGTCTTGTCTTTTTTGGTCATTCTGTTGACCCTGATGAGTGGGAGATCCTGATGGCGTAGATCAACAGTGACTTAATCTGTGGATATGTCTTCAGACACTCCTCTGAGCTGAGAGAGAAGGTGTGATACTGAATGCCTCGGGCATTCATTTCTCCTGTCAGTTTTCGGTAGTCCACCACTGTAGTGGGCTGAATCTTGATGCCGTCGGTGACAGTTTTGGCGTTGATATAAGAGATCTGGAGATTGGACATAGTGGCCCTAAGAGACTCGCGGAGTATGATCGGAGGTATCTTTTCTCTAGTGGAGGTGGAGGGGGTCCGAAGCTGGACCATCTTCTTCCATTCCATCCTCTTCTGGTGGTTCAGAGGCCTTGGTTTTCCGCTTCTTGCGCGCTCGGACCTCTGTGAAGTCTGAGGGGGGGGCTGAGATTACCAAGTCCAGCTTCTCTTCTGTTTGAGCATTGTCGTCACCCTCTTCGTCGTCCCCCAACATAGAGTAAAAATTGATTTCAAATTTTTTAAGAATCCTTTTCGTTATGTTTATGGCCAACCCCACTTGTTAAGCGACTCTACCAGGGCGTCAGCGTCAGCGTCAACTTCACTCATTTTGAGAAAACGAGATGTAAAAGCACTGTTTAAGAATGTGGATCCCTAAGTCCACGTGAAAGTTCTGTAGACCAAACCAATGGTCTACCTGCAGCCGCAAAGCCGAGCATTGGCAAAACGCTCGAAGTAGCAGCAATTATTTAAATTAAATCAACCCGTGATTTTAATGGGGACTGTGTGATTCAGGACCTGCCTTGTCTCTTCTTTCCACCAAGTCTAGACCGGCAGTCGAAAATTCCTTCTAGAGGCGGGAGGCTACTGACGGACACAGGAAGGGCCTTGGAAAGTTGCATTAAAAGCCAAAACTTTACATTGCGCTTAACAAAATCTTGAAACCTCAGAATAAAACAAACAAACCATTCGTAATCAAAACTCACTTGACTTCCTCATACTATCAAACTTTTTTCCGGCTTTGAGTTTTCTTAAGTCCTTAAAAGGACTGGCTTAAAGGAGCGAAGCAAGTATGCTTTTCATCTTCCCCGTTATCTGTAGAGGACAATGTAGGGATGAGGTGTTATTGAGCAATTAAATCTCTGATCATGGCAGGAGGGTACCAGCAATAGCCGACCCTCAGTTAGAACTTCATTGGCTACAGCAGTGCCATCCATTACCCTCCAAGGGTATTAATCACCATATTTCACGGTCGATCTTATTCCAACTAACCACCTATGACTCCTTATCCTTATAAGGACTGGCTTAAAGGGGCGAAGCAAGAATGCTTTTCATCTTCCCCGTTATCTGTAGAGGACAGTGTAGGGATAAGGTGTTAATGAGAAACTAAAGCTCTGATCATGGCAAGAGGGTAACAGCAATAGCCGAGCCTCAGTTAGAACTTCATTGGCTACAGCATTGTCGTCCATTACCCTCGGCTATACCGAGTTTATATAGTCCTTGTATAAGGATAAGGACTGGCTTAAAGGGGCGAATCAAGAATGCTTTTCATCTTCCCCGTTATCTGTAGAGGACAGTGTAGGGATAAGGGGTTATTGAGCCATTAAAGCTCTGATCATGGCAAGAGGGTAACAGCAATAGCTGAGCCTCAGTTAGAACTTCATTGGCTACAGCATTGCTACCCATTACCCTCCAAGGGTCTTATACCAAAATCGTAATAGTAAAGCTTTATTTCTTACAGAATATATAATAAAAGTTATGGTGTATAAAGATTTTTACTTAGAAAGATATTTGTTACAATCGCTCATTATGCCTATACCTTCTAAATAATTTTTATGGCCCAGCAGATTACATTTCAAAATTTAATTATTTAAAAATACCTTTTCTATTCCACTCTTCGTATTATTTTTACCTATATAATAGTATTTTCCTATTCTACTTTTTTTCCCTGAAGTTCACGTATACTTTGGTCTCTGTTAGTTTTAGTTTCAGTATTGGGCGAATTATTGAACTTTTAGATGTAGTGATCATCAGATGTAGTAAATGGTTACCAAAAAAATCTAACGAGTTTATAAAAGTCTTTGTTTATATCATATCATATTTATGATATAACTTAAATA
Organism: Typopeltis vanoorti; assembly: GCF_054136105.1. NCBI lineage: Eukaryota > Metazoa > Arthropoda > Arachnida > Uropygi > Thelyphonidae > Typopeltis > Typopeltis vanoorti. The sequence goes on from NC_143551.1 coordinate 88,460,963, forward strand.
TCACACTAATAAATTATATGAACTCGCGAAAAATGCTTCACTATAAAAAAAAAAGCTTTTTTATTTCTTTATTCTTCCCTGCTATAGATGTTGCCATGGCAACAGAAATAGGATGCCGTATAGTTTTATCTTGAATTTTTTCCTCAAAGATTGCAGTGGATAAAACTGATCAATTTTATGATAAATCCATAATTATACATACTCTATAAATATAATTTATAAACGCATAATTTTCGTTCGTGTTGATAATAACTATTATCAACGAGTATTGGAAAATGAAACAAAACGTTCTGTTGAGATGAAAAACATATTTTCTATCTGATGTTGTTTGCTTAAACATGTGATTACTCTCGATCACGGCGTTATCTCATCTCTGGGATCAAGGGTCTCCATGCTGTGTCACCACGTGGAGATCGATATTTAATGTAAGGATATGAAAGGCAGAATAACGAACTTTCTTAATGGATTCGATCTGTAATGACTTCATCTCATAACTAGTCAAGTGCTTTCCGATGTGAATGTGTCAGTGAAATTAGGAAATGGAATAAACAGACCTGTGAATGCACAGCGAAGAGAAACAGTTTATCAACGGTTATTTATCGACAGATGGAGCTCCCATATTTGCCTTATCAAAGGAAAAAGTATCAGGTAAACGTCTCGAATTGCAAGTCTTATCGTCAAGGTATTTTTTAGAAAAATTCTTAAAATACAAACCAGGGGAACCGTTTGGATAATTGCAAAATGAGCACCTAAATATTTCTCAATATTTCCAAGCTAACGGAGTAAAATTCAGAATTATTGATTAGATGAAGTTAAGGCACCTCTTTTATGTTTCTTTGTAAGGAAAAAAAAACATTTAAACAAAATAAATATTTAAGAAACAAAAGTCATGTAAGGCCCTTTGTTTCTTACATTTTCTTTGTTTTCAGAAGAAGAAGGCTCAAGGATTAACCGAATGGAAATTGGAAATTAATTAACATTAATTTTTGTACGTCTAATACGCTATGCTGAAATAAGTATAGGCAAGGCACTATATTTCAGAGAATCCTACTTTTGTCCGGACCTACTTTGCACTTTCCTAGTCATTCCCTGCACTAGTTCTATTAATATGAATCAGGAGTTTTGGATTATACTTCCTTGAGCATGATTACCACTTCATATACTATTTCTAGACGCAATGCTCTGACTTACATCTCCTGTCCCAGTTTGTCCCATAGACATTCTCTTGAACTTATGTCGTAATTCCACTCAGAACAATAATAATATTTGGAGTATGTGCAATTCCTCTTCCGGAAACTAAGCCTGTGCAGAAATTTCTCTACCATCTTTTCAAGCACGTATTATTATCTTGATGTTTACCTTCTGGGTCAATCATGAACAGTTCCTGGTTGAGGTGGCATCCTTCCATTTCCATCGGCTCATAATGTTGCAGTTTGTTTTTTGCTAATGCAGTCTGTTCCCAATGTCGCGAGCACATAAACCATTCGTATGACATTCTAGGGATAATATAACTTTCGAAGAGCGTACGTAATCAGTGCAAGTTGACTCCACGAAAGTATCTTTTTGTATAGCAGCACAAGTTACTTATAACGATAGTAATATGAAGATCAGTGGATTTCCTTTTAAAGTAAGGAGTGTTCTAATATTTATTTAAATATGGTGTTTGCAACGTACTACTTCAATCTTGGAAAGATTGTAAGTAGCGCGTAGGGTGCCATCGCTAAGCATTGTTGTATTGATTCCTTACGAATTAATCTTGGACAATGCCAATAGATCTTGTAGTGTTTCGTGTATACGCTGGTCAATTGCTCGAGTGTTGATTGTGTTCTATGATTTTCAAAATAAATAAGCGAAAATGCAAATGGTTTGCATCATGTTTAATTTAGAACTCGTAAAATCGCCTCTGAAACCTTGGAAATGTCGCAATGAATTCGAAGTTGAACCAATGAAAAGGATGTTGCTTTTTGAGTGGTTGTCTAGGTTCGAGAATCAACAAACATCATGTGAGGATTTCGAGCCTCGAATTTATCTATCTTCTAGTTGGACCTCACGAAAATGTCAAGAACAATTGTGTGATTCATATGACAGGCATTATACTGTTCACAAAATAGCAATTACTCCTCTCTTGTGGCATACGCAGAACTTATCGCATTACCACGAGTGTATTCGAGGCATGTCACTGCAGTATGCTTATTAGGTTACGTCGTCATCGATAAACTTTTTAGGACTTTCCACTGGAAATATTTTAGTATAGATATTCGTTCTTAACAAAAACGTATATATTTCTTGCATTAGGAATTTGGTTTTTATTTCGTGGAAGACGCAAAAAAGTATACACAGATCGGGAAATATCATGCAATCAATCTGACTGAATTAACATCGCTGAGGGCTCTTAGGAATACAGCATTAGAGAGAGAGAGAGAGAGAGAACAGTCAACCACTATTGATTGTCCCTGAGACACATCAAGAGATCGGTAACCTATAAGGAAATCATAAATTTCCCAATTCCATATTTATCATACATAAAATATTAAATTTCTTGGAAATATTAGGTTTCCACTGAAATGCAACACTTAAAATACTTTTTTCTACTCAGCATTTTCGATATTTGAATACTTCAATATTCTCTCCTGACAGCTGCCGAAATCCATCGATATTAAAATCTTCAAATCCCACAAGTTCTGCATTCAGTTGACAACAATAGGAATGCTCACAAACTTAAATTATATACCTGAGTTGAGTTGAGTCTTACAGTGATGCGAGAAAAAAAAAATTGATCTGCGTTACCACACGAGCACGCCCCACCTAACAAAGACCAACTACTCAAATTGCGACATCTCTTTTGTGTGAGTTTCAAAACTCTCTTGCGATTGGATCAATGATCTGTTGCAGCAACAACACCCCGTCTTTCAACGATATAGCATTGATGTGGTCGTTAAATATTTACATAGATTATCCGACAGGTTAGGTGAGAAAGAATTGTTTCTTACCATTTATTTATATATAATAACATAACCACATTTGAAGGGGGAAAAAACTTACGATAGTCTTCGATTTAAGGGGCATGTTAGCCTTGGAAATTTACAAACAAATCTATTTCAGCCTTCACCAATACATAATGCATGAAGCGGCTACATTTATTCCAGTGTGTAGCTAGTTTGTGTTTTGAATAATGCGATCTTTATGTGGAAAAGTGCATCGATGAAAGAAAGACTTCTTTTTTTTTTTTTGTCAAAAAGAGAATCATATTACATGCTTTCTCCTTAAGATGATGGATCCAGAATGCATCATTTTAAGGAGAAACAGGGTAATTTTTAGTTAACTAAGTACAAGGTTTCCTATTTCATAGAGAAGGATAAGAGGTACCGATCATTACTACATCGAAATAACAACCTCCTCTTTTCTTCGCAAATAAGAACGTGACTTGTGTGTGTGTGGGCTATTTATATTCCTGTAATTTTAGACTGAACAAAGGGAAGCTGCTTTTAAAAGGTTCTAAGATATTTAGGAAACTTTTTAATAAAAATAGATGAGAGATAGTCAAAATATTCGAAACCACTGAAAGCACACAACATAAATATAACCGGAAAGTCGGATTATATGACATTAATATATTAAAAGCAGCTGCAAATTCTATTATAATCGTTTTCAGTGTTATTATTGCGTGAAAAAGAATCTGCATTGGTCACTCTTCTTCCTATAAAAAGGGATTGCTATATGGATTCAGTACGACTTAAATTGCCTAAAAATTCATGACGTCACAACGATAGTCTGTTTTGAACAAAAGTTAAAATTATTTCAATTCCATACTTTGTGTGTGTGTGTGTGTGTGTGTGTGTGTGTGTGTGTGTGTGTGTGTGTGTGTGTGTGTGTGTGTGTGTGTGTGTGTGTGTGTGTGTGTGTGTGTGTGTGTGTGTGTGTGTGTGTGTGTGTGTGTTGAAGAATGCTTCTTCTGTTCGAATGGCAAAGCAGTATTAACAATCTGAGAAAACTTTCCTAGTTTGACAATTAAACAGAGTGATATCTTTCTCTTTCTTTAAATCTTGCGTTAACCGATTTTCTAGGTTAAAATTTTTATCTGAGAATTCCAGAGATATTTTCTGATGATTTTTATATATTTACCACTCTTCTTACAAATTATTAAGATTACTAGCAACCGATATAAGGAATTTAGCATTCACTTAAAGCAAACATTTGAAAACAAACTTGTGTGTTATTTCAGACAGTCACTACTACAGATCTTTTCGAGAGTTTCGTATTTCGTTTTAATTTTTACATTCTTATTTTTTAAAGATGAGTTAGAAAAGAACAAGAATCATATTATCCAGTGTTAATGAATTAAAAGTCATTAAATTCAAATGGAATCATTAATCATCTGTTAGGAGATTTAAAAACACAGAAATAAAAAATTTTGCATCAATATTAAATCACAAGAGGTTCCTTACATTTTTAGAAGAAATTAAAGGAGAGCTAATTAACATTCTACACTCCTTAAATTATTCCATTTCATGCAAAGAATGAAACAGACTAAATCAGTTTTGCGATTAACTGTTTAATTTCAATGCAATTAAGATGGTATCTAGATGCTTAGAAAATAATGGGACTATTCATATTAATACACTTCAAATAAATAAATCATATGATTCCTTTATATACCACGATGGAATTCTTTCAGCAAGAACTTTTCGAAATCGATGTACACCTCTCTTCTGAGTTCACTTCTAGAAATGATGAGCTGTGGGTATAACTTGTGCCATTTCGTGTTACTTTGTTTCATTGTATGAAATCCTATGAATTCTAAGGCAAGGCTGACCAACTTTTGTTTGAGCTTGGTTTAAAAAAACTAAACTTCTTTGAGGAGAAATAAAAAACTACACACCTGTGTCAGAAATCGATGAACTTGAGGATTGGAATGGAATCAGTACACCTTTCTTCTGCCAATTGAGTGAGATGGAAGTTACAGCTGTGTTAAGAAGAATGAATATTCATAGTGATTTTATAGTAATCACGAACATTTTCTTGGTTTTTCCCTAGATTTTACCGATATGATTGGCTGAATGGTTAGCATGTTCGTTCCCCAGCCAAGAGAGGGTTCAAATCCCGCCATGGGCATGGATGTTTGTGATTGTCCGACAAACTCTATGTGGAGAGGGAATCTGCAACCCTACCACTTATTCTAGTAGAAGACATTCCCAAAATCCGGTGAGGTACGGGAGTCACCATAGGGCGTTTACGGACGTCAAATGTGAAAATTTTTATTTACCGATATTAGAAACACTTTTGATTAAATGAAACACTTACTCAAAATTTCCACCTATTCCACAAAGTCAGTCGATTTTTGGCAGGCAAGTGCAATTTTTTTGTTGTTTATTTAAAGAACAATCTACTACTGAATACACACCAGTATATTACTAATTAATACTAGTTAGGATTGGGAACGTCACTTTTCGTCTAGCTCGTTGAGCAATTAGCTTCAGCAGTGATGTAAGGTGGAGAGTCAGCTGCTACAGATTTTTATATTTATTAAGACTTCAAAAGCGCCCCCTATTTTATAATATTTACGAACTAGGATTGCTAACCACAGTTATCATCTGTTCATTCTGGTGTTTCCTTACAAACAAGTAATGTTCTCCTTATTGATGTGAGGATTAATTAAGCCACGTGTATAGCCAGTTTGTACACAAACTATACACAGAAAAGTGCTCATATTCTTGCGTAAGCAGAGTATCAGATGGCAAGTAATTTTACCTCACTGCGTTGATATTCTAATTATCCGTACCACATGATCTCAGGACGATAGATTTTGTGGAAAGATATGTATTAGAAGGCAAATGATAAAGAGCAATATATAATATAGAAAGTTATTATTAACTGATATTATTCTTTCTGGCTTTTGAAATATTCATTATTTTAAACATTTTCACTAACATTTGCAGTAAAATGCCAAAGTTGTTGAAAGTGATAGCGTTGAGATAGCACGTGAGTTGGCGCCACCTTTCCCATAATTCGGTATGTCAATAATTAAAAATTCTATTCAGAAGACCAAATATGGTTGCGATCTTTAGACGAACACAAAATCTAATAACATAAGTTATATTATATAATATAACTCACCTTTAGGCAAAAGAGACCACGTCACTGAGGGGAATCGAACCAAGGTCTTTCCCATGAAAGGACTTCGTCCTATACTGACTGAGCTAAGATGGTTCATATCATGTATTAGGTTACCTTGCTTTGTTGAGAAATACGAGTAGTTTATTTTGAATAAAGCCGAAAAGCTTCTAGTTTTAAGTTTTTGTTTCTATATTTGCTATAAAATATGGATAGATCTATAATATTATTCATTTTATTTTGAGTATTTTTAGTGCAATAAACTTATATTGAATATAGGTTTAAGGGGCTGTCTCTTTTTTGTGTGGTGTTATTTCTCAAATATAAAATATTATGGATTTTCAACTATTAAAGGAAAATGCAAATAAAAATCTAAAAAAAGGCTCTCGCTTATTGTTCGAAAGTCCAATCACGAAACGATCTCATTAAATTGTGCGAGTAACCTTTTTATACTCATCCTGCCCTCTAGGTTGGCCTACCCTTTACCTTCTAGGACAGTGGTTTCCAACCGTTTTTCACTTGCGTACCCCTTTTCAACCTATTTCTATAAATTGCACGCCTTGTTTTTAAAATAGCTGTTTTTCAATCCTGACACTTTGGTTCAGAGCCTATCTTAATGTAAAATAGTGGAAATGAGGTTTTTCCGCCATTACTGATTATTTTTCGTGTACCTCGGAACGGCCCAGTACGTACCCCATTGGGTACGCGTACCACCGGTTGGGAACCGATGTTCTCGGATGTATACTCTTCCTATTCTCGTGGTTTTAGGACTTCTGTAATTGGATTGCCAGCTTTCTGTCTGGACGCACACTGTGTGTGTGTGTGTGTGTGTGTGTGTGTGTGTGTGTGTGTGTGTGTGTGTGTGTGTGTGTGTGTGTGTGTGTGTGTGTGTGTGTGTGTGTGTGTGTGTGTGTGTGTGTGTGTGTGTGTGTGTGTGTGTGTGATGGTGGATGGTTCCTTATCCTCTCATTACTCAACTAATGCCGGGGTTCCACAAGGTTCCGTCCTCTCACCAACCCTCTTCCTTCTGTATATCAATGACCTACTTCAGTTGACCTCCAACCTAATACACAGTTGGCAGACGACAGCACATTGCACTCCTCCCTTTCATTTGATCAACTTTACTCACCCTACAGAACATCAACCACCACTGCCTTCAATTCTAGTCTCCAAGCCATCGTCCAATGGGTTTAGATAACCTCGTCAATTTCAATGCTAATAAAACGCAGATCTGTCTTATTCTCGTAAAAAGAACCGTTTTCCTCCAATATTATTTTTGACACTACCCAAATTCCCAGACAATCTGAATTTCTATTCTTGGAATTATCCTGACATCAAACCTCTCCTGGCATAAACACATCACAACCATTGCATCCTCAGCTTCAAAAAAAAAAAAAAAAAAAAGGATTTCTCTTTCACTCAAGATGTTACTTCACCCTTGAACACCTGTTAACCTTATACAAATCACAAATCCGTCCAGCTATCGAATACTGCTCTTACATTTGGAGCGGGGTTCCTAAAAGTTCCCTCAAAATGCTTGACTCGGTGCAGATGACAGCAATTAGATTGATTACTAACTCATCTCTTGCCAACTTACTCCTTCCACTTTCGCAAAGACGTTTGGTTTCCGCAATACGTGTATTCTACAAATGTTTTCTTGGGAAATGCTCATTTGAAGTAGCATCAATAATTCTCCCTCTTAGTACTAAGCTCGTTGGAATACGTGCAGCTGCTGCTCAACATCCCTTCACAGTGAACCTTGAAACCCACAAAACAAGTTTCTTTTCCTCCTCCTTCTTCCCTTCTCCCCTACTGTTTTCCAAGGAATACAACATACAGGTTGATCAACGTGTATGGGCTCAACATAAAAAAAAAACAACTAAAGGTTATAATCCTATAATACCTTTTTTGATGCTGTAGTTGTGTAGATAATCGAACTATAGAAAAAAAAATGCGTTACTTTTTTTGAGTTTCTTCATGCGTCTGATAAACAGAAGATTCCCAGAACTAACTAACCAACCGAGTGATGAAATTCATCCGAAGACTTCACAAGTATGCTTGTGAAGTCTTCGGATGAATGATTCGTGTGAACAGGGCTATGGCATCAAATCCCATAGAGGAATTTGATGCCATAGCCCTGTTCTGTTTGTTGGTGAGCACAGATGCTGTCAACTCCGCTAACGCGTCTAGCACTCCCTTACCTGTAAAACTATAAAATAATCATTGTATGAAAAATTTAAGATATGAAGGGAGTCTTGTTTGTCATTCTAATCATCAATAACAATTGAAGTCCTGGCAGCTGGTGTACTCAATAATTTACTATAAGTTAAGCACAATTTTGTGAAAATATTTATTTGTATGTATGACTGTTTGTCTTTGCATTATTTACTTGTTTATTCGCTGGTTCCGTTGCATTTTTAATAAGCATCCTCATAAGGTGAGTAGTCTGACGGATAAATAAATAGCTAGATACCAAATTGCACGTATTTGTTAGAGTGACGTTTCTTAAAGCCACATCAACCAATCATAACTTTTATATTTTTCCTTTGCATTAATTAAACCAACTGTCAATCAATACATCGAAAACTGTCACCAATTTAATAAGAAAGTCGGCAGACACAAGCGTGACAGATATAGATTTTCCATTCTTCATTTTTCATGTGTCCTCGAACCATTTCAAACCACATTGTTGACTCAGTGCAATAAACTAGACGCCTTCTCTGGTCGTGTGAAAAGAAATATTGTTTGAGCACCCTGCATACAAATGGCAGACTTATTGATGTGTCATAAGCAGCTGTCGCGTGATATGATGACATTCTCAACACACCGTTGCAGAATGAGCGATAAATTTTCGCAAGATAGCAGTAATGATAACGTCTTATTTTTTAACCCTCCAAGTTTTTTAACGAAGCTAAAATTCTTACCCACGTTTAACATTCGTTGCATGTTAATATTCGCTTGTGGTTAGTGATTAAAATACTGTATCAATCCAAAACTAGAGAACATGTGTTATCTATTAGATAAGTTGGTTATGTATTGAGAGAATATAATCTCAAATTGACACTGATTCATTAGTAGAAAAAGTATATTTTAAATTAATTTATTATAAATTAATCTTATAAAATAAGATTTCTAAAAATTATTTAAAAATTATTAAAACTTATTTTTATTATTAATTAAAATATTAAATTAAATAATTAAATTAATTTTAAAACACCTTTAATATTTTATAATATGCATTAATTATAAAATAATTAATTGACTTCCATTTTATTTTGTGAGGTTAGGGTGAAGAGTCCTTTTTAAGACTTCCTGGGTAACGAATGGCAATGTTGCAGCCAATGAAGCTTTAACTTAGGCTCGGCTATTGCCGTTACCCAGCCATGACTAGAGCTTTTAGCTTAATAACACTCCATCCGCACAGATTTTCTTCATTCAGATGACGGGATAAAGTCAAGAGCTCAGTCCATCTCCCAGTTCTTTTAAGAACCATTTTATTTTATGATTCACAGCAATGTTTTGCTGTCTGCTGTTTTCCATGAATTTGTGTTCTCTTCTGTGAATATTCCATCCAACAGGCAAATTGGTTATGACTCGTTTGTGAATTTAAATACTGTTACACCTGATATCTTGAGAATATAGTATTCTCAGTTATCATGGTGTAACATGAAAAGTAAATAACATAAATAAAAACCCCTGCATAAAAAGGATAATTTAATTGATAAAATATTCTTGCATCCAGTATAAAATGAGTAAAATGTAAAGGTCTATTGTTTAGTTAAGATAACAAAAGAAAAGAATGTATTATGACTAAACAAGGAATTTGTATTAAATAAGTAGCTAACTAAGAATTAATATAGTAATGTGATTAAGAATGAAAGAGTTAAGTGCATAAGTACAAAAGAATGAGTCATAAAGTGCGCTATGTAAGAGGCTACAGATTAAGCATTAAGTGGAATTCTGAGAAAAGGTTTGAAAAGGTTAAGATAGAGGCTAACAAGGGAAATAACGGAATATCGCTTAGGGCCTATACCCGGATAGAAACTTCGTTACGAGTTGCCGATCAAAATGACGTATGGCGACAAAATGCTATCCAATTGGTAGACAGACGGAAAACAAGTAGGAGGCGGGAGAAAGAAGTAAGAAAGGGCGCCGCAAGGGAGGCAGCTATAAAAGGGGTGGTAACCCCCCCCCCCTTTGAGACACTTTTTTGGATCTTGTTTCGAAGAGTAGGCTCTCTTGGGTTTGTGGGGAAGACGTTGAGGTGGTCAAGGAGGCTTGAGGCTTTTTTCGCCCGTTGCGAGAGGAGAAGAAACGCTTGGACAGTCGCGGTGGTTTTAGTTGGTTTTTTCTAGTGGATTTCATGGTGTTCCTGAGTGGAGAGATATGGCTTATATCCTCATGCCACAACAAGGAATCGATGAGCGGGAAAGCTTTTCCCGTATTCCTATGTAGAAAGCGAAATATACCATAAAGTCATAGGAAACTGTGAAGATATAGATGTCCTCGTTTCGGATAGTACAGCCGACGGGGCAGATGTTCATATAGCCCTGAATTGCAAGAAGTCATTCAAGCATGTTCGTTCAATAGAAGGTAAAGGCCCGTAAGTGAAGCTAAAGAAAGGTATTGTGAATTTTGTTAAACAGAAGTTGTTTGTGATAGGTACCATTGTCATAATACGGAACTGTTAAAGTGATTAGGGAGAAATTATAATAGGACTTTAGAATTTGATAGAGAGTGTTAAACTTGAGCTAGCTAGAGTGGAAATTTTGTGAATAATTAATTGTCCTAAGAATCTTGAGTGCCTAATATATAGAAAAGGGAAGTTAATGAAGTAAATGGTTTTGTTAATATTGAGTTTGATTAGTGTCAATTGAGTAATCAAGTAGACTGAGGAATTTGAATGCCTAGTGTGATGTATAGAGAATCGGAATTGTCATAAGTATGTGCTAGAGTTGTTAATGACTTTGTTAGTGCACTTGAAGTTAAATAATCTATTAATGTGTGGTGATCTAATCTTTCCATGTTAAGTGAATTCATGTTTTGTATGAAATTTTGTGGCGGCATGATAGTAATAATTTTTGTCGAATCATAGCCCAACTATTTGTGTTAAGCTAATTTTAGTGTGTAAGTAATTTAGTTGAATAATTTGATATGTACCATGTTTAGAGAATTAATAAACCTTTGTTTTAATGAAACAGAAAATTGTCTGATAATGCTAATCCAATGCACCGCTTAGAAACATTCGAGCCTAACCACACTGGGAACTAATGTTAAGAAACGGGAAGTTCAAGGAATTAATGTTGAGTAACAAGAAATAGTGTCACGACTGCAATAGTTACACTTTCAGATATTTGAGTTCCTTTCTCTGTTTATGTATAAAATATCTTAAACTAAATATCCCAAAGGGCGCAGTTAAAATACAAATACTAGGGATATTACGGGGAATAATAACTCAGATATTAATAGAAACTTAGGAGGTGTCTTGAAAGTAGAAGTTTGGAGAATATAGACGAAGGCAGTTTGGAAGTCAAACAAACATAATCATAAGATATATTTTATCTTATGATTATGTTTTTAAAGTGGACATTATTGACAAAGTTTTCTTCAATGACAGCCAAAATAAGTCTTAAAGGCTTAATCGAAATGCATAATAGTCTCTTTAAACCATGGCGTCTATATCGTGCAAGTTTAGAACAGCTTTCTTATTGTTAATATACCTAAAGCACGAGATCCAATTTGACCTTCAACATGCATTAAAAAGATAAAATTTAATCAGGTTACTTAAATACACGTAAAAAAAGGAGCACCGATTTTTCTGTGTTCCATAAGAAAATGAACCTTGACAATATTTTGAGTCTTCTAAGACTTCATTTGGCTTTTCGTATATAAAAAAGAGGTAATTGACATACTTTTTTGTACTTCCGCCACATGCCATTGTAGTAAAGTCATTACGGTGATGGAGATAAATATAATAAACAAAATGGAGTTTCGACTCAGAAAAACTCTTAAACCTAGGGGGGGGAAAGATTAGAAACAAGAAAAAAAGTTAGATAGTTGCATGTAAAAAAAAGTTACTCCGGCTTTATAAAGAGCAAAATTCCTATTTTGACAAATAGTTCGAGCATTTCATTTTTGGTTGGTTGTTTGCATTACTCAAAACAACTACGAAGGTGTGTATAATGTTGACTGTGCGTAAATGTTTTGGTGGTTAGGTCTTGTTTTTGACTTAGATGCTTTTCAACTTACTTTGGTCTCATGCAAAGGTTTTTCCGTCCCGCAAACAATCTAGAAGGATACATGAGAGGAATTCATCACAATTTAAGTGCAAGAATTAAATTTAGAAAAGTTTAAATAAGTAAGAGTAAAACAATTATATAAAATAAAATTTTAATGAAACGACATAATTGATTTAAAATTAAAAATACATGCAATTAAATTTTCCTTAGATGTTCAACATTAAAGGGGAAAAAAACTAAAATACGTGTAAAACATAAAAATACTAACTAGAAGTAATTAATTCAAAATTAAAATCCGTAAAGGAAGGAAATTATTTTTTTTTATAAATTAAATAAATCAAATTAAGTAACATTTATAAATTTCAGTAAAGATACAAAATCTTTAAAAGAAATCATTAAAAGCTGAAAATATCAAACAAAAATGAAATAATTAAAGTGAATTAGCCGTCATAATCAGTTATTGATTGTAACAATTGTAATTGCCATAATGGGAAGTAATCTGTACATAATCAAATTATCACGTGGGATAGTTAATTGTCAGTGAAGTCAATTACATACTTGAATAAAAAATTTAAATACGAAATAAGTTGAATAATAAATTAACGTAAAATTTACAATAATCCATTTGAAAATTGAAATCGGGTCTTCTGTTTCACGCTGATTTTATCGAAGTTGAAACAATTAAAACTGAATCGTATTTTTCGTAACTTGTTTTTTTTTTTAATTCTTGCTCCTATTACTAAAAAGAGACATTCGTTTTTATTGGATGACTTAACTAGAACACTAAATGCGGCAGAGGAGGAGAAAATTCTTAGTAAGTCGATTTTAATTTTTTCCTGAATTCATGCGAAAGAATAAAACCTCGTTTTTTTTATGACGAATTGAACTGACATTATGAAAAATGACACCACCATATCCTTTCTCCTCGTACAGCCATTAACGCATTGAAGGCTGCACAATTTTCTCGTCTGTCGTTTTAAGATGAATTCAACCAACAACAAGAGCAGATTTTTGCACAACCCCAAAATTACATGGTAGTTGTAAATGAATAGCGTTGAGATATGCGGACAAAGCCCTTCTTTGCTTGCTGTTAGAGACAACAATGCTGCCTCCCCTACAATGGCCTGATCTGACCCAGCGTTCACACGCGATGTGATGAAAACATTAAATCTTCTTTTAAAGTTTCATGATAGATACGCCATCTGTTGACCTACACGCTAATGGTATCCCTTTTAATGGCATCAATTTTTTTCTAGATTGTTGTTTTTATTTGTGAATAATTAAACTGTTACAAGATTATTTTTAACTTCTATACACAATACAATTATACGTAAAAGGAGGGTCTTTTCAAGTCCAGAAACTTAAATCAAATCCTAATAATACTTTTCGTAATCGTATTATATTTGACGACAATTTTCTTTCACTAATAAATTATATATTGCGAAATCAAATGAAAATTAATGCAGATATTCTAACTTCACTTAGTAAATGGAGATAATTTACCAACTACTGCGATACAAGAGGACCGAGGTCAATTGTACGTAGCAGTGGGCGGAGATGAAGGAGAATACACTATCGGTAACGAGATTACTAGCGAGCAGGTGAATTCGAAAACTGTGTGGAATTAATGGACTCAATTATCGTTCTGATTAAAGATAATAAACTGCAAAAGACACTAATTTTCAGGGGTTGAACCTTTCAATGGACAGGAAATTAGACCATTTCGGATATTAGCATAGAAAACGTCTATATGGAAAATTTGAACAACCAATACACATGGGAGTGTCTGATAAAGTGCTAGGTATCTAAGCAGACACTTGGATGTGATAATATCACTGAATTAATTATATATGAACTATAATCCAATAATGAACCTTGATCAAATATTTCTTAAAGTTCTTAAAAGAACTGGGAGATGGATTGAGTCCTTGACTCTTTATCCCGTCATCTGAATGAAGAAAATCTGTGTGGATGGGGTATTATTGAGCTAAAAGCTCTAGTCATGGCTGGGTAACAGCAATAGCCAAGACTCAGTTAGAACTTCATTGGTACAGCTTTGCGTTGCTATCCATCACCCCTAAGGGCATTAATGAATCAATCACCGCATCTCACGGTCGATTGATTCCCCCTTAATCTTATATTTCTGATTCTCCAGTTATTTTAATATTTTTTTTTCAAAATAAACATTTTGGTGTATTAATGTTTTTAGTTGTTCCAACGTAAATACACAGTTATTACGTAAAATACCTAAAGGATTTTGTAGATTATTTATGATGCATAAATGTGTCTTATTTTAAATTAATTTTTACTTAGTAATTCTAGGTAAAAATTAATTTAGGTAACATGGATTTATTCTTAGTTTGATAGTCATTATTACAGTTATTCGAGATTTTTCCACTTTTAGATTTAGTGAGCGAAGGACTTGATGGTACTTGACGCCTTATTAACTAAAAACGAACTTAAAAAATGCATTTAGCGGTTTCAAGGGTATAAGATTTGATTTTTTGTTAAAAATTTAATCTTTGTACTTGAATCCACTGAGTGATGCTTTTCATAGAAAAGGTAAGAAGACATGCAACAGAGAAAGAGAGTGAATAACAATAAAGTAAAACGGTATTATCATTAAAAATACATCAGTTACACGCTATACTTTAATCAACGCTGTACTAATTGAGTGAAATTGATTTGATGGCCTTACATGCTAATGTAACCATCAAACCGTACGGATTCACTCCTACCGGAAGGGGGCCATTATAATTATTGCCTAGATCATTTTCTACTCTAATGGCTTTTTATCTGCTGCCATTAAAACTAGTCTGTGTAACTGCTAGAAGTACAAAAGTCATCGACGATAGTCAAAAAATATTATTAATTGTTTATTGCTATTTTTAATTGGGCAATTTCAACTTTTTTTTTTTATTGGAGACATTTGTTAGCTATGTTTCAACAGACATCTAAGATTTGCAAGTTAAAAAAAAAAATAAAGTTAATGGGCTGAAAAGTCGTTAGTTTGTGCACACTCTACAATCTGCATCCATAATCGGGTTCTTTGGCAGTTCATTGCACGGTTAAATCCAGCATCGTTAACAGATACTATTTTGCTAAAAGGAAAACAAACAGTTATTGCATAAAGTAACTTTGATATTGGGAAAATAAATGAAATCATTTATACGAAAAAACATCACGACGTGATTAATAATATTTCATTAATATTAAAATAATAATCATAACGCAACTCTAAACTCGATCTACACGAAAGGAAACACAATTTGACTTTATCGCTAGGTGGCGCCTCTCTCGTCTCATAGATTTTGATGTGATCTTTAACAGATGACTATTGTTGATTGATTCCAAGAGATCCTACCAGGTGGCGCTTTTTCTGATTTCTTTGATGTAATTATGACTTCGATTTTTTTTTTTTTTCCCCAATAATCTTTTGGTAAACTAAGATTTATTGATCCTTCTTCTCCACCTTCCTCATCTCTCTACACCAAATATACAACAATAAAATATCGTGACCTGAAGAGTCAAAGAGAAATTTTTATCGAAAAGCTTGAAGTTTTCCGGCAATCTTTATTAGCAAACAGTACAGACTCGGATAATTTGGAGTCTCTAAAGGCTGAAAACATCCCTGCAGCTCTTTGTCTAACTAAGTCAAGCAGTAATTGCATTTAGGTGGCCAGTCCCGTCGGCGTTTCTCATGTTCGGAACATGTGACCGCTCTGTGAGCGCCAATTACCGGTAACCCACTAAACATTGCTCACCGTTTCAATTATCGGTTGAAACTTCCTGTCTACTGTGGAGGTTTCTATCGACTGATATCAAGATAAAGACCACCAGAACAGTCGAATTAGAAATATCAATAATTTAAAGATTCCCTATGGGGAATCTATTATGATCAATAGCATAACATTGACTGGATCAATACAAAAATTTAAATAACTTTGTCTGTATTCATTTTGAATCAACGAATAAGCATACGCAGTTAATCAGTCGAAAAAATAATTCAAAAAAAGCGAAAAACTTGAATGTTTTAGAACAAATATACCGAAAAGATTCTCTTAATAATAACAAAGCTTGTAAGAATGGACACTGTTAGAAACCTTTATTCGTTTTTCTCTAAAGAGTAACAATACTATATGCAAAGTACATCAATTGTTGAACGGTGCAATGAGGAACGTTGCTAATCTCAACAATGATCCAAGCTTTGATTGTTGAAGTGGCCTCTAGCAAACTTCTAACAATGACCGCTACTAGACGAGTGACAATTAGAAATAGCCATTGAACGTTCTGATTGATGTATTGTGTTTTGAATGTACTGTACTACATAATTCACTCTGCCTTTAATAGAATTCACGGAATACTAAATTATTCATTAAATGGGAAAGCGGTTGAGTTTTAAGATACTGAAATAATTAACCAATAATGAATGCTATGAATCGATATTTTTAGGCTTTGAAACATTGATCGGTTAGCTTATATATTGTTCTTGCTTTTACGAATACGTTAATATAATTATGATAATACAATTTCTTCTATTTCACAAACTAAGGAATTTATATTATTAAAATGTTATGAAAATCTGTATTTAATCATTGCCATATGGAAGAATTCTGATTTCGCAAAGTTTCCAGTTCATCCATTGGTACATTTTATTCATACACGTGTCCTCAAACAGCATCTGGGTTCCGTATGCTAAGATTCCCAAGTTTGAATCATTCAAGCACATTATATATCGTCTCTGTTTCTCTGGAGCGGTGTGTACTGCTTCTTAAATCAACTAAGAAAACAAGCTGGGTGACACTTCATAGTCCCAACAGGCATCTACGCATGTAAAATCAGCGGTTGCGTTCATTCGATGCATAACACATTGCCGAGTTAAGGGGAGATGTTACGTTCCTACAAGTATATATTTATTCAAATATTATGCAATATGTATTCGGTAACTACTAGCTGATGTTTTTTGTAGTTTAACGGTTCAAAGAAACCTAGTAAGAATGCGAAAGTTGGTCTGTAGTTATTTTTGTCCTCGTTTATAGTAAGAACATTTAAAAATTGAAAAAGAAAACAAATCTCTCGGTAAAACAAATAGGTTGACCTTCCCCATTTCAAACTCTATCCTTTTTTCCAAAACCTGAACCCAATCAATGGTTGCTAATAGCAACAAAGTCATTGTTTCGATAGGTTTGCGTTCACTGGAGGATATTTCGATGTTCTCAGGATGGAGAATAGTTTCATTAGAAATAATCTAATTCTATGTTTCGTGCGAAAGGAGAAGTACACCATCTTAGACACCTTAAGGAGGGGGGGGGTGGAGACAGAGAAGGCTGTAGTTACTATGAGCGTGTGTCAATAGATAATTGAATTGCTCTGTAAGTAAAGTTAGCTAAATTGAATTTTGGTGACGTTACAGAGTTGGTGAGAATATTAACTAACTAGCGCAGATGCGACAATTCTTTCAGATGTGCTTGGTCTGCGTTTATTTGTTGACATTTGTTTAAACATGTCACGCTGTACTGCGTGTTTACGATAAGGTTATGTTGTAGTGTTGTATTGAATGCTGATTACCATATGAAGAATGGCAGAGAGTGCGATGTATTCCAGGGGTGTTTGCATTGTATGTGGGCACTCAATAAAATATTACAAGTGTTTCTAGGCTTCCTACGAGGAAAATTGATCGGAAAACCATCTGGTTGATCAATGTCAACCGATCGTTTTCATGTTAAAATTAAAATAAGTACAGAAACTTCCCTTTCCGGTAATTTATGTCATTTGCTTTACTGTTACGTGACCTTTATGCGTATCTCTCTCTCTCTCTCTCCTTACATATTTCTGAATGCATAAAAATGACTTTATCCGAGGGGAACAGAAATAGAGTCCGGCAATTTGGTCGATTTTTCGATCTATTCACGTAGACACTAAAGATAGTAACAGGAAACAGCGCGAGTGGCGCCCTCTAACGGTGAGACAATGGGGTTTAGGACATTAGGACACGCTGTCACCAACAGCGAATATAGCTGTCGGGTAGGGAGAAATGTTGTAGTGTGATGTGTAGGGGAGAGGAGAGAGAGATGAGCTTGGGTAGAAAGCAACGCAAAACGGGCAGAGAAAAATCCAATAACCATAAAGGAACGGAAGCACTGTCAAGGGGCAGTGGATAACTATAGAAAAAGAATGGGTAAGATGGGTGAAGGGTGATGGTGGTATGGAGGGGGGGATAACAAAAGAAAAAAAAGAGCACAGACTGTTTTTCTTGCTTCATCGTGAACGCAATCGCTACGTACACATCGCCGAGTCGTCCGCTAAGATATAGATAGTCGATTGGTCCAGGCATTCGCTCCCATTTGTCCTCGAGGGTGGCAATTGATCCCACATCAAACATAGGTCAATATACCAGACGGGCAAAGAAACAAGCATGATGTTATCGAAGCAAATTCGTCGTTCTATAGGTGTGATATTTTCTGTCTAAATCGCTTTTATCTGAAGAAGATCCATAAGATACACTCGAAACGTCTGGTTAATCGCCCTTTCATTTTTAACTCATGCAGATATTTTTTCTGTGCATAGAAATCAGTAATTCTTACTGCAATAATCCAACACTTCCAATTGCATTTCCGATCACCTTAGGATAGATTATTTTAAAGAAAATGTCGAGTTCGTTAGAGACTGCTAGGCAACAAACTTAATCAGCGCACCTTTCCGTACAAAGGATTTAATTAGAATACGAAATCGAAAGACAGACGCATTTTGTGACTCTGTTTTCTCAAGATTCATTGCTTTTCTTGCGAGTTTAATTCTCTCTCTCTGCACTCGTCTTGACTTCGTCTCTACATAAATCCTTATTAACCTGCGAAACCCTTGGTGTGTTGCATCTTAGAGGGGGATATAAGTTCGTCTGTTTCGTTTCTTTCTGTTTCTTTCTTTCTTTCTTTTTTTTTGTCAGTGTTGTAGTAGAATTTAGTGAGTGTAGCTTGGCTGCCAGGAAATGATAAATAGCCCACCAGGTTCGTAGCAACTGCGTAATTAAATCACCGTTCATCATGGAGGCGTTTGGGCTTGACAGGAACAGTGATTATGTATAATTTATGGCCCAGGAACCGTCAACAAAATGAGTTGAACCTCCTAAAGAAGACATTCGCAGACAACAAAGAGGACAAATATATCGTGTTTGTATTGTATACGGTTGTGGGATGACAGCTTCTGTTTAAAAGCAAATTTGTCCGACTATCAAAGTCACCGACATTAAACCCCCCCTCCCCTCTAAGAAAAAGGAGGAAGACGTGATAGAAATAAAAGGAAAAGTGAAAGGGGGGAAATGATGAAAGAAAAAGTAAAGTGCAATAAGAAAAAAAAATAGATATGTGGAGAAAGAGAGAGAGAGAGAGACGGGCAGAATAAACGAATAAAGAAAGTGAATCTAGCGTAAAATGGAAGTAATGCTAATCATTACATAAATGAAGTAATAAGGGAGAGATAGAGAGAAACAGTAAATAGAAAAGCAAAATGGGGGAAAACGTTTTTTTTTATTATTCGTGTGCGGTTTTCCCCCTTCCTCGACCGCCCCTTAGGACTGGTGGAGCCCTCCTAATGAGGGATTAAGTATGTATTTTTTAACTGTAGCAGCGTGTGTTACGGGGCCGGTTTGTCTGTTCTAGGGGATGAAAAACCCGAGTTTCCGGGAGGAAAAACCCTCTACCACGGTATGAGACCGGCTAACTCATATTTAGTCGAAAGAGACCAGATAAAGTTCCTCACGTCATGGACAGGAATCGAACCTAGGTCTTTCCGACCAAAGGGCTTCGTCTATACCGACTGAACTACGGAGGTCCTATGGGCAAAAACTGGGAAAAAAAAAAAAACAGTTAGGAACTTAGAGAAAGAATAAAAAAAATACGAAAACGGAAAACGAAACAAAGAAAAGAGATATAAAGAAAGAAAGAAAGAATAAAAAAGAAAAGGAGAAGAAATCAGAAAAAAGAGAGAGAGAGAATGAGAAAAAGCAAAAAAAGGTGGTGGTAGAAAGAAACTAAACTGAAGAAAATAGAGGAGTCAAATCAAGAAAAATCAAGAAATAAAATAAAATAAAACGTCCCTGGTATAAAAAAAGAAAAATTGAAAATATAAGCAAAGAAAGAAAATAAAAACGAAATAAGGGATAATCGGGAAAGAGAAACTGAAAGAGATGAAGAGGTGAAAGTGTGACTGCTTCTGGTGTAAGCGAAAGTGACACTCTTTTTACCTCTTTAGTTCCCGATAATTATATTTCTATAATTTCCGTAAATCCAATTTCGGCAAATTAAGAGCGGTGTTTATTTATTTAGCATTTAAATAGCCCTCGTTGTCCGGATCAATAAGTGCTTGTTTCCGTTGTCTCCCGAGACAGGTAATCCACGGCTTGAAAAAGATTCCCCGTACATCTTTGGCACGTCAATTAATCAAGGCGCTAATCGATTTTCTTGTCTAAAAGCAAGCATCGTAACAAGTTGCCGAAGCAAAAACGAAACAAGATAACGTTAGCATTTGCTGATTAAGGCAACACTGGAAAATGATTAAATTTCTTCCTCCTCAGTTCACGTTGGGCTGAGGGGTAATTTGCAACTAGGGGGATTTCTAATGATAACGTCTCCATTCAATGATAAATCACGAATCTAAACTGAGTTGAGCGGTGTGGTGATATCTGATAGGACATTTTCTAAAAGTTATTCAAAGTTTCCTGATCATCAGTCGTAAATAGTTCTCTTCCGTCTGATTGGTGGACTGCCAGTGACGTCATTGAATCAGTTAGAGGACGTTCTATTTTTGTATCCTGACTACAATCACTCGATCTCTGTACTTATGGAGTTATATATAGTCTATGGAACAAAAACACTTCGCAAAAAATCACTAAGCTAATCAGATACTCGGTCAAAATAAATAACTTAAATGGCATATTATAAGTATCTGGATAATGCTTCTAGGACCTTTTAATATTTCTTGTTTTGAGGCATTCTTATAAATGATAATAAGCAATCAGTGGCGCACCCAGGGAGGGGGCCAAGGGGCAACTTAGAAGTGAAAGATAAACAATCCATTACTAACAATCCCAAAAAGAACATCAAGTGATATTTTAACAATAATACAAGCACAACAATAAAATTAGAACTTCTATAATGACGACAAACGAACCATTAACAATAAAGCAGACAAAATAATCCTGAACAATAACAACAATTAAGTAAATAAAAAGCTAAAGCGAATTTCTTTTACGTAACTAAAGGAAAGGCAAGAATAAAATATTTTTCCTTGTTAGAAATTAACGAAAGGCTTGCAACAAAACTGTTTAGACTTCCACTGTATTTGTTTATTGATTAGCCGTATATAAAGCAATAAAGCAATAAAAGAAACAAAATTCCTGTAATAACTTCATAAACCGTACATAATACAGACACATTATTTTGTCAAAATGTTGGTGCTTTAATGGAGGGTCTTAATAGAGCACGCGGTAAATCCGTTTTCTAAGAAGGTAGTATTGTAGTTAAATTCCATCCCACACCGAGACCTAAACGTAATTGTTCTTTCTCTGGTGACTGCTGTTCCGTTACCAAGACAACCACACATTAAGTGGGTGTGTTAAATGTGCGAGAATCATTGCGCTACTAACTTCTGGATGTATGACCATCCAATAAATGGAATTTATATACACATTTCCCGTGTTCAGAACAAGAGCATTGAAGACTAGTTCTGAGATGATTAAATCGCTCTTTGTTTTCATTTCGCTATATAGCAACATGAGTAGAAACAAAGGATACCTGCTCATATTTTCTTCTGACTTCCATCCGTCTTAATATAAGCATCATCGTCTCTTTCTTTCTCTTTATCCTGCCTTAAGTGGAACACTTCATATGACTTGAAAACATCGTTAGTATTATGTTTATCTTTATTTATTTATTTAAAATCACTGGTGATCAGATTAATCTCACTTCATTATTTTTTTTTTCCTATAATTGTCTTCTCTCTTCCATCTTGTGGATGTTCTATCTCCAGCAGTGGATTATGTTCCTTTAAGATTCTTGGCGCAATTTTGTTATAAGGCCTTTTATGTAAAAGTGTTTTTTTTTTTTAATAATAAAAAATACAATAAAATTCTTAAATAATAACAAGTTTTTTCTTCATTTATAATTATTTGTTTAATTTGTCTAGTTAGTATTACAACTTACAATCTTACCTTTCGTGCTTTTAAATCTGTAAATTTATCGATAATGTTATTATAATTGAACATATTAACTATATCATTTTCTATAAACATTACAGATAAATCATTTAAATTAGTCTGCCCTAAACTATTTCTTAAATAATTTTTTATTCTTTTTAAGACTGAAAAAGAACGTCGCCACTAGCATTGCTTATTGGTAAAGTAAAAAAAAAAAAAAATAAAATAAGATTATCTCTACGTTTTCATTCAGAGGCATATTATCTTTTTGCTATATGATTTTTGAGGCCCCCTCGAGACGAGGACGCCCTAGGCGTTCGCCTAGTGCGCCTATTGGGTAATCTGCCACTGTCTATCTTTCCTCTCACTTCTGTTCTTTCTCTCTGTTTATCTCTCGTTTCGTTTGGCTACATTCTTCTCTCTCTCTCTCTCTCTCTCTCTCTCTCTCCAGTTCTTTAGTCTTGTTTCGTTTTCAGTGTTTTTTCTCTTCTATGTTTCCTTTATTGTTTATTATTCCCTCTATCTCTCTCTTCAATGTTCAGTCTATTTTTGCCTCGATTTTCCTCCTAGTCTATCTTTCATTCTTTTTTTTCTTCCATTAGATAGACTAATTTCCTACAATTTTATTGCCTGCGAAGCACATTCAAAAGAATTGCGACATTTGAACTTTCTGTGGGAAAGATGGTTAAGATTGTGTTGCGATAACACAATCTTGGACGCGATAACAAGTTAGCGTTCTCCAACGGAGGAGTCAGGGATCGGATTTTTGCTCTCGAAAAGACGAATTTTTCATTCGTTAAAAGAGATTGCAGAACATACATTATTAATTTCTTTAATTTTTTTACTCTTTCTCTCCCTCATCTTTCATTCTCTTTTCTATTTTATTCTATCACTCTTCGTTCTTCATTCTTCAGTTAGTCCTCTCTCTCTCTCTCTCTCTCTCTCTCTTCCTCCCATTTCCTAGCCTTAACTGCATTAATTATCACCAGTCTTTCAATTTTTTACCTACTGTGAGTAGTGCGAATAAATCGATTTTTTTCTTTGTCAATAGTAAGGTATGTTTACCCTTAGAACGTTCTTACATATTTAGCCAATGTACTAAACTCACCTTTCCCGAAACTCTTTAAATCTTTCCAGTGATGACAGATGAATGGCGTTTCCTATCCACTCAGAATCCCTCGGTCTCCAACTCTTTCCATACTCATTAAAACACTCGAGTCAATTCTAGCATGTAAATCGCGTTCGATTTCGATATTATCTCTGCTCTGACGAACTTTCGCTCGACACAAAAGCCATTCTTAAGACCAATTACAGAGATAATACTTTCCCAGTGATATTCATCTGTACAACAGTCACTAAAATGTTATTCATTAAAAAAGGATTTTTACTAAATTCTCGTTAGTAGTGCAGAAAACTAGAACACCATAAAGTACACAACAAGCGTCCCTCCCACCTTATGGATTATTATCATAGAAAGAAGGGAAGAAGGTGAGGAAGGTGTATATGACAACTAACGTACCTTATGTATTAGTAAAGGCGATTTTGGAAAGGGAAGAAGGGCAGGAAATATCGAAAAAATTAAAAATCAACGTATGTACAGTAAATCTAACGAAATGTAGTTTTATTATGCTCATTAACAACCGTTTTAATGAGCATGCAAAAAGGTAAAATGCATTTGAATTACCTTTTTCCAAATTTGGTATTTTATTGTTCATTAGCGATGTAGAGCATTGTAATTTCTTTAAAGGAGTTTCCGCTTTGATTCTCAAGTGTTCACCAAAGGCTTAACTAGCTTACGAAAGAAAATTTTAACAAGAGGAAGTGACTTATTAAAACGGTCTGTAACTTAAAGAAATAAAAGTTCTGTTCAACAAAATGTCTTCATTACTAAGATGAATCGATGGAGATGATTTATATTGAAATGCTCTTTAACTTATTCTCAGTTGAAAAGCGCTTATAAAGGATTCCTGGAGTTCTTTACGGAGTTCGAACCCGGGTGTTCCCAATCGAATGGAAAATATCACGAAGTCTTCGAGATTTCGTTTCCGACGACATTTCTAGGTTTAGTAATGGAGAAGAGATCTAACTCAAGTATTAGCAAAATCTAGAATAAGTTTAATATCAAGGAGGATCAGCCTGTCTTGGCTATCCGTACTAATGCAAAGGACGTCACTTTCTTTAGAATGATTGCAATCTAATAACCTCTTTAAAACTGACCCCTGAGAGTATGAACGGTTCTTAATTTGAAATGAAAAGGAACGGGCGATTCCCAGGAGGTTTTCCAAAGTAATAGAAAGAAGAAGATATGGAGAGTGAGTCCGTATAATGAAATCAAACACGTGAACTGTCTTAGAACAAACAAATGGCCCTGAATGCCATCCTTAAGGACACGAAAACTTTGATTAAGCCTTAGGAATCTTGAAGTCAGAGTCTGTATTGAATAAAACCACCACACTTTGGTCAACACATTCATTGTCTATGGGGAAATAATTATGCAGCTGCATAATAGACAGAAAAGGAAGGAATAAATAGAGAGAGAAGCTTAGAATCGATACACGAAGTCAACTTTATATAAAAATCGTGCATATTATTTTTCCTACATTTCTATAGAAACCATTTTCATTTGTCAGAATGCCACTGAGGGGTAACATACGCACGTGCATGACGGAAGATATACGGAGTAAATGAACTCAAATATCACTCTCCATCTTTCATTTGCTCAGTCTCTACTACCTTCCCGAACGGTAATCAATCTGCGAAAAGGTTGGCCTTCCCGAAATACTCAAAGATTCCATTAACTTTAAATAGATTTAATTCTCTTCTATAGGAAAGCACTTTGACATAAGAAAAGAATACATGAATTTTATAGTGAAGAATGACCTTTTCTTTCTTCCCCAACACTTAATTTTCAAGCATTCGGGGATAAAGGAAATGTTTCTCTTTTTAAGTGAAACTTTTCTTAATGAAAACTGAAAATAAGTCGCTGAGTACATCAGATCCAAGCTGCGAGCACTACTGATATTTATAAGCAATACCAATAACGATCCCAAGTGTGAATATTAATAATTAACTTTCATGACACAAGATGTCGCTTTTTCTATTGTTTGAATAAACCAATTTTTTCCATAAATTCAATTTCCTTTTTCTATGATGATAAACAGAAACAAATTTTATTACAATTGAAAAGACTTAAAATATGCGATGAATACGAAAGAAATTTTGCTGTTACATATGAAATAAGTTAATCATTCTCTAACAAATAAAATGAGAAAATATTTATATAACTTTATCGTATATAAAAATCAAAACATTATATTTTAAATTATATTTAGTTAGCTTGTTAATTTTCTAAATTTTCAAAGTTTTCCTGAAAGATAATAATACACCCGTTTTTGTTTTATTTAATAAACATATTAAGATAATGTTACCAGACTTTCGAGTATAGGAGAATTCTATTACGAACCATTTTTTTGGTTGGCGCGTATGGAATGATGTTTTGATTATGAATTTCGGATTTGTTTTTTTAATGTAGTTAAACGTAGTTCACGCGTATCTTTAGTCAGTGAGTTCAGTAACCAGTATCTGCGAGACTTAATAGTATATATAAGTGCTTCTGGTTATTAAAACTAAACACACAAGTAAGTAAACTGTATTTATAAGAGTGCATTTTGCTAGGCCTAACCGCCATTGCTGGCTTACTGTACTAAATTCTTCACAGTGTGTGAAGAATAAGAAGATGATGATTATATTAAATCGCTCAGCACCAAAGGACGTCTGATTAGCATTTTCAAAAAGATACTGAAAAAAGTTGAAAATTATTGGCCCGGCAGTCTTAATTTCTATTCCTTGCCTGCTGAAATCGAAGAGTGTGAAGACACTCCCCAGACTGAGGAAAAACTCGATTTGGTGATTTCCCCTTCTACAGACTATGTTGAAACTCGTGCTCACAAGAAACGTAAAACCTCCGATATTGAACCTCTCATGGATTTAGGTATGGAAGAGGACACTCCCAATCTTGATCTCACAGTCATCCCCAAAGAGAGGGTACCTCCGAGAAAAAAGGAAATGGACACAGTTGAGATCCATCATGTCAAACCTACAGATACAGCATGTCTTGGCTAAAAATACGGATAATAGCGTTAGGATTCAGCCTGCTACTGTAACAGACTTTAGAAAACTTACAAAAGAACTGGATTCAAAATAATATCCAATACCATACATTCTCTCTCTCGGCTTGGAACGAAATTTGAAGGTAGTCTTAAGGGGTCTCTCAGCCTCCAGGACCTACCTCCCATCAAGGTTAGTAGGATGACTAGAGCTAACAAAGCATCCATGCCTCTAGTTTTAATAGAGATGCATCAAGTCTATAAAAACATCTATGACCTTAAATCAGTATATGGTCTCCGAATCACCCCAGGGCCTTTGAGAAAGAAGGCTTCAAATGGGAAATGTCATAGTTGCCAAAGATTCAGTCATGCTCAGAGAGACTCTGTAAGGCAGAGTTTAAATGTCTTAAATTTGCAAAAAGCCACCCTACCAACACATGCACAAAACCAAAAACTACTCCGGCAAAATGCGCCAACTGCGGCGGCCCTCACACTGCCAATTATACCGGTTGTATCCAAAACCTGAAAAACAAACAGTCGGAAGCTGGCAGACTCTCTTCCTCCCCCAACAGACCTATCCCAGATTCCCCCACGGACAACGAAACACGCTCAGAAATCCATCCTCTGCAACCAGAGATCTCTAAAAGATCATCTCGACAGAATTAGTCAAAGACATATGCAGACGCAGTTCGTACAAAAAAGTCAACCCAGGAAAAGATTCAACCAGAGCCAATATCTAATTTGACTGCTATCATCACCGCCTCTCTAGCAAATATGCTGCGGGACTTGAGTAGATCCAACCCCTCACTTTCCTCTACCAAAAGCTTCCTAAAGGATACACAAACTATCATCTCAGCATTCACTAATGAATAGGAATAAATTAAAACCAGATTCCCTAGAGATCATTGCGTGGAATGCGAACGGACTGAGGAGTAAGATCTTAGAACTCCAGTACTTCGCCCAAAGACATCATCCGGATGTCCTTGTACTAAACGAAACGCACCTAAGATCTTCAGACAACCTCACAATTAAGGGATGTCAATTGTACAGAGCAGACAGACTGTCCCACAGAGGAGGCGGCACTGCTATTTTCATTAAAAATTACATCACTCATCATTCTATAAACATCCCTCCTACCACTAACCTCGAGGTCACCGGCATTGAGATTTTCACGAGTTCTGCTGGCAAACTAAAAATCTTCGCAGCATATAATCTATAATAGCGGTTGAATCCAAAACCCGTAAAACAAACAGTCGGAAACTGACAGACTCTCTTCCTCCCCAACAGATCTATCCCAGAGACCACAACCTCAGAGTCTCCACAAAAAATATTACTGTCCTCTGATTTGAACGCCATATTAGATACCAGCAAGCCTACCATACTGGCCGGAGACAAACGCCAAGCATCCAGTCTGGAATAGCCGTTCCACCAACAAAAACGGACACATACTAGAAAACTATGCTGGATTCAACAATGTGCTTGTGGTAGGTCCCGCCGAGCCCACCTATCACAACACTTATGGTCTTGGACATAGCCATACTACAGCATATCAGACTCCAATACACTATAAGGACGATTAATGATCTGTCATCTGATCACAATCCAATACTGTTAAAATTGGGAAAATTAGAAAAACTGTCCTCCCACCCCCTCACTCGTTCATTCCTTGGGAAAGGCTCTCCAAGGTACTCCCGAAATATATTAGTTTTGCACCCATCATAAAATCCAAAGAAGAAATTGAAACAGCTGTACAAAATCTAACTGAACCGATTGATGCATCCTGTGTAGCAGTGACTATCTCCGTAACTGATCAGGGAAAATAACAAAGCAAGGAAAAGATACCACAACACTAGGGCGCCACAAGACAAACGGATTTTCAATAGATTCGCCTCCGCAGTGAGAGATGTCCTCACAGCTCATAGAAGTCAACGTTGGGACGAAAACTTGAACTCCATCTCTCCTGATAACCACTCCATATATAATTTTATCAGAAAGATTAAAAACAGAAATACCCCCCCCCCAAACAGATTCAGGTCTTATCCACATCGATGCAGATAAAGCTGAAGCAATAGCAAAACATTTAGAAATGCAATGTAAACCTTCCTACGATCACCTGGATTTCAATCACATATACAAGATCCACAGTCACGTCAGATGTTCACTCAAATCTTCTGTCACTCTAATCCAACTGTACCCACATCACCTGCTGAAATATATGATATAATCAAGAAGTTTAAGAAAAAAAGGCCCCCGGACCTGACGATATCTCCAACAAGGTGATAAAGCTACTACCGCATAGAGCTGTTGTGCATCTGACAAATATAATTAACTCCATCCTTCACTACAAATATTTGCCTTCCTACTGGAAACTGGCGGACATAATACCAATACATAAACCTGGAAAAGACCCTCGATTTCCTCAAAGTTACAGACCAATCAGCCTCATCTGAAACCTCGGTAAAATTGCCGAGAAGGTAATTATTACCAGACTCCAAGAATCAGTACACCAACTAAATATCCTTCCTGAGGAGCAGTTTGGCTTCCGCCAATTTCATAGCACCACGCAACAAATATACAGATTAGTAGAATATATCACTATAGGCTTTAACTGGCGTTAATGCACTGGAACGGGACTGTTTTCCTTGACATAACCAGTGCATTCGATAAGGTTAGGCATAATGGTCTGTTATACAAGCTGATATCAACTGGTATACAATTGGGAATCATTCATCTAATCAAGGCATACCTCTCCGATAGGCGCATGCAAGTTAGGATGTGTGGGGTAGTTTCGACACAAAAACGCATCTTGGCTGGAGTTCTACAAGGATCCTTATTAGCACCGATTCTATTTTCCATATACTTGTATGATATCCCGCACAACCCATTGTCATCAATCAAAGCCCTATACGCTGATGATACAGTGATTGGCCAGATCTTTAAAGCCGCACCTAGCCGACAAGAAACTGCAAGAAAACCTATTGCTAATCGAACAATATTTCACCAAATGGCGACTCCAAGTGAATCCTCTGAAGAGCGTAGCCGTCCTATTCTCTAGAAGATCAATGCTTCCTAAAGAATATATCCTCTTATTCAACACTAAAATCCTATGGCTAATGAGATCAAATATCTTGGTGTACTGTTAGACAGAAAACTGACTTTCAGCTCCCATATCAAGACTCTCTGTGCAAACACATCAAAATCCATAGCCCAGCTCTACCCGCTAATTAACAGAAACAGCAAGCTGAGCACCAGAATCAAACTACTCATATAAAACTGATGGTTCGCCCAATACTCACCTACTATACTCACCTACGCTTCTCCGGCCTGGAGTCATATCGTTAATACTAATATTCTTAAGCTGCAACGTGTGCAAAACAAATGTCTCAGAATGATCCTGAACACCCCATGGTTCGTACGTACTGTGCAACTTCATCGCGACAAAAATGTCCCCTATATTTACACTTTCGTGCAGACTATAGCAATCAAATTCTCCTCAATTTGATTGCTATAGTCTGTAAAAGCATCTGTGCACCCTAACAAACTGATCCAACTGGCTGTAGATTATGACGCAATCGATTATTTCAAACATAAAAGACCAGAAGCCATCTAATCTCCAAGCCCACTCAGGGCGAGCAATTAGCTCATAAAACTATCTCCACTCACAGTTTCTCTTAAGATAGCGGGGAATATGAAAATATTGTAAGTTGTAAGTTCAAGTATAGAAAAGATCATGAACTTTTCTATACTTGAAAAGTATTCTCTTGTAAATCGACTAAGAAGTCAGAGGAAGACCAAACTAGTAGAAATAAAAGTACAATGAAAAAGAATAAGGTACAGTTTGGTAAAAAAAAGTTAAAGTTCAACAGAGGTTGAAAAAATGCTGCAGGTAAGGAAACTTAATGTCAAACAAAAGCGAGATCGTTAGTACACACAAAAAAGAAAAGGGGGGATAAGGAAATAAAAAAAAAAACAAAGTTCACTTGGTGATCATCAACACATTCACGAGGACCAAAGTAATGAAAGGAGTCTAAAACATAAGTATGAATTCGAATTCAAATAGAAAAGCTGTGAATTCAATTACGCACTCAATAAACAGCAGATCACTTAGTGAAAAGTTATACACGGAGGGAAAAAAACAACAACTTTTTTCAGTTCTTTTCCTGAAGCTCATACATTCTTTGAATCTCCTTTTAGAAAGGCTTTTTACGTGGCACACTGTCAAGATGAAAAGCGACTCCTTCCAACAACTTCATGGCTATCCTCTGGTCACTTGGGCAAGCTACTGTATTTGTTCAATGGTCTCGCTCTCTTTACTCAGCGGCACACGTGGGCAGACAGCTAGCGTGAGGGAAGCTTAACGACTTCGTTAGACCAACTGTACTCGTGAAGTGTATCGGATTAAGCGTAGCGAAAAGCTGCGACAAGACTTCTCCGTACGTGTGTTAGCGCACATGTTCTTGGATAGAGAAGTAGCCATTACCTCAAATTACCCGACACTGAACCCTAGAATGCAACGATGATGTGATAGTAATGTTTGCAGGGTCAACCTTACGCAATAGGATATGGATAGGATATCGCCAAACGGCTTTATTTTTCCCTGGAAGAGCTTTATTTTTCCCTGGGAGATTTCTTTTCGTACAAATTTATCTCTCAAAATGGAACCGTATTCATCATCATTTGTTTGAATGAGACCCCTCTTGGATAGTCTATTATTAAAATCAGGAGTGGCCGTTGTACTCTAGAGAATAAACTTAAATGGTTTCAAGCCCTTTCGTACATGCTGGTGAACTTGAACAGTGCCTTTTATGATGAGATGACTTTTTATTTATACTATGCATTTTACTTTACAACGTTTTTCCTTTACTATTTAAGAAAGGGAAAAAAAAACACATTTTTCTTTAATTCTGTTCGTGTGCGAGTGTTCAGAATATTGCATGTGTGTGGGGGGGGGATATATGCGAGCACATTTGACCTGTTATTATTATCTATTCCGTATAACGCTTTTTCTGCACAGCATTCCATCGAAGAAGTCGCATTCGTCTAAAAATCTCTCAAAGTACAGATTGAATCCAACGCACTTTACTCTTGCAATGAATTTGCAACGGAGGTCTGGAAATTCCATTTGGGCATGTTAATAACTTACCATACCTGAATGGCTTCCTTAAATTAATGTAGATTTTAAACTTATTTAAATTGTAAAAGGTGGAAAAAAATACTGATTTATTATGTTTAAAAAATGGAAACATCGCTCATCCTAATATTCATATTGTATTTTAATCCATGCTATCTAAAGACACGCAATCGATCATTTCATAAAAAACACAAGTGCTATTTCTGCCACCATGTTTCATTTCTAGAAATAAATTACATTATTAGATTTAAAGTATTATTACTAAACTAGCGAGAACACTGTAGGCCTGAAGTGGCCTCCAATAAGTGATGAAATGGTCTCATTAAGAGTTATGTTTGGTAGCTAAATCAGGATTCTGGTTTATGTAGTCGTAATCCCACTCGCTGTAATAATGAACTAAAGATTTACCACTTTTCTTGAGTGGAATGTACATAAAAAGAATGTCATACGAATCGGAGATACGTTCATCGGGTCTCCATCAACCCTATCTCCGCCCTATGTCTTTATAAATGTTCATCATATCCTGGATTGGATTATAACCTGGTAATTTTTTTCAATAAAATATTATACCAATTTCTCGACTATTTAAAAATAACTTTTATTGATTAACTAAAAAATATATTTATTTAGTTAGGTTAGTTAGTTTCATCTTTCTTAAACATAACGATTTACACAAGCAGTGTTTCTTTGTCAAAAATAGATACGACTGATGTTTCTTCAAGCGTGTTTGTGTTCAAGGCTGCTTTTTATATTTTCTTGTAAAAAGTATCACAAAACTGATTAGAAAAATCATCTGTTTTGCAGTTTCCATAAAAAAATTAAATAAACTCACTTTAATTCACATGTTCCTCAAGATTTTGGATAGATACGATTCGAAGTGTGTCTCAACACAAAGAAATTTTCCCTAAATGTTTTCAATAAAGAAAAAAAAATGAGAATTTCCTCATATATTAAATTTCGTCATAAATAATAATTTTGAAACACTTTAACTAGAAATTTCTACAAATCTATTATAAAAAATATATTATAAAAAAGCGGATGTTAAATATTAAGAGTAGGAATATTATTCTTGTGGCTGACTGTTTTTCCTCTTGTTCCAAGCTTCCATCGAGTTAACATAGGTTAAAGATTAAAGTATCAAGGAAGATACGAATTATTTTACGCCAAAAAGGTTTTAAATTATGTTTTATTGACACTAGTTTGACTCATTAATTTAAGGATTTGAATCAATGGTAGTATTAGTTTCAAGTAAATTAGTAACCTGCAGGAAGACGACAAATATTACGATTATTTATAATCTGTCGCAATTAATACGATTCTATAAGATATTTTTCAATAAATACTTATGACAACTATTTATACTGGGTGATTTGAGGGTTGAAAGTTAATTAGCTTAAATAATTTTCCATATAGTAATTAACACCATAAAATTTCTCACATGATCATACATACCTCCAAGACAAACATCCTCAAGCTACAAAGACTACAGAACAGATGCTTGCGAATGATTCTGGACGCCCCGTGGTTCATCAGGAACGCCCAGATCCACTGGGACATAAATATCCCCTACATCTCTCCACTACTACACTCCCTAGCAGAAAAATTCTTTATGAAGACATCTATCCATCCAAACCAACTAATACAACAAGCAGAAAACTATGACGGTAATGACCACTGGAAACATAAAAGACCGAAAGCCACCCTAACACTCAACGACGTATAACCACTTCTGCCCACTCAGGGCGAGCTAAAATAGCTCACAAATCTCTCCCATCACTGCTCCCGAAACAGACAACAGGGAATATGAAAAGCGTCAAGCTTCACCCTCTGCGCCATATACTGTATGTCCTGCGTCCTGCATCCTGCCAATCACGCGATGCGAGTTCTCACCAAAACGGCCAATCACGCGTTATCGCGTGGACGTCGCTAACTAAATAAAAAAGTAAAAAAAAAATTGGCTACCACACGAAATTCCAATTTTCAGCTTGGCAATGAAAGTGTTAAGCAAGCTTTTGCTTATTATGAAAAATAATAAGAAAATATGAAAAAAACACCTTGAGAATTAGAATACCCTTAGTGGGTAATGGATGACAATGCTTTAGCCAATGAAGTTCTAACTGAGGCTCTGCCATTGCTGTTACCCTCCTGACAGGATCAGAGCTTCAGTAGCTCAATAACACCTTGTCCCTACACTGTTCTCTACAGATAACGGGGAAGATGAAAAGCATTCTTGCTTCGCCCCTTTAAGCCAGTCCTTATAAGGGCTTACTATGAGGGACGGGTATGATTGGGTCAGTTTTGCGGAAGACGAATACCGGCATGATGGTTGTTGTTGCGAAGAATGTTTTTGATTTCAGTGCTGATTAGTGAGTTTTAGATTTTGTGAATCTTGTTTGATAGCGGAATACAAGGTAAGACTTTGACTTTTAATGCAATTTTCCGGCCCTTGCCCGTTATCTTCGATATTATAAATATTTCTCAGGTAAGCATATTTGAATACTTTTAAAAATGAACAGTTTAAGTCCCGACGACTTTGTCCAATCTCTGGATAAGAAGCTGGCGCTCGATCTCCTCAAAAAACTGTTGAAGAAATTTGAGGTAGAGTGGCCAGGGTTTATAAACCTATATTCAGCGACAGATGACTCCACAGAAGGGGACAACTCAACACCAGGGGAAGAAAGGAAGATGAACCTGATAATCTCTGCTCCCACACCAAAAGACGATACAGAAACCCATGCTCGAAAAAAGCGTAAAACATCGGAGTCTCAGATAAACGAGGGGATGGAAGAAGATGCCCCCAACACGGATCTCCCCACACCCAACAATGAAAAAGTTCCTCCAATTGTACTACGGGAAAAAGAACGATGGACGGCCCTCAGGCCTATTATGCAAAACCAAATTGCCTATTCAAAAAACATAGACGAGGGAGTTAAAATTCAGCCTGCCACAGTAGGCGACTACAGACACTTCACAAAAACCATGGATGCACAACATAACAACGATCTGTGGTCTGAAAATCACAAATGAACCACTAAGGAAAAGAGCCTCGTCGGGCCAGTGCCACAGATGTCAGAAGTACGGACACGAACACAAACTCTGCAGAACAGACTACAAATCCCTCAAATGTGGGCAAAACCACCCCACAGCAACCTGCTCAAGACCCTTGACCTCACCAGCCAAATGAGCGAACTGTGGGGGCCCCACCCGGCAAACTACAGCGGCTGCAGTCACTACCCTAAGAATAAAACAGATAACAAAAGGAAACAGATCTCTCAACCCTGCCCATAGGTACCGGAGTCGACCGCCCCCCAGTTGCATGACAACCAACAAAAGACAACAAAATATCAGCTCTCACAAATGGGAAATACCAACAGTCTGGAAAGCCACCGTCGGAGTAGGACATACGCCGATGTAGCCCGCCCATCCAAAGATATCCAGCGGGACCAAATTCTTCCAAACATGACAACAGTCATCACAGCCTCATTGGCAAACATGCTTCAAGACTTCAGTAAGTCAAACCCTTCACCAAACTCCACAAAAAGATTTCTAAAAGAAACTGAAACCATCTTATCAATGCTTGTTAATGAACAAAATGTTAGTTATTTTTATACTTCAGTAGATGAACCATATGTTTAAAATATCCGAGTCAGAACCATAGGAATTATCAATGGGACAACAAGCTCACCTCCATCTCCATAGCAGATCATTCCATATGGAAATTCCTAAACAACCTCAAGAACAAGTGCAAATCTCCCCCCCTCTCCAAGCAGAACAGCACCTTGCATACACAGATGCTGACAAAGCCGAAGCCATAGAAAGAAACCTAGAGAAACAATGCAAGCCTGCATATGAGAACCTAAACATCAGCCATATATGCAAGATCCATCGTAAAGTCAGGTTCACAGTAAATCGTCCTGATGACAATCCAAGTCCTATAATGCCTACCTCACCTACCGAAATAATCGGCATCATCAACCATCTCAGGAATAAAAAAGCCCCAGGTCCCGACGGCATCACTAGCAAAGTCATCAAGGCACTACCACGCGAAGCGATAGCACATCTCGCAAACATCATAAACTCCATCCTCAAATGGAAGCACTTCCCCATGGAATATAGCTGACATCATCCCAATTCACAAACCAGGCAAAGACCCACACCTACCTTTCCATCAGCCTGCTATCCAACTTAGGGAAAATGGCAGAGAAAATTATCCTCATCAGATTCCAGTATCATGTCAACCAACTAAATATCATTCCACAAGAACATGGCTTCCGTCAAAATCACAGCACCACCCAACAGATCTATAGACTGGTAGAATACATCACCACAGGATTTAATTGGAATCAGCACACTGGAACCATCTTCCTAGACATCTCAAAGGCCTTCGATAAGATCTGGCACCAAGGCCTCCTCTACAAACTTATCATCGCAAACTTTCCACTAAACATGATACACCTGATTAAATCATACCTCTCAAACAGGAGGATGCAAGTCAAAATCAATGAAACAGTCTCAACCCAACGGAAAATCCTCGCTGGAGTTCCTCAAAGATCACTGCTAGCCCTGATCCTGTTTTCAACATCTATATGGCAGACATCCCTCAAAATCCTCTCACATCCACCATCTTCCTTTATGCAGATGACACAGCTATACTAGCCAGATCCCGCCAACCACATCTCGTAACCAAAAAACTACAAGACACCATCCTGAATCAAGAAAAATCGTTTATAGACTGGCGACTACAATTAAACCGCCAGAAAAGCAAAACGATACTCTTCACAAGAAGACAAGCATCCCCCAAAGGAGACACCACCCTGTTCAACTCTAATATTCCCTGGAAAACTGAAGCACAATACCTCAGAATACTTCTCGATAAACGATTATGCTTCAACAGCCACATCAAGAGCACATGCACCAAAGCTTCAAAAGTTATCGCCCAGCTATACCCCTTGATCAACAGACACAGCAAACTAAGCTCAAGAAACAAAATTCTACTCTACAAGACAGTGATCCGTCCCACAATTATATACGCCTCCCCAGCCTGGAGCCATACCTCCAAGACAAACATCCTCAAACTACAAAGACTACAGAACAAGTGCCTGCGAATGATACTGGACGCTCCGTGGTTCATTAGGAACGCCCAGATCCAGCGGGTCATAAATATCCCCTACATTTCTCCACTACTACGCTCCCTAGCAGAAAAATTCTTTATGAAGACATGTACGCATCCAAACCAACTAATACAACAAGGCGGAAACCTTGATGGTAATGATCACTGGAAACATAAAAGACCGAAAGCCATCCTAACAGTCAACGACGAATAACCACTTCTGCCCACTCAGGGCGAGCTAAATTAGCTCACAAATCTCTCCCATCACTGCTCTCAAAACATGGAATATAAAAAGCGTCAAGCTTCACCCTCTGCGCCATATATGTCCTGCGCCCTGCGTCTTGCTTATTATGAGGATTAATACCCTTGGAGTGTAATGGATAGCAGTGCTGTAGCCAATGAAGTTCTGAGTCTCGGCTATTGCTATTACCCTCCTGCCATGACCAGAGCTTGATATATCCCAATAACACCTTATCCTTACACTGTCCTCTACACATAACGGGGAATATGAAAAGCATTCTTGCTTGGCCCCTTTAAGCCAGTCCTTTTAAGAGCTTTAAGGGCTTATTATGAAATTTCTTAAATAATTTAATAATTATTTAA
Source organism: Typopeltis vanoorti (assembly GCF_054136105.1). Classification (NCBI taxonomy): domain Eukaryota; kingdom Metazoa; phylum Arthropoda; class Arachnida; order Uropygi; family Thelyphonidae; genus Typopeltis; species Typopeltis vanoorti. The sequence continues at coordinate 88,498,452 of NC_143551.1, forward strand.
ATAGTTTACTTAAGTAATTTTCCATATAGTAATTGACACCATAAAATTTCTAACATGATTCATATATAATATTTGAAGTAAGCATTTGCTTATTATTGCTTATTGTTACCCTCCTGCCATGATCAGAGCTTTAGTAACTCAATAACATCTTATCCCTACACTCCTCTACAGATAAAGGGGAAGATGAAAAGCATTCTTGCTTCGCCCCTTTAAGCCAGTCCTTATAAGGACTAAAAGCTTATTATGAAACTTCTGTATCTTTTGTTCAAAATCTTTAAGAAGATTTTGAACAAAATGTTAGTTATTTTTATACTTCAGTAGATGAACCATATGTTTAAAATATCCCTAAGTTATCCATAATAAATAATTTGCTTTTCAGGAACGTCGTTCTAGTGAATACTTCGGATGGTTTCTAGTCAAACTTCACATTGAAGTTTGCACGATTGTCAATTTACCAATTGAAAATCAATCATTCCATAATGAACTTGAGGATATAAATTTTAATTGTTACTTCGTTTCAAACAGTGAAAATCTTATATAATAATACTGGAAAGGCAATTATTAAAATTTACATCAATGAATAACACTGCAAAGGAATTGTGAAATTAGGAAAAGTGTAGATAGTAAGTTAGTAATGATGCAACTTTTTCATGTAGTACTATCATATCCTGTACACCCCTTGAGGGTACATGGCAGAATTTGATGATGATGATGATGATGATAATGATGATGTAGAAGAATTGTGAATTCGATCATTTATAATCATTCAAAAACACTGAACTTTCAGATACTATAGCGTCTGGAAGAGACTCCAACTTGGTGAGAATGTCAGATTTGTTTGCTAGCATCATTTCGTTTATATTTTCAAAATGTTCCGATAGGCGGCACACTTCCAACAGAATTTAAGAAGAGTATGACAACAGCCATAAAATCAGATTAAAAAATGTGATTAAAATTACCAAGCGATCATCCACCTCTGTATTTCTATAATATATTGCAGAAAATAATAAAAAATTAACTTATTGAAATTTAAACATTGATATTAACTTAAATTGGAAACATTTCTAACAATGTTAGAAAATTAATTTTCCGTAGGATACAATTTCTCATTATATTATTTCAAGCTAGGGGGGATTTAATCCTAGTGCAGTTACACTTGTCATCTTCCTATAAAATAATATGGTTATAATAGAAAATAATATGATTGGTTCAATCATTTATTTTACAAAATATACACGCAGCACAATGCATGTGTTGTTTGAGAAATCTGCACTTACGATTGGACACAATTAGGTAGAATATGCTCTGCTTTTATTCAAATTGAAAATATGTCTTCTTGTTTATGTTTTTGAAGCAACAATTAACGACTTTAAAAGAAGACAAAAAAGAAAAAAAATTAAGTATCTTTTTAAAATTAATATATTTTAAATAGTAAACTATTATTATTTCTTTGAAATTTGAATTAATATTAAATTTACTTAGAAATTAAAAAAATAATAATACCATTTCAAACACCATATATTAAATTTAATCAATTTTATTTATATTTGATCCAAAAAATATATGATTCGCTTCAGAGTGCAATATCCAATACCCTTGGAGGGTAATGGATAGCAATGCTGTAGCTAATGAAGCTCTAACTGAGGCTCCGCTATTGCTGTTACCCTCCTGCCATGATCAGAGCTTTAATAATAGCTTAATAACCTTATCCCTACACTGTCTGCTACAGATAACTGGGAATATGAAAAGCATTCTTGCTTCGCCCCTTCAAGCCAGTCCTTATAAGGACTATGATTCGCTTCAAGTGAGAGGAGAATCGACCGTGAGATGCGGTGATTAATACCTTTGGAGGGTAATGTATGGCAATGCTGTAGCCAATGAAGTTCTAACTGAGGCTCGGCTATTGCTGTTACCCTCTTGCCATGATCAGAGCTTTAATAGCTCAATTAACACCTTATCCCTACACTGTCCTCTGCAGATAACTGAGAAGATGAAAAGCATTCTTGCTTCGCCCCTTTAAGCCAGTCCTTATAAGGATAAGGACTAAGATTTGCTTTTTCTAGGCTATGGTATTTCTTTCTTTAACAGTTAATGTAATAGTATTTAAATAATATATAACGATTAAACGTTTTGACGAACATGATATCTTTAATGAAAATATAAGCTTCAATCTCAACGTTATTTAGCAGTTTGAAGAAAATAATTTATAAGTTGCCTTTTACTAGAAAATAATGTGCGACCAATGGTTTATTACAAATTATTTATTATGAAATGTTCAGCAAGGAAAGAGGACATCTGCAATAAGAATAATTTGAAATACGAACGCAAGGAAGTATAACAAAAATTAAACAATGTGTACATGAAAGTAAAATCATGAATTAACATGGAAGTACAGCCGTATTGCACTAAAATTCTAACAATGTTAAAAATATATTAATTGAGACAGACTATCCGATCTACTGAAGAACCCTTATTTTTTCCATCCCAAAATATCAGTTGTATCTGTTTGTCTCAAAGAACATCAGAATTATATAAAATACAATCGGCCATAACAATCTGCTGCTGCAGAAAGACGATTACTTTTGAACGCGAGATTCTTGGGGGAAAATACCATAGTCCTGCACAAAAGTCTTTTCTCGTGGAAAGACTATTATACAAAGAGCAGTGACGAATTGCTAAAACTCAATAGATCTAATGGTTGCTCACTATCCCCTTTGTAGGATGGTGTGCTTCTGAACTCTTTTCATCGCAATTATATTGTCAACATCTTTAGGACTTTAGTACAAAATAACCATTGTAATCTATGTTCGGTCCAAAAAGTATTCTTTGCAGTCTGGCTCATATGGATGACCACAGTGACATAGCTAACCTGTTCGGCTTGATCATGATCATCTATAACCCCACCCTCCCCACCTAACTAACCGAATGCTTCCAGTTCTTGTCAAGATGAAGAGGTAGTTAACAATAAATCAAATAGTGCAATCGAAAGCATCCAATTTTATAGGAATTCGTGAAACCAAATTCGGAACTTCTACCAGAATCCCGAAGAATGTTTAAGTGCTTAGCTCTGGTAACAAGTAGAAGTAGTAGTCCGGAACGTAGAATGACACTTTATCCTACTGGTACACACACACACACACACACACACACACACACACACACACACACACACACACACACACACACACACACACACACACACACACACACACACACACACACACACACACACACACACACCAATTAGGAAGACATATCACCATGAACAGGTTGCAACGGATCATTCACAATGAATAAGTTCTTTTTAACATTTATCGCGTGGTCTTTGGGGGATTTGAGCTACAAAGAAAATATCCTCCATATCATAATGCTTCCACCTCCTGCCTATTTCTGCTGGACTTTCACATTAGGCTGATTCCTTTCCTCGGGTGGTTTTCGCTTCACCGTCCACCTATTGCCCAGATGGCATAGGTAGAACGAGATTCATCCTAAACGGCAGCTTTTCTTTTCAGTTCGTCAATGATCATGATCTGTCAGTTGCAACCTGTAAACATAGTCGGCAATGAAGCAATGCGTTCTTCTAGAGGGAAAAAAAATCGTTGATTCGCTAGTCATGATGATAAGAATCTTTACTTTATACCGATCTGTTTCAGCTGAAGGAGTTAGCCAGAGGACACAATGAATCAATAGACAAAAATACTATTAGTGAACGGCAGATGGCATAGTGTGCGCATGTGTGGATGGTAGATTATGCAGTGTGTAGGGAATGGAGTGTGTCCTCTCATCTCGAGTCCTTGGACTCCATATCGGAATCTTCGTTCTAGTGATAAGTTGTGTAGTTTAATTACATGAGGAAAATTATTCCGACATTCGCAAATGTTTTATTTTTTAAATCTCCTAAGATGAATAATGAAAACCAAATAATCATTTAAGCAGAAATAATTTAGTTCGACTGTCAAGTTTTTTTTTCAATTTCCCTAAGCGTTACAGCTCTTTATAAGATTAATTTTGAAGTCGTGTGCATTACAGAATGAAATTTAGTTCTTTAGATCTTAAAGTACAGTTTATTTTTAGTGGGTTTCCGAAGAAGATAATTAATCTCCCAAGAACTTAATGAAAATCGCAGAAACTTTCAAAAACTTTAACTCCTAAAGTGTCCTAATAAAACTTCTGATTCCTTGTCGTAGAAAATCTGAATACAACTTCTTTGGATTAACCACGTGCCACATTTCTTTTAATCATATTGTCAATATTCGATTCATTTTTCATCATCTTAATAGCTCATTCTCTCTCTCTCTCTCAAGCACGTACACGCACACGTGGTAGGTTTTAATCTTCTCTCACTTTGATCTACTGTCCAACTCTCTAAATTATCCTTAGATATTTTTTGAAATAATGTATGCTCAACATCTTTTTATTTTCTCTCTTTAGCTGCCAAGTGAAAGGCCATTAAATGGAGCGTGCAATCTGGAAACCTGTGCTGGGAATTCGTTCGCTGATATATGGTAATGTATTAATTTTTTTCTTACTTTGGGAACAAAAAAAAAAGAAACTTCATTTGTGGGAAGAGCAATTTCGCTTAGAATAAATTGAGTAAAAAGAAGATAAAAAGAAGAAATGTTTGCTTATTAAAGGTACATATCAGTACCTTTTACATATAGCACTTAATTAACTCGTTCCTAGACCACAGCAACGTGATATGAAGCTGTCGTAACGTCCTACTCTTATAGATTCTCTTACGAGTTTCGCATCTGAGGATTTTTCTGAATATTTAAAACATGCATTGCTGTTTAGTCAGCTACGTTTGTTGTTTTAGAGTTTCATTTGGAATGTGGAGACTCTGTTATGCAGCAGTAGATTTGAAGACATCAGTAAAGTACCTTGTTTGGTGAAGACAAAGTAATCATAATAAATAACCAAATGGGAAAAATTATGAACACAAATATGAATCGATTCTATTCAATAGCTGGATGAATGAGTAATAGTATCTTGAGTTTAAAACAATGGTAACCATTTTAATGACTTAGGATGCTACGGGTAAAGTTATTATTGGTCAGTCAGTGAGAGATATCCATTAAGGATAGGAGAAAGTTGACAGGAGATAAAACCGAGTCCTTAGGCACTCCTGTGTTGGTGTTCTTTGTTCATAGAGATTGCGTTATACACGAAAATACTGTTAAGCAGGAAACATTAGAAAAATAAAATAATAAATATTGCGAATTCGTAAAAATGATCACACAAAATTCATGTATAATAGGTAGTCACTCTTGTATCGGAGTATAGGTGCATTTGTTCTCACCCAGTGAATATTTTATATGATGATCGGCAGAGGTCTACTCACGCATCTCTTATGTTCGTAGATTTCATCTTCTGCTGAATGAAAACACCACGTTCTAGGAAGGAATAAACCTCTGCATGTGCATGTCAGGAATCTAAAAGAAGCAAGCTACTATTCAGATATTCATAATTCTGTTCAGGACTTCATACATACATTCATGAGGTCCTGAACACGTATTTGGAAGTGTATCGATTCTACATCGCTAACATTCCTTGAGGGGGGGGGAGATGCGTTTCTTGTAAATTGTCATACGAAAACCCATTTTACTTCTAATAATCCCGTTTATCTTCCGACATTGATGTTATATAAGATTTCGTTCCTTTTAAACAGCAAAATGCTAATTTACCCAGAACGTTTTACCAACGTGCAGAAACCCACCAACTACTTATGAAAGCAGGAAAAAATATATATTCAAAAATAGCAGGGATTAATTATCTATTATCCTTCCATTCACTCATTAATTTTTTTACCTAATACATTTACCTGATTATCTTTCTTTAGCTTTATTTCTCTTTCTTTCACTTATTATTTTATATGATACCGATTCTCCGTCTTTATTTATTTTATCGGCTTCGTTCTTATATTCCTTAGCCAATCTCCTCCTCTTAAGCTCTCTTACTCCTTTTACTTTTTCCTTCCGTTGCTTTTCTATCTTTCTTTCTATCTGTATCCATTGGTTTGATTATCTGTCTGAATTTATCGCACCTTCTCTAGTTATCTATCATTCCTTGTTTAGTTCATACGTGTTCTTTTGTCTCTATTTTTTTCTCTTTGTTTTATCTCCCCTTTATCTCTTTCTATAGTTATCCATTAATCTCTAGGACCTCCGTGACGCAGTTGAAGGGAAAACCTGACATTTTGCCAATCAATGTGAAAAACCAGGATTCGATTCCCAACTAAGTTGTGAAGAACTTTTATTAGGGTTTTTCAAACAAAAAATAAAATAAATCCAAGGTAATCCAATCACGCGTAAGTAGTAGAAGTTTAATCCCACAGAAAACAGGCAAACAAGCCGGATGACACACACACACGCGCGCTAAAATGAACTGACATAATATAATAACTCCATAACTTTAATTTTCTCTCGTATGAGTATTTATTAATACTTCAATAAGTCAGGGGCTATTTTCTGACATATTGTTGTTATTTTGTTCAGTGTTATTGACTTTCCTACCAGTGAGCTGGATTCGATCAGGATGAAATATCAATATCAGAACAAACTCTTTCGACTTCCAACCTACTAAACAAAATAGAATAAAACAGTATAATAGTCCTTTTCTCAATTGTGTATCTGAAATAACTGTTATTGAATAACCTGCATTAACACAAAACATATATAAAATTATCTAATATAACTTTGTTATTGCAAATAGAAAGATTGTTTTGTGTTTTTTATTATTCAGTTAGTTTTATATATAAGCCATAAAATACACCTTTAAATTTTTCATATAATATCACCTAAAGAAACTCAAGTAATGTTGTATTGTGGATCTCAAATGTGTCAATACATTGTGGGTGAAGTTTCATTATGATATTTTCCTAGCATTCTCGTAAACATCCACTATTAGCGTGCTGTAAGCATCGATGAGTTTAGCTCTTATAAAGAATACTTAGTTTTGCTATTTGGATTAATACATGAGTTATGTGGGAGCACACTCTTTACAGGGGTACACACGATTGTGGTATTGATTCTATTGTTCAGTTTAAAAAAAAAATTCAATGCATCGAATTTATATCTTGAGATTGGCTATCTTTTACTTCCATTATGTTCGTTCGCCACAGGAACACAGAAGCAGTTTGTCTTCCCTATGGTGACAATAAATATGACATAAAACAATCTTTCCCCTCCCTGGAATTGTGTTACTTCCTCATCCATTGTTCGCTTTGCGTATATATATATATATATTTTTTTTTTTCTTTTTTTTGGTTCACTTTGAGCAGCTGTTTGTGCGGTTCGCTGCACGTAGCCTTGACCCACTACTGAAGCAGACGATGAAATACTGTCCTCCCTTTTACGGCAGGGACACACGATGGCTGTTATCATACGAAGACGCCTCGTTGGAAGCTGTGTTGACATTAAAATGATGAAGTCTGAAGTGAGTATCGCTGTCCGCTCACTTCAAGCCTTGGTGGTCTGTCTGAAATTCAAAGCCAAGGTCCAATTTGAAAAAAGAGAACTTGCGAAGCAATGATGATGGACAGAAGGGAGCGTAAAGGAAAAGAATGAGAGGCGGAAAGAAATAAAAAAAAAATAATAATAAAGAGAGAGAACTGACTAAAGAAAAGAGATATCCGTACGCTCTTTCTTCTTCTTTTTAAAGAAACCTCACTCATCTCCGATTACATACAGCGGCATAGATGGATCACACCCTTGAGATAAACAGTAAGAAACAATGTGTGAGATGTGAAAGGTAAAGTACTAGAGAACTTGAAAGATGAAGACTTCGGTCAAGGATGTCTCAACTTATTTATTACGCTCATGGCTTCGATGTCATCACAATGGATTTAAATTTCATCTTTGGATTTATTCTTAAACTTGAAAAATCTTTCTTAAAAGTCGGCGTAATTTTCTTGCTTTGATAAAAATAAAAGTTTAAAAAAAAATTATTTTCTAAAATTTCGTCTCTCTATCTATCTATCTCTCTGGTCTTTCTCCCATCCCCCACATTTGAATAACTGATGTCGTTTCTATAACAATCTGCTTTAATGCCTTGCCTTATTTCGTTTACCAGGAACATATTGATCCTTTGGGGTAAAGAAAATCCCCTTTTTTTTCATTACATTGGATTATCTTGTAGCATACATATGGACAACCATTCCATGTTACCCGTGTGTGTGTGTGTGTGTGTGTGTGTGTGTGTGTGTGTGTGTGTGTGTGTGTGTGTGTGTGTGTGTGTGTGTGTGTGTGTGTGTGTGTGTGTGTGTGTGTGTGTGTGTGTGTGTGTGTGTGTGTGTGTGTGTGTGTGTGTGTGTCGCGAGATTCAGCGTTAGTTACTTACTCTCTGATTGAACAGTTGTGAGAAATCCACAGATGGAGGTGATGCTTTGAGAACATCTTCATTTCCTCTGGCATTTCTTGATCATATATCGATTATATCTATTGAGGGGAAACTCTATCGTCTCTCTATATATTTCGTTTCTTGTTCAATTTTTTTCTATGATTTAGTATTTATTTAATTATTTTCGTCTTTTGTTTTATTACAATTTTAGGATTTATTTTCATAGAAGTCTTGGTCCTTCTGAATATTAAAATACTCTCAAAACTATTCCAATGATTCTTCTCAATAACAACATAATAAAACATGCACGCAATAGCTGAAGTTCTCCAAGACTAGTACAGAGTGACATATTTATTTATTTAAAAATGCGAGTTTTAATTTTAAAGATGTAAAGATTTAAATGAATGCGAAAAAAACATTTTACTAAATTTTTATTGTTAGTTTAATACAACTTGTTATCCAACTATAGCATCGTTATTACTTCATGGATGGCTGGGCACGTAATGTGGGCTATGGATAAGGATAATTGCAGCAATAACCATCAATATTTTGCAGACGATATTGAATTTATTGAATTACTATGAAAGAAATCAACAAAATCTCTCTCTTCTTTTGTGAGAGGACTGATTATGCAGAGAAGCTTCTATACGGTCAATTTTAATGAAGCAAGTCGACTTATTTGTTACATTATCCTATAACAATGGAGCCTGAAAATAATATTTTACACTCATTAACGCCGATCAATGAGATGTTGCCATAAATAACTAATAATTATCGCATATTTCATCAGTCGATATCCGAACTGCTCATTAATCAGACTTGAGACAATCTATTCTATATTATTCTTGTCACTTTTCTCATATCAAAGATTAAAGCAAATCCATAGGAATGCTTAATGAGGGAAAAAATAGATACAGTTAATTATGATTTAAGAGAAATATAACACTGTTTTACAATGTATCACTTTTTATTCTAGGCGCCATATTAATTTTCACACTGGACAGGATTAAACGATATTTTACAATCTCACTATGTTGTTATGTTTATAAACGTAATGATGTTTTACGAGATCTGATTGCAGCGTTGGTAAAATGAGTGTTTAGCACTTTGTCATTCTTAGTGTCAATTTGTTGAGAGATAAAAAAATGTGCTTATTAATGTATCAGTGATAAATCTGAACATAATTATGTCAGAAGAAGAAAAAGAAAGTTCATTTCTTCTTCTTCTTCTTCTTCTTCTTCTTCTTCTTCTTCTTCAGTTAGATAGATTTCATTTGTAAATACACAAACCAATACCCGATACGTGAAACAGCCTTATATATAAATATATATATATCAATTGTTAGGAATAGCAGCTGAAATTAGAGAGACATTATGATATTTAAATATTATTAATACAAGAAAACATAAATAGTTTATTTAATCTTAGTTATTTTTTGTAATATTAAATTTTAGATATTTTAGTTAAAATTATGCAAAATATTCTGTAAATTTAGTTTATTATGTTCTTTAATTCTCGTACACCTCTTACAAAAATAATTACTTTTACTTCTTTAATCAATGTTTTCAGTTCTTATTGAAATGTTTAATCACCACATCTCACGGGCAATTACGGGAGATGCCGTGATTAATACCCTTGGAGGATAATGGATGGCAATGCTGTAGCCGATGAAGTTCTAACTGAGGCTCGGCTATTGCTGTTACCCTCCTGCCATGATCAGAACTTTAATAGCTCATATCTTATTAAAATGTTAAAATAAGTGAGGATATTTATTTCATTAGAGAAAATCATTTTATCTAATAAAAAAAAACAAGCATCGCATCAATGAACTTTTTATTGGGAATTTATATTTTTTGCAAATATTATGTCATTGCAATACCGCACTGTGCAAAAAACTATAAGCATGTTACGTTGGTTTCCATGTTGATATTGTTTCTTATTTTCACTTGGTTCCAACTCCAAGTAATTCACTCTACATGGATTTTCATACAAGTTTTGTAGCAAATCGTGAAAGAATGGATTTATAAACATGTCAAAAGAGCTTTATCAAACAAGAATACGTAATTTTGTTACATTTGTTACAAGCTTATTTGAAGCATGCGCAGTAGACTGGACTTTTGCCTTGTCACCCTATCGGTGAGTAAAATAAATAAAACTACAGAACGTATAGAGAAATAAGTTCCCATTAAGCATATTATTTTACTTGAAATTAATGTAGTTAAAGTGATAAGTAGAACGCCTATTTGGAAGATTCGTAGATCTAAGTATATCATGGTTCAAAGTCTAAAATCTTAAAAGAAGATGGATTCGTCAATAAAAAAAAAGAGTTGCCGTCGTTTCGGTTCCTCTTTGGAGGGTCATCAGGATTTGTCCTAATGATGACTCTCGTGGGAGGACGGAAGGGTCGACAACAGATTACTGGCAGTTTTCAACATGAAGAAGCGAAGCCAAGAAGAAGCAGATCGCCAAGATGTAAGATATTCATTTTTAAGTTAACGCATGAGTTAGTATCTAAACTTAGCCTTAAAGGATTGATATTAGGAAGCTCATTTGCTTAGTTTAGGAAATATACACTATCCAAAGATTTCATTTAGTTGTATATGGCGATAAATCTGAACCAAACTTCGCTTGGTATTGAGTATAAACATCAATATTCAGTCTGTAAAATGATTGCGAAATCGCCGCAACTATATATCTGTAGATAGCGTCTTTAACTATCTCATTCCATAGCGTAAGGATGACACTTATGACCCGAAATGACATAAACCGTGATTTAATACCTCATAAACATGAATGGTTCTTCTATCATGTGTGCTTGGTACGAATCTAAGAGCGCTTCGCTGAAGAATTAAGAGACATGCAAAACCGTAATTCTGCCATCTAATCCCAGTTACACCCAAACATACACATACAATAGTTTATTTATTTATATGGCTGTCTATTATAGGCCTCAGTTTTCTACGTTAACAGAAGCTATTTATTATCAATAAGCAAAAAATATACGTTTAACTCTTCGGTTACATTTTGCTTTCTTAGACATCTTTATAGAACCGTATCATTTGTCTTTGATTTCTACCATCCTTATATTTGACTTTTAATGTCTGGATACCTTCTATTTTTATCGTTTAATATTTCTTTATTCAGTTATGTTTATTATTTTCTCTTTTTGTACAGTTTTTTCAATGCAAACGTTATTATAACATCTTAATCCGAAAGAGAGAGAGAGAGAGAGAGAGAGGAAGCGAGAGATATATCAAGGACTACTCTTGAATTAACCGTAAATCTAGAATCATAAAGTGTCTTCAGATTTTAAGAACTTCAGCCAAATAATCTTATCCTCATAAGATTCACGTCTTCTTTTGTGCTAAAATCCATTATCGTACGAAGATTTTTGTCTCGGTTTCGACGCAGGTGAGTTGTTTCTCAGATCAGTTGATAATCCCAGAAGAGAGTTTAAAGCCCCATTGACTTAAGTCATCTTTACGAATAACTGGTTATATTTTACAACTACGAGATACATGCGCATTTTTACCCAGAATAATATCTTTGCACAAGGCCTATAAGATGGATTATGTAAACCTTTATAACCGGATTAAGTTCACTTTATCTTTCCCACCAATGCACGAAAAGCAACAAAGCAAATAGACCAACATCAGTATATAGATTTAAAAAAAAAAAAGGAATTATCCTCTCTTGCAGTGGGATTTCTGCATGAGTGAAGAGCAAACCGTTTGGTAACACGGATATGTTTGTATTACATCCCTTCTTATTAATACAACGGTGCTTCCACTTCCTTTAAGCGATGAAACTTCTCTAAGACGGAAAGGAGTCCATCTTACGGTGAAGAAGCATTTGTGAAAGAACAACTATAAAGACTCTCCCCTAGCAGATTCTATTCTTCGTTTTCTTAAATGACTAGTCGCAATTATTACATCATTATTTTCTCGTTTTCCATTTATTTAGTATAAGAGGGATGGATCCACTTATTTCCTTATAGATGTTTCGCAAATCCACTTTACACGTGTGACCATTCCTGATATTTCGATTGAGTTTTCTCTTTATAAACTTTATACTTGGCCGTGTTGTCTACTAACAAGCAATGCTATATTTGCTTTTAGTGTAATTCGTATAATTTAACTTTCTCACTTCCTCCGGTTTGATTTTAAAATAAAGGATATGCTGAATTAGTTTATGAGCTATTCAGTGATCAGCAAGTGTTTCGAATATGTAAAGAAGTAAGAGCCACTGTCTTAGGACCTCAGAATGAACTCTTTTAAAAGGCTCTTGTTATGCATTCGTATCACCTTCAGCAAGTAAAATTCATGAATAGAATGCTTCAAAATGTTCTTGAAACTGGATTGCTTTCGCGATCCGGATAAGATGAAATTGTAAGTTGGCTTATTTTTTTGAAAACAGTAGACAGAATTTGGTCTACCTGAATATTAAGGGACCTTGCTTTTATTGCATCTAATACTGCATGTACAGAGACTTGAAAACCAGACTTAGACACTGCATCGTCTAGTTTACTCACTTTCATTTTTCTGTCAGTCTGTCTGCCAAGTTTTGTCAGAAAGGTCTGACCTTTTTTTCTTATCTATAAGGCACTAGACAGATGTTTATCCTTAATAATGTTCTCAGTGTTCTCTGTTTTCCTTGTGTAAACGACACATTCATTTAAAAACAGGAATCTGGTTGTATGATTGGCTGTTGTTATAGATTATTCAAAGCAAAAAATAAGGCTATGACTAAAATGTATTATGTCTGGTCTGTAAATTCCTGATATTTACAGACCAGACATTCATTCATTCCCGGACTAGTTTTCCATGTTATGCTGGATGATAAACCCATGTTTCGGGATGAAAACTTTCACCACTTTCATATCATCCTTATATGAAAAGTTCTTATAACTAGTTCTCTCGTATAACGATAGGAATCGCATTCTGATCTCTCTAACTAAAGTAGAAACAATATCTAAATACTGCAAACATTTTGCACCCTATTATGAAGAATGTTGACTACATTATATCATATCATTTTTCTCTTTTTTTCGTGCTTCTGACTAAAATAAGCTACCAATGGCCATTGCAGTCTCTTTAGGTCCGTCGTGTACACAATCTACAAACATCAAATGCGAGAATTAAGGAGGATGCTGACCATTAATTGCATTCAATTCGATGATAAATCATTCTTTGTTATACTCTCTGTACATACTTATTAGTGGGTGCTTCTTCTTCTAGCATTTCTAGAAATAGGAAGCACGTAATTTAAAAACAGATACAAATAAAAGAAAATATAGGAAACAATTGAGAGAATATATTAAAAAGAAAGAAAGAAAAACGAAATAGAATAGAATAAAAAGAAGAAATAAAATTAGAAAAAGAAAGAAAGAAAGAATAAAAGTTGATTGAATATATAGAAAAAATAAAGAAAGAAAAAAAAGAAAGAGTGATCGAATGGATGAAAAACGAAAAAAAGGAACTCAGAGAATAATTGGAAAAACAAAGAAATAAATTACTAAAATTGAACAGAAGAAAAAGAGAAAAAAGCTAGAATAGAATAGAAAAAAAAAGAAAAAGAAAATTTATTAAATTTATTCCTTTAATAAGCTTGTTAATGAAAAAAAAAAAATCTTAAAAAGCAAATGCAGCAAAGTAGGTTTTAAGGCTTCTTAAGGGCACAATAGGTCACACTTTCCCTTTAACGGGAATCGAAGTTGTCAGCCAAACACATAACACTGGGAAAAGCACATACGTATTATCAATAACTCAAAAGAATTCCTTATGTTCTCGTTCTCTCCTATTTTATCGTCCCTTATTTTATTCCGTACTGCCCCTTAGTAGATATAAAGGCGGTTCTGGATACGTGCACGCATCGTGCCTTCATGGCGAAATGGCATGCTCGCAGTTCGTTGTCTGCATCCTCCCCTGTCGTCTCATTACCAAGCTTGGTGGAGCGAAACCGCTTTTTTTTTCTTCGTTCGTCAGTCTTTTTTGTCGCATCTTTCTACTGCATAGGATTATGGGATAGAGTCTTGCATGCATCGCTGACTTCTAGTGTCGTGTAAATATCATTGGTGACATTTCTTCTGACTTGTGTGCAAGACATGCGTGACAGAGACCTCTAACGGATATAGTCGTTGATAAAGACAAACCCATGACTGGATTTGGAGATTTAAGTTCAACTAAGATTACAGATTCCTAGCGGATTAATAGGTTAAACTCAAAAACGCTAACGCTGTGTTTTTTTTTTCGGATGTCATACATTATTTTCTGTATTTAAAATACGTAGTTCGACCCTTTTTTAATTCATTCTTAAACGGGGGGCGGGAGTTCGTAAACAGTGGATTAAACATACATATGTAAAATATCTACAGGACTTTTTCTCAGTCCTATTCCCGATTGGCTATTTAAATTTTCATCGCAATTTTACAGTTGCTTGTAAATAAGGACGTGTACGAGCATTTGGTTCTATTATTTTGCGTTTTATTTATCCTTATTATATTTATTTTTATATCTTACGGAGTCGTCTATCTCTCTCTTTTCAAAAAAAGTAAACTAAATAAAACTCTAATGAGCCTTATCAAAGGAATTGTATTGATTATTTAGCGAACTGCTCTATGTTTCATCCTTCATGTTTTGCAATATTAAATCATAATCCCTTTCTTTTATACTAAACAGAACGAAGAACACCTAACAACACGGAATTTGAAGTAAACAAATTTTGAATTTGACATTTCAGGCATTTAGATGAAGTGTGAGTGTCAGGAGGCTGTTGGAGATAAAAACATCGTTTATACTCAATGACAAGACTCCGCTTTGGTATTTCAACTGCATATCTTTAAAACATGTCAGGTAAACGGAAGAGAAATGTCAAGAAAAATGTTCTACTCGTTAATGATAGGAGTTTATTTACTTTCAAGTGTGACGAAAGAATTTTTTTTAACAAAAAAGACCCTAAAATTTAAATTATTAAATGCATACGACAGATAATCTAAGCTGCATTGAATAAGTTATTTTTTCACTAATGTTTCTTTAATAATTGATATATTTTTTTCAGAATTCGGTTAACATTCTGTGGTTCTGTAGAGAAAAATAAATTTGAACTCTATAATGTGCATTCGAAATGCTCACATAAAGAAACATATGCCCTGTTGATAATGATAACTAAATATCTACGTACATCACTGTTTTTTTCCTAATAATTGTTTTTTTTTTAATGGATGACGATTAAAATCGCGAAAGACAGACATGACATTCGCGGGATTTTGTTATTTCCGAATTTTTCAGAATAGCAGTAAAGGTAAGATAAAGAAACACGATTTGTCATTTATGAGAGAACGATATCACAAGTCTATGAGGCTTAGCATATGGGTTCGACTTATATAGAGTTTGTTCTACGGGATTACTTACAAAAATAAAATTATATCTTTCATAAACGGAAAACATTTAAGCTGGAATACGAACAGAATTCGTTTATTCTCCCGAATCGACTTCAATCGAGATATAGCAATCGTTACGACATAATTCCACGAATCATTCATTTGACCCGTCACCAACTGTGTATTTTACACTCTAAGGCATACCGAGTGCATAAAACGCTTGGATTAGATTAGAGCTCACGAGTTCAAATGTTGCAGAAATTACACGTCGATGTCAAACCTAACTGGACCACATTCGCACCGGAAATGCTATTGTAGATATAGGAATACATCTAAACCACTTCTCTAATGTTGCTACCTTCGCATTTCTGGTCATGTGCATCCATTCATTTCTCTAATTTGGAAACTGTTAATCCAAGCAGCATAACAGAACAAGAGTGATACATTGCGAGTGGAATAATATTCCGTGATTATACTGTACTCAGAAGAAACAATAGTGGCAACCCTATTAATCTGAGCATTCTGAAATATTATATAATCCTTCAGGTACCATGACGATATATTTTCTGGCACCACAGTCCTACTGTGACAATCAGATTTCAGCTCCTCCTAGATTTATTTTTTTTTTGTGGATTTACATAAAGCATTTCTGGCATCAAGTGAAGGAGAATACCGAACTATGTCTGGATAATTGAATAGAAATACCGCAGTCTTCATCGAAATTATGTGCACATTATAGCCATCACAATAGAAATCATTTATTCATGTGTTAGTAATTCATAGAGACAGTTAATTTCGAAGACTTTTTGAGATGAAAATCGATAAATAATTCTGTCAGTACTCGAAATAAACATCAGTTCTGAGTTACTACAAAGTATCGTCTTAAAAATAAGAATGTAGGTTTCATTTCATTATAATGAACAATTAAAACCAAATTTATATTACGCAAGTTGTGCTAAATAGTATGATGAGTATAGGATTAAATAATCTCAAAAAGTTTGAAATCGTTCGCGACTGTTAATAATTCCACTCTTTGTCACCAGGGTGCGCATGTTATTGTGTTAGTACCATGATGACTCAGTAGTGGAATCCATACTTGCGAATTCAGAACTTTTTCCAGGAATAAATGATAAGCCAAGAGTCAAAACCCGCAGTTTGTGAGCTGCATGTCATGCAGCTTGGCAAATTGTTGCGGCTTTTCAGAGATTAGTTCGATGTTTTTAATTAAAAAAAATAATTGTAGGTAGTCTATTACTATTTTCTATTTTATTAAAAAGTCTTTTATTTCAGGGTCGTAAATTATAGTAATTTATTATTATTAATTCAGTAATTTATTATGCCATAATTTCCCATCAGAGGGAGCAATGTTCTTTATGACATATTTAGAGAAATTGACTGTTTTTAAATTATGCCATAATTTCCCATCAGAGGGAGCAATATTCTGTATGACATATTTAGAGAAATCGACTGTTTTAAATATTTCATCCTTTAGGTAAAATTAATATATAGATTAAGATCTTTAGATAGACAAAAAAGCTAGAGAGAGAGAGAGAGAGAGATTTAATACTAATTTCTATCGCCAAAAAAATTAGCCTGTTGATTTCCACTGGTGGGGGGAGAAGTAACTGACTAGAATAATCGTTATTCAATATTCTGCTAATAACATCATCCGGTTCTAGACCATTCCTTATCTCTCGCTTTTTCACTCTCTTCGGAAATGCGCCCCCTAATTTTCTAGGTGACGATACGCGACCTTTCATCATGCATGTGATTTACGACTCTAACATATCACAGTCTACACTTTCTTCTCGATTCCCCCACCCCCATCTCATCCTTTTAGAGTACATCGCAGAGGAAAGACTAAGCGATCCCATTATTACAACTGATATTGATCTCGTATCAAAAACACGTGTTGTAGACTGGCCCGCACCACTCGCACTTCATCCATCACTAGCGGATTGGAAAGAATGTGTCGTGCGTGCTTGAGTTCGAAGATGCTGACGATATAGAACAGACAAAGAAAATCTTTTTTGCGTTTCAAGCTCGATAGATATTTATTTTCAGCTGTAAAATCCTAGGTGTTATTATACAGAATTGTGCTGAGTCCTGTTGGGAAAAAAATGAATAAAAATAAAAACAAAAAAGTAAAAGTGATGAGTTTGAAAACTACTGTTGCTTTTAGTCACGCAAAGTTGTTGATATAAGTTGTATGTTGAAATAAATCTTTCTAACTTATTTACACCAACACATTTTTCGAATCGCATATCTATAGTTGCATAAAAATGGTTTTTGTTTGTATTGTGAGAAGGAGATGGAGAGTCCTTTTTAGGACTTTCAGGTAACAAATGGCAATGCTGTAGCCAATGAAGTTTTAACTGAGGCTCGGCTATTGCCGTTACCCAGCCATGACTAGCTTTTTAGCTAAATAACATCTCATCCACACAGATTTTCTTCATTCAGATGACGGGATAAAGAGTCAAGGACTCAGTCCATCGCCCAGTTCTTTTAAGAACTTGTTTGTATTGTGTTGATTTTTCTTTGTATCGTTGTAACAGTGCGTATCAGATTTCTTGATTGATATATTTATTCATCCATTTTAGCAGTAATTCTTATTGTTATTGTACGTTTAGTTATTAATTAATTCTCCCATTCATAACGTTATTTGTCATTATCATTATTTATCTATTTATTAGAATAGTATTATATTTATTAATTATAGGAATAACTATAATTATATATGAGGAAGAATTTGCGATTAAAGGCGCAATACGTAACCCCCCCTCTAAAGTCTTCTGTAATACAGTATACCATATTTAAACTCTTTTTTATTATCCAAAGAAATCAAGCAGAATGCTTTTATCCATAACAAAGTTTTTGGACATCGTTGGAATACCGGTCTGCGCTCATAGTCATCACCGGTGATAGCTGAGATGACGGCTATCGTTACCTATAAAATAATAGGATGCGGTTAATTGCACCATCTCGTGATCCTAAACCTTCAGACAGTATTATAATAAACTATGTTTCTGAGTTGGGGGTTAAAATTAGAACCTCGTCTAGCTTTAACTCTGTTTTTTCTCTAGAGTTAGAGGTTATAACTAGAATAATGATAAAAAAAACTCCTTATTTGTTTTTTTTTATATCCAAAGATATAAAAATATATATCTTTGGATATAAATATCCAAAGATATAAAATTTCATAATCTTGAATAGGAGAAACATTATCACTGTAGAAGCCAAAATGTTTCCAGTGGGCCAAAGAACAAAGAAGCACATTATTTATTCCAAGTAGCTGATATATTTCTCTCTTTGTAATTTCTTTCAGTAAATTATTATTATTATTATTATTATTATTATTATTATTATTATTATTATTATTATTATTATTATTATTAAGAGAGACCTCCAGTGAGTTAAGGACTCATCGAGGGAGACCACATACTACACGCCCCAGCTATCATACTTATTCTCGAATGCATTCAGCACACTTTCGAAATGAACTCGAGAATACTTGCACTCGCAACAAAAAAAAAAATGTTTTACTTTATATCTGAATATGTCTCTTCGATCAAATTGTCATTCTGTCTTTTATTCATATATGCCTCTCACAAGATGCATAAATGGAAAATAACTTCTTTATTCATTTTGTGTACCTTTCTATGTACGTAGGCTGTTCAATAAGTAATAAGACCATATTTATACAGAAAACAGATTACCTTTAATCGTCATCATTTACATGGTCTTTTTCGAAGTAACTACTGTGAGACGCGATGCATTTGTCCCAACGTTGCGTCCACTTCTTAAACACATGTGAGGGTCCGGTTGAGAGTTCTTTCAAAACCGCCTCCGCAGCTTTTACACATGCTTTGTTGCTTTCGAAATGGCGGCCTCTTAGTGGTTTCTTGAGATGAAGAAACAGCCAGAAATCGCACGGTGCGAGATCAGGACTGTATGGAGGGTCTGGTAGGATATCTGTGTTGTTTTTCTGTAAAACGTCCACTACACAACCAGATATATGTGGCCTTGCATTATCGTGGTACAATAAGAAGCCATTCTTCAGCAATGGACGCTTCCTTTTGACGTGCTTGATGATAATCGCTGCTGTGTTGATCATTGTGTCTGTGATGGATGTTGAAGGTCTTTCCTCACGTTCAAGATCTTTCCCATTTTGCCTTCCTTCCTTAAAAGTTTCATGCCAGCTGAAAAACGATGCCGATTTTTGCAAACGCACACAAAATTTAATCGCATAACGCTGTTCCAAGGACGCTTCCATTTCGAAGACTGGTCGCACCTCTTAGGCGCGCCGATGAGCACTTGCGTTTAGTCATGACACTCTGGCACATCAGCCCGTATATGCCATCTATCAACCTCTTTTGTTAATACATACAGCATCATTTCTTTATTCAACAGAAATTAATATTGTGATGAGTGGTTTCGCCACAGTAAAATTAGTCTTATTAATTATTGAACAGTCCACGTATTATACTCCCACATATAGTAGTCCTTGTGAGGGCATGGTGAGAAATGCTGTTCCAAAGAACACAAGCGGATGGAATAATGAGAAGAAAGAAATTTCATTCAGTACGTTTAAAGCTGGCCATTAAACGGATGGTGACTAGCACTGAGACTTAAGGAGAAGTAGGGAATGATGTCGTCCAGTTTAGCAGGACATTGTTCATGAAAATACCTATAGAAGATACGTAAATCATAAGGCAGAAATAAACAACTACGAGAGAGAGAGAGAGAGAGAGAGAGAGATTTTCAGTTAATCGCGTTGCATTTTTCTAGATAGCATCAAGAATTCTTACAGATATTTTGATGCATAATTTGCAATGGGTGAACATTATTATAAGGCTGCCTTGGCGTATTTCGTATTTATACAGTTTTTGGATTTGTTCAGATGAGAACAGTAATATTTCATCAGGGCGTAGAGGATATGTCTGAAACATGTTTGTTTGTGCCCCGAAAGACTAAAGGTGTAGGTCAAGATTAAAAAAAAATTATCATGTATGAAAATCTCGTTATTATAAAGAAAAGGGAAGTGAATTGATAACTTTCTGGAGAAATTAAGAGAAGACTATGTTTTTGTAGCATCGAAGTTTCACAAGGATATACTTTCTCTCCACTGAAGGAAATGACAAGATCTAAATTTAAGCCATTAGCTAACGGAAGACCTTACAACGTAGAATGACTTCTTGATTTGTCAAATGAAGACGAAGAATTGAGTGCGCTATCATCGATAATGATAAGGTTTCAGATCAGTGAAAGAACGTGATTTCTGTACAGGAATAAGAGAGAGAGAGAGAGAGAGAGAGAGAGAGAGAGAGAGAGAGAGAGTAGATTTGGAGACTTTGAGTAATCCGACATTAGATAAGAAATCTGTGGAGAGGAAACTGGTGACAGCGACCACATCACAAAACTTTCCATGACTTGTTTAATTGAAGCCTTTGGCTCTTCGTATATCTAATAACCTTTCCATGACTGATGTCCAAAGATCCGACGCAAAACGTAAATGGTAAAGCATAAGGGGAATGAGTAACTGGAATGAGAACATTGAAGCAATGATCAAATACAAAAACGACGCATACAAACAATGGATAGACACAAAATCATTAGAAGGAGAAATTAATTATAAATACAAAACAGCAATAGCAAAAAAACATGCAGTGAAAAGAATGGCAAAACATGGGATTACTTCGTATCAAAATTGAAAAGAGATCTTACAATCAAGAGACCAAACACGCACAAAATCGTCCGAAATGTGAATCTGAAGATTTAAAAATATATATTTTTTTAATAACAAAAAACCCAGAAAAGATTGAAATAATCAAAGAGAAAACTTGGCTGGACAATAGTGAAACTAAATCTCGCATAATGCTAACTGCTAACATGAAATCCAACAAGTAATATAGAACTCATGAATAAATATAGAACTCATTACATATGCAGATATCCTGTTCATCAAACGCCTTTCAAAAGTATTTGAAAATATTTGGTAGCAAGGAAGAACAGGGGAAAGATGGAATAAGACAATCATTATTCCAATATAAAAAAGCGATAAATGCAACTGTGAAAACTATAGAGGAATAAGTCTCCTAAATACTGGTTATAAGTTCTGTGCACACACATAAACTTCAAAACGTGAATCAAATGTAGAAGATAAACTTAAAGAACAAAATGGCTTCCGAAAAGGACGATCCTGTAATGATCCTGTTTTTACATTACAAATCCTAACAAAAAAGCTCCGGGAATTCAACATAGAAACGCACATAGCATTTTAATATAACCAGACATTCGTTGATAAAGTCTAAAGGAACAAACTGTTATTCATACTCAAGAAGTCAAACATTCCATTCAGCTATTTGCAGCAATGACAAATATGTATAAAAACAACCCAAAGATGTAAGAATCAGTGGAAGAATTACAAAATGGAAATCAATAAAGAGTGGAGTCCGTCAGGGATGTCCAATATCACCACTTATTTTATATCTATATATGAAATAGCAAAGAAATTGAAGAATATATGAAACGGCATTTAAACTGGATGGTGAAACTATACTTAACAGCATTTGGTTTGCATATGTCCAAGTAATCATAGAAAGAAGTAAAGATGAACTTCAGAGTTCAATATACTCGATAAAAATTGCTAAAAAATTGGAATCTTAATATCAATAAAAATATTAACTTCCTAAAGATTAATATTTTCAAACCAAACTAAGTTCAAAAGCATACAAGAAGCAGAGTTTATAAAGTTTTAGCAAGACTTTCTCTGCTGTACAGAAGTGAATTATAGACCATAAAAACTGCAGAAGAAAAAATAATAGAAACTAGAGAAATGAAATTCCTGCGAGGGACAACAGGCTATACTCTCCGGAACAAAAAAAAAGAAGCACAGAAATACGTACTAAAATAGACTTAGTTTTGGGCAAAATATTCTGAAAGAATTGAAAGAAATATTGAAAGAATGGACAGTTCAATACTTCCAACAGAAAAGATGGGGACAGGACATTTGGACTTAATAATGATGATGGGTCTAAAGATGAGAGTGGATGGCTAGGAGATCAGTTGTGAGTCGAAGATGGCGCAATCCATATCTCCAATGACTAATTAGTTGGTTTCTCTTGTTAGCAAAGAAGTTGGCTGTTTAATCTATACCATGATGTTTGGTAGAAATGAAATGAGAGCGAGTGGACAATAGTTTGACGGCACAGTTTTGTAGCCTTTAAAACATGGACTGAATATAGACTTGTTTGCATGCTGCAGGACATTAGATAAGTAAGAAAGATTGAAAATGTTATGTAGGGTGTTCATTCTGGAGCACAAGTCTTTAGTATACAACAGAAGATTCACCATCAGGACCAGATGACTTGGCGGGTAAGCTGTTTATTATTCTTCTCATTTCTTTTTGACGAAAGATTAGATGAGACATAAATCAATTTGGCTTAGTACTCATAATGCAAGAGGTAATTTACTGTGGTTATATATGCAGCAGTTGCAGAAGAAAATGATGCAAAGATGCAGGATTTTTGAGTTCTATTGATCTCACCAGGATGAGTGAGAGATGGGAGCATGGACGAGTAGAAAGTGAACCTAGTGGCTGGCCCTGGTAAGAAACCATGAGTCGATACTACCGTAGGAACAAAAAGTACGTTTGGGCATTTGCTCCCTTTAAAATCACATTTGGAACTTTTTATGCAAGTTAATTGAATACTTTTTTTCTTGGACTGCTTTGGCTCGCTTGTTAGTGATCCAAAACTTGAACAGTCGGAGTGAGTTTTAGGTGAAGTGTACAATTGATGGCCTCTTCGTCCATTTGGCGAAAATGCAGTTGACATGGAGAAGAGACAGATAATGGAAACAAATAAATGCAAGTGTTACAAGAAAAGTTTGAGTCGTAGCAGATCGGTGTGGATTCTAGGTTTGGAATTCTCTCCATGTGAGAGAATGCCAAACTATTTGGTTTCTATTTGGATGACTGTTGGTAGTGGTGCACATCATTATATTAGTGTTAAGGCCACTTCTGTCGGGGAAATCGATGTGGAATCATTTCTTGCAAGTATGGGTTTCTGTAATTTTTTGGATTTTTTTTAAAACGGTCTCTGAAGTCTGAACTATAAACTATACATGAAACCTTTATTTATGCAGTAATTTTAATAAGATGGGGGTTGAATACGAACTAATCTTACGCCGGTCTCTTGAGACCTATTTCTGCGATTTTACCCCAATACAGCGAAACAAATTTAAGACCCTTCAACCATTCCGACTCACTGCTCAAAGGAGCAGCATAATATTTGGAACTGAGTCTCGACGTTTGGCAGCAATAGCATCCTCCTTCCTCATCGCCTGTCTTTTAAATTACGATCGTTTCAAAGATTTCTTTTGATATACCCCACAGTAAATAAAAAAAGTGTTTTTCTTTTATTTCTTACCCTTTTTACCGTCCGTCTCAGTTCCGTATTCAGTGAAAGGCTGTTTTATTAAAAGCTTTCCCGGGATGTGATAGATGAGACATTCGTTTGCAAGGAAAAACAAGAGACGGGATTACATGGAGAGAGAGAAAGAGAGAGAGAGAGAGAGAGAGAGTTGAAGCGAATGGAACAAAAAGAAATAGTGCCGAGCAATCAAATCTTTTCCCCCATTTCACTTGCCCTCCCATGAGCTCTCTCTCTCTCTCTCTCTCTCTCTCTCTCTCTCTCTCTCTCTCTCTCTCTCTCTCTCTCCAGAAGACAATATGATCTGTGCAGATGGCGCCCGTTTTATTGTTAGAAATATGAAGCCAAAGTAATATGCGCGCGCCTCAGCAGACTTGGATTTAATATTCCACAAGAAACTACTTCATTTGAGGAGAACGAGATGCTGAGCAACTTAGCTGACTATTGTCAGAGACACGTGTAGCTTGAACTCTCTTCTTTCATAAAGATGCATTCATATGTAAAACACTGAGAAATGTCATGTGACAAAATTTGCTGCATTGAAAAACAAAAAAATCTTATCCGGACCCATGCTGTGTTGAGTTCCATTGACTGACTTGAGACTTCTAATAACGTGATTTCTTCTCGATAATGAAAACACAATTTTTTAAAATGTACTTAGCTATGAATAATATTTTTTCTACCACTCTGATTCATAATCAGTATACATATAAAATTCTTTGAGATTTGCGTTAACAATGATCCACAAATTTTAAAATTTATTTTAATAAATAAATAAATATATATATATATATATATTTATTTATTTATTTATCTTTCTTTTATCCAATAATAAAAATAATAAACTAATATATAAGTAATTATACAGTAGTTGTTAATTATTATTCATGATTGTAATTTATAATTAAATTATGAATATTAATACAGATATTAGAGTGAGTGTATGTATCTTCGATTATTTTTAATTCTATGATATTTTGCTTTTTTGTAATTATTTAGTCCAATAATACACCACTTCTGTGTTTATTTAATTTTATATGAAAAAAATGTTTTCGAGAATAAATATGAACTGGATAATAAATAAAATGTATTGAAACTGATTTGCAATTGCAGCAATGCTGTGCAATATAATGTAGGGAAACTATAAATAAATTATTATGTTTTGAATTTTTAAAAATAGTTATGAGACTTTTGTATTTTTAATTTTATTCCAGTTTTTTTATGTAAATACCACCCACGAAAAGTTGAACCTATAGTATAGTAGTACCGAAGCTTAGCTTAAAGAATAAATAATCTTGAAACTTGTCCTAGACACTAAAATAAAATCTTTTTCAAGCGATGTCAGGCCTCTAGTAAGCAGGGTGATAATCTCACACCGGACGATGAAATCGATTTCACATCTAAACACACATTCATAAACATTTATGCAAACGGTAAGATTCGAATACCCAGAAAGGTAATTTTCCACTTCAAATCTATATAAAAATCTCAAAATTATCATTTTTCTCTTCATTCTAAAGAAGAGAAAATTATAGTGATCGGAGCTTGTTCCACCTCTACTACGAGTTGCCTTGGTCTTGCACTACCTGTAGGATCAGCTAGTCTTGCATCACTTGCAGGCGCAAACTTGACATTTTTGTAGAATTTACTATACACCATAGTTGCAAAAAAAAAAGAAAAGAAAAAAAGAAAAGTACTGGGAAATTTGTTGTGCTTTAAAGCCTTTGTTTTCCGACACATTATTAACAAAATTTGGTGAATGTGTCTGAAAATCCTGGTCACAAACCCTGCAGACATGAGGCATTATCATATGTCATACGCAAGCGGGAATCCCTCGTTGTACAAGTGGAGTCACTTGTGCAACGACAACAAGATCGTCTTTTTGATTCCACGAGCGACTGTGTTCTTTAATTTATGATAACTAAACAAAAAAATAATAATAATAAAGATGTCAAAATAATTTTTGGATATAATGTATATTATTTTTAAAACATTTTTTTAAAATAATTTATCTAAATAAGTTTTAGACTATTTTGTATTTTATTTAAACAAATAACTAAAATAATCTAGAGAAGTTGATCACACTTACCATAAATAACTTTGAACAGTGTTATGTAAGTAGTTTTTACATATCGTAATCCCTGTTGATATTCATTCGTAAGACGTTGTCAAAATATAAATTGAAAAGCGTTTTTGCGTGACAACGGGTGAAATGGAATTGGTTTAGCAACCTATTTTTTATTTTTGGTTTCATGGTATACATATACACATATATTTGATTTTATAAAAAAAATAATGGATTAAGCGTGTTATTTGCCAACTTGATTGGTTCTAAAAATATTCTGAAAAAATCTGTAAAAAGTACTTTTAAGAAAGCAGGTATTTTAAGGAATGGAGAAGTGTATCGGCATTTTCGGGATAACGCTTCTCCCTCCTGAAACTTATAAAATTGTATGGTACAAGGACATATCCGTACAAACGAGACAATATCCTCTCCCATTCACACAGCCGTCTGCTATGGCTTAGGTAGATTGAGTAGACTGAAATCGAAGCTGAATAGTAATCACAATGGCAATAATTAAATAAGAAAGCAATCGTAATCCATTTCTCCTTTACTTTTTTGATATCTGCCTATGTAGTGTCGTAAGGTTTTTCTTGCTGTGAATTATAATCAAATATACATCAAACCAAGTATTACCAGTTTTATTAATTAATTTTGAATTCTTGGATAAAATGACGTTATTCCGTTTCTTTCCAGATGATATTTGCCAAAACCAGTTTCATGATTTATAAAAAAAATAAAATAAAATAAAAAAAAATCAGTCATATGTTGTTAATGTAGTGATAGCAAGATGTCTACCAATAATTAATATTAAAATAATTATTTTTTTAAAAAAAGATATTTGGATATTCTAGAAAAGTGTATAAGAAATAAGTGTAATTTTTTTTATAAAAATAATGCAATCATTTCGCATGTTTTTTAAATAATTTTTATAAACTTAATACACCTGTTTGGTTAATATATAATGAAATAGGTGTTAAAGAGCCACGGTTTTATGCCTCCCTTTTAGGACTTCCAGGACAACAAATGGCAATGCTGTAGCCAATGAAGTTTTAACTGAGGCTCGGCTATTGCCATGAGCTTTTTAGCTCAATAACACTCCATCCACACAGATTTTCTTCATTCAGATGACGGGATAAAGAGTCAAGGACTCAGTCCATCGCCCAGTTCTTTTAAGAACTATGTCAATTATACGTTCGGTATTTTTGTTGTCTCATTTCTTTAGGCATTAATTTGCATGTTGTGATGGTTCCAACAATAATTGTTGGTTTTCGTGTGCGTGTAGGTAGTAACACACACACACACACACACACACACACACACACACACACGAAAAACTGCATTTACCGTTTTTATTTTATATTTTATTTATTATCCTAAGCGGTTCGTATTTTCTTCTATATAGTACTTAAAGAAATTAAAATGACAGATATTAGTATAGTGAGAAATCCGAAGTGTTTATTTTCATTCTTTTTTGTCCAAGTAATTACAGTCGAAGTTTTATTTCTTTGCGACTCTTTTCTTGAATTTGTTTATCATACTTATGCTAAGATACTCCAATTTCATTACTAAAAAAAGTTTCATTTTTGGTTGTAAATATACACTTGCGAGTGACAATTCCTCAGATTATCTATAAAGAAATATCGTTGTTTTTTTTAAAGTACGGTAATATTAGCTGTACGAAAATATCATTGAATCTAGTTGTAAGTTAAAAGCGGCTAAATTCAGAGAATAAAAAACTACCTTTAGGAGTTTTTATGCTTATTGGATAAATCAATATTTCGAGATATTTTTATCTCCAGCAGCTACCTCACAAGATACATAATGGGAATATACTTATAGATACTTTCTATTGAACAAACCAAAACTGGGCGTCCTATATTGCCTGTCAACTTCAATTTTGTACCGAGTGAAAATTACATTTCTCACTGCATCCACATTTTTAAATGCTGTTATTATCTTATCATCTGTTTCTTCAGGACTTTAACAAAGTTATGCCAATTTGACATACTGAGGATGACACCGAGGAGAATTTTTCTTAAAGTTAAATTATTGTGCAATGGAAATATTGGCTTTTAAAGGTTCTAAGAAAAGAAAATCCACATATCATAAGATACGCATAAAACGCTGTTCTAATCTCCTGAAATTAGGTAGCACTTTTAAACTCCCATACTTCGAATGGAACAGAACTGGGTGTTGAAATAACTGAAGTGCAGAGGTGCATAGCAAAACGTTTTGTGTATGAACTTAGGTCTTGTGCTAGATGCCTAACTGAAATGCCTAAAATGAAGTACCATTTATATCTTATTGGAAACGAACTGCTTTTATGCCTTGTTTTATATCCCCACAATCCCCCGATTGTTTCCCCTGAAGAACGATATATATAGAGTGTCCCAAAATTCACGCAAGATTTAAATTTAGCACCATTTGTGCGGTAAAGTGTTGCCAACAAGAAACAAAAGACAGCGTGACAGCTGACAGTTCAGGATTATTAAAAATGGAGCACTACACGAAAGAACAACGCATTTTCATTGTTGAGCAATATTTTAAAAATAATGAACGTTTAGCAGCTACAGTTCGCAATTTTCGTACAAAATATGGTCGGAATAGTGATTTAACTTCATCAACTGTGAAAAGATTAATTTAAAAATTCAAGGAAACGGGATCAATTAGTGATTTTATACACTCTGGCCGTCCTTCAGCAAGTTCAACAGAAAACATCGAAGCAGTTCGTGAGAGTGTTGCTGAGAGTCCAGGAACATCAATTCGGCACCGTGGTCTTGAATTGGGCATTTCGAGAAGCTCTCTACAGCGTATTCTCACGAAAGATTTGCATCTTTATGCTTACAAAGTTCAATTGACTCAAGAACTGAAGCCTACTGACCACACACGGCGAAGAGAGTTCGTTGAATGGATTATGGAACAACAACAAGTGGATGCTTATTTTTCGAACAAAATCATCTTCAGCGATGAGGCTCATTTTCATCTTGATGGCTTCGTTAATCGACAAAATTGTCGCATTTGGGATTCAGAAAATCCACGTGTGATTGTCGAGAAACAAATGCATCCACAACATGTCACTGTTTGGTGCGGATTTTGGGCTGGAGGCATCATCGGTCCATTCTTCTTCGAAAATGCGGCTGGTAATGCAATAACAGTTAATGGTGCTCGCCATCGCGACATGATAATGCAGTTTTTTGTGCCAAAATTGCAAGATATGGATGTGGACGACATGCAGTTTCAACAAGACGGTGCCCCATGCCATACAGCCCGAGAAACAATTCAATTACTGCATGAGTCATTTCCTGGTCGTGTAATTTCCCGTTTTGGTGATCAGAATTGGCCGCCCAGATCATATCATTTAACGCCGTCGGACTTTTTTCTTTGGGGTTTTTTGAAGTCTAAGGTTTATTCCAAGAAGCCCACGACCACCCACGCCTTGAAGGAGGAAATTGAGCTCTGTATCAACGAAATTCAGCCACATTTATGCAAAACGGTCATGGAAAATTTCGACAAAAGAGTGCGTATGTGCCAGCAAAGCGTTGGAGGCCATTTATCCGATATGCTATTGCATGCATAACCCTATACTGTATACTTTATGAATCAATAAGAAATTACAAATTTTAATTAAAAACCTGTGTTTTCTATCAAAATTACTTCTTGCGTGAATTTTGGGACACCCTGTATATATATATATATATATATACAGGGTGTTCGGGATAAATTTGACATATTTATAATTAATTATATTTTTCCGTAAGTTACATGTATTAACACACACTTCTCTTCATTTAAAAGTTTGGACCCTTCTTCATTCACATACAAGATGTCAGAAAGGATGGATAGCTGGAACCCACCTGAATCATGGAAGAGAATAACTTGTATCATGATGATTCGTGCCCGCCATCAAAATAACGATATTACGACTGCTGCCCAATGCTCCCTGAATACAGTAAAAACAATCAGGCATGAACTAGAGACTTGCAATGGTGACTACGAGGATGTAGCAAGAAGAAAGATCCCTAGCAGACGATCTGATTGCGTTCGTACAGCAGAATTCCTCGCAAATCTGCAGGAACAGGTGTTGAAGAACCCTGGCTTTGGAATTCGGGCTTTGTTCGTGGAGTTGCTAACTGTAGTCAAGTCCTGGATAACAAGGGTAGCCAATGGTAGGCCGTATGTATGGCAGCAGGATTCGGCCCCTTGCCACACCTCTGGGAAAAGTCAAAAATGGTTGTCTGAAAATTTCTACGACTTCACCAGTCCAAATGTTTGGCCTCCAAACTCCCCAGACCTTAACCCCATGGATTATTTTGTATGGGGCGCAGTTGAAAAAGACACCAATCGCACTTCCAGTAATACAAAAGCCCAGTTAATGGATAAAATTAAAACAGTTTTTGCGGCCCTTCCCAGGGAGACTGTAGCATCAGCTTGTCCAAGGTTCCGAAGCAGAATTGAAGCTGTGATCGATGCTAATGGTGGTTATTTTGAGTAAATCTTGTTGATAGTATTGTAATTAACTCTGCCTGTAATGTTTTTTTGTCAATTCATTAAATTTAATAGATACAAAGAAGATTTTCTTTTTCCTTACGAAACTGTCAAATTTATCCCGAACACCCTGTATATATATATATATATATATATATATATATATATATATATATATATATATATATATATATATATATATATATATATATATATATATATATATATATATATATATATATATATATATATATATATATATATATATATATATATATATATATATATACAGGGTGTATGGCAGCAGGATTCGGCCCCTTGCCACACCTCTGGGAAAAGTCAAAAATGGTTGTCTGAAAATTTCTACGACTTCACCAGTCCAAATGTTTGGCCTCCAAACTCCCCAGACCTTAACCCCATGGATTATTTTGTATGGGGCGCAGTTGAAAAAAACACCAATCGCACTTCCAGTAATACAAAAGCCCAGTTAATGGATAAAATTAAAACAGTTTTTGCGGCCCTTCCCAGGGAGACTGTAGCATCAGCTTGTTCGTGGTTCCGAAGCAGAATTGAAGCTGTGATCGATGCTAATGGTGGTTATTTTGAGTAAATCTTGTTGATAGTATTGTAATTAACTCTGCCTGTAATGTTTTTTGTCAATTCATTAAATTTAATAGATACAAAGAAGATTTTCTTTTTCCTTACGAAACTGTCAAATTTATCCCGAACACCCTGTATATACACTTCTCCCACCCCTGAATTTCGTGCATAAATTGAGAATGGCTACGGTGACCGATGACATGCTAGCTTGTGGAGGAGGAACCTACTATACAGACGAATTAATGTTCGTATAATATAGGAACAACGGATTCTTTTCGTTAACTAAGACTGATACGATATTACATGTTATCGGTGTATATAAACGTATATTTTGCATAATAATACTAAATGAAATTACGACATACACCCTGTTGGAGCTTATTACGCACGATAAAGTTCTAGTTGATGAATAATAATAAAAAAAAATACCATGAACTAATCGTTATTCACCGCTGGTCTCCACTGTGAAGCTCACGTCTTTGTTGAATAGCTCGTTATGTGTTAACACTCTCCATTTCACAGACATTATTATTAAAATCAATAATTACTTCTCCCTCGTAAACAAGGCAGTGGATCATTATCATCCCTACTTCGCTTCAAACTCAGTCACGTACGCCACTGAATCATAGGAACTATTTTTAGATAGTAGTAACGTAACATACGCACTTACTTGCAAGAGGTAATGCAGGAGAAGCAAAATAAATTATTTATTGATATCTCAAAAGGTACACTATATTCTCGCTAGTATTTTTTACACCTGCTACACAGTACTTGGGATTTGATGGTCATGTTTGGGTTTGGCAAATATCATACAATGCATTGTTCAAACAATAAAGTTTGGGATGGAGAGGCCGTGGTGTCTGTAGGGGTGGAAGGTTATTTCTAGTGGTACAGGACGTGAGTATTGATAATAATATCCAAGCTTCTCAATCCCATATGATTGAGCTTCTCGTATTTTTATTGTATTTATTTTAGCAGAAAAGGAATAGTTATGCCAGCGTTTCTCAAACTTTTCCTACGACGGAACACTTCACAAATCCTGAAATGTTAACGGGACACATTGGTTACAGTCGAGTATCATCGGTCTCGTATTCAATGTAAAGCTTAGAACACTATCGCGCAGCAGGTTGTATCGCATTGTAAAAATGCGACAGCGCACACTACAGACATGCCGGGCCGCATCGCATCGCATTGACCTTGCTTGTGGCCGCACGTTTCCTAGAATCTCGGAGGTGTCGACAATCGTGGAAGGCTGAGTCAAGACCAGAGCGCGCTGGTCTTAATAGCACAATCCACAAGCAAATTGAGGAGCGCCTGATTTCTAAACATGTTTGAAGTAAACCAACAAAAGCCCTACCACCACGTCCTCTAACAGACGAATATCAAAAGATTATTGGCTGCCTTTTTTTTAATATGGTGAAAACTACCCTTGAAGCTTTATAACAACCACATTTTCTAGGAGGAAATCATCGCATCCCATATTTCTCACAACTTTCATGAAAAATTAACCTTCATTCTTCGCACCTGGCCATTTTAGATTCTACCAGTGATCAGGCAATCTCGGACGGTTCCCTACACCATCCCAATATGCTGTATCGGAATTAGATTGGAACTCTAACCTAGTCAGTTCGTCAGTCTGAAATTGTCTCCCAACTAAGCCACTGGAATTTTCCTATGTGAGAGGAGAAGCTATCTTGTTGGAAGAGGTATGGTCTTTCCCCATAAAATTTCTTAAATGCAAGAGTTATCTAGAATTTAGAAGTAGCGATAAAAACCAGCTGGCCAGTTCCATCTATGAATCCTCTCTACACACACTCCATTATGTTTCTACCACCAAGCAATGCTGTCGTGTCATAATTTCAGAGTTCACTGGACTGCTGCAAGATGTAAGTTTAATGAACATGGACATATCGAGATTTATCGCTCCAAGATGCCCGCTTCCTATCCTTCAGAGCCTAAGTTTTGAGATGATTTAAACAATCTTTAGTGAGGATGAACCCTTGTTATCTATGATCATTTGCATAGTCTTCTAATTTTTTTCATGATTGCTCTTCAAAAGTGGTGTTCTAATCCTTTTGTCAACATAGTGTATATAGAGAGACCAAGGCAACACGGGAGCATTTCGATAACAGAATTGAAAATAAAAATCACAATGTTTAATTTTTTTTCTATATATTTCACACGTCTGCGCGGTTAGCCTAGTGACTTTGCGCTTCGCAACCATATGCCTGGGGAAGGAATGTCCTAGGTTCGATTCTCATCGGAGACGTGAGGAGCTGAAGGATCTTCCACAGCCATAGCCAAGTTAGCCGGTCTTGGACGTGGACAGCAGGGTTTTTTCTCCTGTTTATCCTGGGGTTTTTCCTCCCGCAAAGTAGGCCAACCGGCCCTGTGAACACACACTTCGACATACATGAGATACTACCTGGAATTAGAAGCAACCAACCTGTTCCGTGGGATTATCGGTTACGGAAGCTGACGCAGTAAAAGGTGTAGGCCTGCGCGAAAGCGTAACATACGATGAAGATGGTGATGATATTTCACAAAATTGGAATTTGTTTCAAAACAAGTTCCATATGAAGATGACATGCATTTTCTGCATACGAAAATGACCGTAACATAACACAATAGTTTTGAATGTATATGCGTAACATTTAACAAACCAGCTTCAAAACAGACATGCGTGCTTCGATTTATAAACATCTGAGATGGTCATAAATAGCGAAATTTTATATCGGATAAATGTGAAGCTGATTTAACAGATCTCATATACGAATGTAGCTCTGGCGCTGCAAGCGAGAATTCCAGCTGCAAAAGGATTGCCTAGTAGGAAGAAATGCCAACTACACCACTAGGTGGTAGTGAACTTCATCACCCGGTGAAACAATACCATCACCCTGTTTAAAGCGCCCGAAAACTACGTTTGGCCTCAAGAGCAGGGGTTCCGGCTTCCATCACCAGTCTTCTCCATGAAATGTAAGTGGTGCCTTCAGGGGCATGCCTAACATACTTTTAGACCTAGACCTAGACCCTCCTTAATTTCGAAGGTGCAGCAGTTAAAACAGTCGAACCAATCAGTAATGAGTCCGAAGGCTCATTACTGACTGGCGGCCTGGACAGTGCCTCCCACATATCACGGAATGGCAAAGAAACTGATTGCTCTCTATACGGATATTATGCTCACGAGTTTCTCTCTCCCCCCATTGCATGTCCCCACTTTTTCCTTTCATTTAATAATAAACCAAAAATGAAAAATGAAGCAGACAAACAATGACGGCAACACTGCGAACAAAATAAATCTCCTTCAACAACCACTTTATCCAAAACAAATCAAGCCAAACACAATATTTCAAACTTATCAGGATCTCTAACAACAACAACAAAAAAAATTATTTCCACATCCACTTCACAAACATCCGCAGCATAAATTCCAACATAAAGACGTTTATCACTACTTACAGACATCCAAACCAGACGTCTTAACAGAAACACAAATTGCAGCTATGTCAACCACAGGTGACCTTCAATGTCCAAATTGTACTCTTCACGATTCATTTCACCACAAAGATGGCACCTTGGAATCTCATTAGAATCCTCTTCTTTTGACCTGAAGGCTGCATTGTCCCAGTTAGTAGCATTCATCTTCTACATTTACCGATCATCAAACTCTCAAAACTACCAAAACCACCTCACGAAACTCGACCACCTACAATCCATCTACGCAAACGGCGAAGTCATCGTCCTAGGTGACCAATGTCCACAACTCCAACTGGACTCCATTCTCCAGCGCTACAGGTCAAACTGGACGTGATGCAGAAGCTTTTTTTTATAAGAATGATCACGCAAAGAGTGCAGCTACCTATTCGAATCCTAGATAATACCCTCTACTCGCCTTTATTTTTAAGTAGCTTTCCTTCTAGACGCATTGCCATCAAATTGCCATTCACTGTAGAACGGCAATTTGGTGGTAAAGATATGTCTCATTTGAGAGTTTTGAGATGTAATATTTTTGTTTTATTAGACTATTCAGAGCTGTTTAAGATAAGTAAAAAAAATGTAAAATCATAGTAGAATCGTAGCCTCGGCATTGTTCATCATACGAACTCTTTCTCTCCAGGCCACTTGGAGAAAGTCTGTATGTGGTGAATAGCGCCTGACAAAAGCC
This sequence comes from Typopeltis vanoorti, assembly GCF_054136105.1. Lineage (NCBI taxonomy): Eukaryota > Metazoa > Arthropoda > Arachnida > Uropygi > Thelyphonidae > Typopeltis > Typopeltis vanoorti. The sequence continues at coordinate 88,533,914 of NC_143551.1, forward strand.
CTTCAACAAGATCATTCGCTTCATGCTCTATAAACTTCCTAAAACATTACTATTAAATTCATTCGGCTTTTTTTCTCTGTCTCTTTCCATTATACTGTCTATAGATTGAACTAAATAGCCGTTTTAAAATGTCCCCTTCGACAAGTAGAAATACTGGATCTCTTCTTAATAGTCGCAGTAAAAATCGTCATATAAGTATAACAAATGGACGAAAAGATATACTCATTGTTACCAATGTAGCGAATTTCGTGTTATTTAGCTATCTGGATGTTTCTTTTTGTTCCAGTTATCGTATCCCACTGCATTTTATTGCTTTCTACTAAAGCATTTTTATACTATTGTTCCTTCGAAACTAGTGAGTCCGAAATAGGAACCATATCCCGCCATCATTTAAATTAAACAAAAAATGATCCCAAAACAAATATGCTGAAAGTGGTTTCATACTGGCCAATGAAATTTATCTCTGTTGATTGGCGAGTTCTGTCAGCCCTCAATAGAAATATTAAACTTTGTAATTATAAGTGCTATGCTATCATTTTCTTTGATAACTGTTATGCTATTATTTTATGTTATTATTACTGTGCTGAATTCCTATAATTAGTTTAATAAATATCTGATTATAGTACTTAAATTAAATTAATTAATTATAAATTAATATATAATTAATATATTTAATATATATAATAAATTTAAATAGTGCTTTGATTAAAGTTCATAGTGAAATTGCAAACATTTAGTTAAATTTAAATACAAATATATATATATATATATATATATATTTTTTTTTTTTAAGAATTGAATGACTAAAACCGAGATTGAAGTAAAAAGGTTTTAATATTAAAACACGACTAGTTTCGGCTTGTAACAGCCTTCATCAGGTGGCATTATAAAAGAAAGAAAAAAGAAAAGAAACACTAAAACACTGAAGCTTAAATAAACTATGAACAACATAGAGAGTCTCTATACATAATTGACATTAAATCGTTGCGGTTGTATTTAAAGCTGTTCTTTCGTTAGTTGTATTGTTGGGAAAGTGCGTGCTAGTAGCATCTCGTGAACGCCAGTATATGATTACAGCTGAATGACTATCTGGGAGGTTGTAGCTCAAGTTATTATTTAGATGAACAGGATTGAAGATGATTTCCCTAGATTCCACGATTTTTCTCTCTAGTTCATCATTACAACGGAAGATGTTTGTAGATTTTTCCCAGCAGACTTTGTGACTTTGGCTTTCATCGTTAGGATTAGCCGAGAAAAGGATATGATTTAATAATGCACAGGCTCGCTGTCTCTGGTAAGTAATGTCCCTCATGTGTTCTTCCACACGCAATTCGACAGATTTGTCTGTCTGCCCAAAATAAGGAATATCACAATCACACAATATTTTATTTACACCAGGGTATTTAAGATGATGATGACAAGGTTTTGGGTGGCTTATTAAGAAACGGATCTTTGGAAGTAAAGTGAACAATGTTCTGATATTGTATTTTCTTAGAACGTTTGCTAATTTATGTGAAACTGTACTTATGTAAGGAATAGATATATTGCCTTTTAATCTATTTGTTTTTTCTTCTGAGCGATGTCTAGGAGGATTTAGAAGGAATCTTTCAATGATTCTCTTGGCATATCCATTAACTTTGAAAGAGTTTTGATATGGTTTATTTAAGAAGTTCATTTGGGTCATCCAGAAGAGAACGGGCTCTATGTCTCAAGGCGGAAATTATTCCTAGCTTATGAGGAGGGAAGTGATGGGACTGACTGTGCAGATATCTGCTGGTATGTGTGGGCTTTCTATATATCGATATTTTGAGTTTACCAGAAGAGGGGGTCAGTTTGACATCAAGAAAAGGCAAGGAATTATCCGTTTCAAGCTCGGCAGTTAACTTAATACTTTGATGTCGGCTATTGAGATGTTCGAGGAAAACCATAAGGGAATCATATCCATGGCTCCAAATAATGAAGACATCATCTACGTAGCGTTTCCAAACTTTAGGTGTTAAAATAAACGAAGATATAGCCTTGGTTTCAAAATCCTCTAAGTAAATATTTGCGAGTACAGGGGATAAAGGATTACCCATAGCCAGCCCATGATTTTGCTTGTATATAGTATCTTGAAATCTGAAGTAAACGGACTTGATGCAATGTAAGCAAGGCTAACATTTTTTTGGATAACTTGTCCTTGAGTAATGTTAGGACTTCATCTGTTGGGACATTAGTGAACAAAGAAATTATGTCCAAGCTAGCCATGATGTCATCTTCATTAACTGTAATATCCTTGATGTATGAAATAAATTCTGTAGTGTTCTTGATAAAGGATGGCGACTTGCCTGAAAAACCTTTGAGGTATTTGGCAAGATATATTGAAAGGTTGTACGTCGGAGAATTGATACCTTCTACAATGGGGCGTAGTGGGGTGTTCTGTTTATGGATTTTAGGAACACCATATATATGCGAGGAATTAACGGATGGAGAGAGCGCAGAGATAAGCGAACATTTCGGGATAATTCAGTTGTTGTTTTTAATAGGTTGTTTGTACGATTTTGAAGTTCACGAGTTGGATCTCTCTCTCTCTCTCTCGAGTATTGAGTAGGTATCGTCTTGTAGTAATTCAAGCATTTTATTCTGGTAATCTTCAGAAGTGAGGTTGACTGTTGCATTGCCTTTATCCGCAGGGAGGATGATTATATCTCTGTTGTTTTTTAAACTTTTAATAGTTTTGCGTTCTGTTAAAGTAATGTTATCAGCAGGTGGTTTTGCGTTATTGATAATAAAGATTGTGTAATTGTGATATTCCATATTTTGGGCAGACAGACAAATCTGTTGAATTGCGTATAGAAGAACACATAAGGAACATTACTTACAAGAGACAGCGAGCCAGTGCATTATTAAGTCATATCCTTTTCTCGGCTAATCCTAATGATGAAAGCCAAAGTCACGCAGTCTGCTGCGAAAAATCTACTAACATCTTCCGTTGCAATGATGAACTAGAGAGAAAATTCGTGGAATCTAGGGAAATCATCTTCAATCCTGTTCATCTAAATAATAACTTGAGCTTCCACCTCCCAGATAGTCATTCAGCTGTAATCATGTACTGGCGTTCACGAGATGCTACCAGCACGTACTTTCCCAACAATACAACAAACGAAAGAACAGCTTTAAATACAACCACAACGTTTTAATGTCAATTATGAATAGAGACTCTCTATGATGTTCATAGTTTATTTAAGCTTTGGTGTTTTAGTGATTTTTCTTTTTTCTTTCTTTCATAATGTCACCTGATGAAGGCTGTTACAAGCCGAAACTAGTCGTGTTTTAATATTAAAACCTTTTTACTTCAATCTCGGTTTTAGTCATTCAATTCTTTTTAAGAAGATATGTATATTAACCGAGTCAATGATCATTCTTTCACATATATATATTATTGTATATTCTATTTTTACCATGAGTTGCCTTGGTCTTCCACTACGTGTAGGATCAACTAGACTTGCAACACTTGCAGGCGCAAACTTGACTTATTTGTCTGTTTGCTTACTTGGGAAATGGAGTAAAACCAGTTTTAAAATAGCTTGGTATCTTTAACATATATATATATATTCAAATTTAAATTATATAGATATATATAATTTAAATTTGAATTTAAATTGATGGTGAAGTTTATGTTATATATATAGGAACTGGAAATGTACAGTGACTTGAAAGATCAGCCTTAGAAAATCGCATGACTAGTGCAAAAAACACTGATATATATGACACACACACACACACACACACACACACACACACACACACACACACACACACACACACATATATATATATATATATATATTTCACCATAAAATTTCACATAATTTTCACATAAAATTTCACCATCAATTTAAATTCAAATTTAACTTAAAAGTAAAAAACAAAAACGCAAAACGTTACTTTCTATAAGGGTGAAGCCAAATGCTTTTATAATCCCTGCTATCTGATAAGGTTACTGTGTAAGGAAACGTTTATGAGCTAAGTGCTCTGCCCTAGTGGGTGCGAGTTATAAATCCTCGTTAGGAATTAGGATGACCTTAGGTGTCCTATATTTGGAGAAATCAGGTTCATCATAATATGCTGCTTGTTGTACTAGTTCATTTGGATGTGAGGACGATGCTGAGAAGAACCTTACTGCTAAAGATTGCAGGAAAGAGTAGATATAAGGGATATTTGTGTCCAGATGAAGTTGAACATTTCTGATATACCATGGCCCATTTAAAATCATTCGTAGGCATTTGTTTTGTACTCTCTGCAGTTTGAGGATATTTCTGCTTGAATTGTGGCTCCAGTCTAGGTACGCATAAGTAATAATTGGACGAATCATCAACTGATAGACGAGCAATTTGATTTTGGTATCCAGCTTACTATTCCTATTGATAAGAGGGTAAAGCTGTGCTATGATGACTTTTGATACCTTTGTACACGAGGCTTTTGTATGTGGGCTGAAGGTTAGTTTTCTGTCCAGCAGTACACCGAGATATTTGAGATATTTGGCTTCTGCTCTCCAGGGAATCTTGATATTAAACAGGAAGATGTCTTCTTTAGGAGATATTGAGTTTTTAGTGAAACTCTTGGCGATGCTGTTCTGAGGGTTTAATTGTAATCTCCAATTGGAGAACCAGTGCTCTAGTTTCAGCAGGTTTTCTTGCAGTTTCTTGGTGACAAGGTGCGGTTTAATAGATATGGCTAGTATAGCTGTGTCGTCAGCGTAGAGGGAAATGATAGATGACATTGGATTGTGCGGTATGTTCGTCATGTAAATCGAGAAAAGTATCGGTGCCAGGAGATACCCTTGAGGCACTCCTGCCAAGATTCGTCGCTGGGTAGATAATACATCATTTAGTTTGACTTGCATTCGTCTGCCACTAAGAAATGACTTTATAAGATGGACTAGATCCAATGAAATGCCGGCTGAAATCAGCTTGTATATTAGTTCAAAGTGCCATAGCTTGTCAAAAGCCTTTTCTAAGTCAAGAAAAACTGCTCCGGTGTATTGTGCCAATTGTAGCTTGTGGAAATGAATTCAATTAGTCTATGGATTTGTTGGGTAGTGCTGTGAAACTGGCGAAAGCCAAACTGTTCTGTAGGAAAAATATTTATCTTGTTTACAGAGACTTGAATTCTGGAAAGGATGACTTTTTCTGCAATTTTGCCCAAATTACAAATCAGACTTATGGGACGATAACTTTGAGGCTGCTGGTAGATCCTTGCCAGGCTTATAAATAGAAACCACGTCTGCCAACTTCCATGCAGAGGGAAAGTACTTGAATCTGAACATGTAATTTATTATTGTTGTAAGATGTAGTTTAATAATTTGTAATAATAATGTAATCAGTTAAATAATTTTATTGGATATGCTGTCAGGTCCAGGAGCTTTTTTATTCTTTAAATTCTGTATAATGTCATACATTTCAGTTGGAGAAGTACGTGTGTGTTGGCTGGTACAGGTATCAGACCCTTTTAGCACGTATCCGACGTGGCGGTGAATTTTATAAATATGGTTGAAGTTTAGGTTATCGTATGAAGGGCTGCACTGTTCTGATGCACTGTTGTGATCTGAGCAGCAATGCACAGATCAGATTCGAGAGGGGGAAGAGATTTATTTTTGTTTTTGATATTTCTCAGGAGCTTCCAGATGGTTTGATCACCAGGTGATATGGAGGCTAATTTGTCTTCCCATAATTTGTTTCTGTGGGCTTTAAGTGTATCTCTCTCACTGCGCTATTCAGTTTGTTGAGAAACATTTTGTCTTGGGGTGCCCTGGTGTTATGATATCTTTTTCTAGCTTTATGTTTTCCTTGATTAAGTTCATTATGTCATCTGGTAGTCATTTAGGCTTAGCAGCAGTTGACTTTGAGTTGATAAGGCTGCGTTGATTTGATGAGTAAGTTTATTGACTGCATATTCGACTTCTTCCTTGGGATTAATATGAGAAACAGGGCCAATGCAGTTTGGGAGCATTTTGGATAATTTTTCCCAAGGTATGAAGGTGTGAGGCGAAGGGGGCAGTCCTTTCTGATTACCCAGTTGGAGCAGGATAGAGTTGTGGTCTGAGGATAATTCGTTCAGGGAATCCAGATTGTACTGTAATTTAACATTCTGAAGGACAACTATATCCAAGACGTCGGAGGAACCAATCGGACTGTGATGAGTTGGTACTGAGTGGCCAACCACAGCTGCGCAAATGGAACTTGAGTAGTTAAACAGGATGCGGCCATTCCTGTTTATAGACCTACTGCTCCAGGCATGATGTTTTGCGTTTACGACTCCGGCGATAATGACCGGTACTTGAACTCCGATGATGGCATCCAGATCTGAGGTCAGCACTGTTTTTGATGGTGGGTGGTAAGCAGTGTAGATTTTTAAGTTTCCGACGGACTAAGTGATGACATTAATACCTGATTTCGAGATTAGTGGTTGTATAGTTGGCTACAGAATTATGGTTAATGTAATTTTTGATGAGGCTGTACCACCACCTCTATATTCGAGTCTATCATTCCTATAAAGCTGGTATCCTCTGATTTTGGAGTTGTCAGCAGGCCTCAAGTGAGTTTCATTAATTAATAATATATCCGGATTATATCTATCATTGAATTCTTGTATTTCTAGTATTTTGTTTTTGAGACCGTTTGCGTTCTGAAGCAATAATCTTTAGAGAATCAAGGGTGAATATTTTCTTATACATCAGAGAGTGCTGATAAAATGGATTGGGTTTGCTGTAGAAACCTTTTTGTAGTGCTTATTGATGGATTTGAGTTACTGAAATCCTGTAACATATTTGCAAGAGAGGAGGTAATGATGTTATATTTGAATGTGGATTAGGCAATTTTGGTCATGGATTGTCTTTTTTGGAGCCACGTCGGCATATGTCCTTGTTTGATGTTGAAGGTTCATCTTCTCAGTTAATGGTGGGTGAGCGCCTGTCGTCCTGTTCAAACTGTAGGAGATTGATGAGCTTGAGTTTCTGGAGCTCTCGTTTTAGATAATGAGATAGAGTGACTGATTGACTCAGTCTGCCTGTTTTTGGGGTGGTAAATGCACCCTCTATAGTTAGCAGGGTGAGGGCCGCCGCAATTAGCACACTTAGCCGGGGTGGTTTTTGGCTTGGCTCAGGTATATGTGGGGTGGGTCTCATCACATTTTAAACATCTGTACTGAGCTTTTCACAACTTCTGGGCATGGCCAAATGTTTTTGGCACCTGTGGCACTTCCCAGAAGAAGCTCTTTTCCTCAGTTGTTCTGGCGAGATTTTAAGCCCACAGATTGACTTCAACTTGTATATGTTTTTATAAATATTATGGATCTCCACAAAAACTAGAGGCATATGGGTCTTAATTGATCTAAACATTCTGCTGACCTTTATAGGAGGCAGATCCTGCAAGTTGAGGTCAGCAGCTATTTCATCTGGGTCAATGTCTTCGGATACTCCTCGGAGCACCACTTTCAAATATTTTTCCGAGATAAGTGAGAAGGTATGATACTGAATACCTCTGACGTCCATCTCCTTAGTTACGTTTCTGTAGTCTGTCATAGCTGACTGAATATTGATGTCCTCGTCTATGTTTTTGGCAGTGGAATAGTTTATCTGCAGGTTGGCCATGATGGTTCTTAAGGCTGTCCATCTCTGTTTTTCATTTAGTATGACTGGGGCACATATTCATTGGGGAAGGCAGAGGAGTCTGTATTGGGAGCATCCTCATCCATGCCAATAGCATTTATTGGCTCCGAGGCGAGAGTTTTGCGCTTCTTGCGTCTCTCCTTGATCAGAGGAAACAGAGACGGAGACCACTACATTAAATTTTTCCTCCATTTGAGGAGTGTCTTCATTTTCATCATCGTCAGTCCCGGGTAAGGAATAGAAATTCAGGAAGCCGGGCCATTCAAGCTCGAATTTTTTGAGAAGTTTATGAAGCTGAATGCTAGCCCTTTATCTAGAGAGTCAATGATGATGATGTCAGGATCGATCATACTTGCAGGCCATTTAAGCTTGAACCTTTTTTGAAGCTTATTTATGAAGATAAGTGCCGGCTCTTCATCGAGCGAGTCTATGACGGCGTCAAAATCTGACACGTTCATCTTGATAGATTTGCGTATAAACGCGAGTAAATCCTGCAAGTCTAGGCACCTGCTAGCAATGGTTCTGTAGACTGAGATAGTCTACTAGCAACGTTTGTGAGAAAAAGTTAATGGGTGTTGTGGGAAGATGCCGTGAAGTTGCTTGACTCAGCTCGAATCACCTACCTCCCTAAGAACTATACATCCACCACTGGTCCGCATATCGGGTGGGGCCTACGCGGCCATTAACCTCATGCACGTTTCGTGCAGAGGGGTAGACAGTAGGAATTAGCGAAGGGCTAGAGCCAGTGCAATGCAAGATTCACGGAATGCCCCCGTAAGTAGTGAAGTACAGCCTAAAAAAAGCGCAGTGACTAGCAGTAAAAAATAAGCATGTTCGTTCAAAAAAACCGGAAAATTACAAGAAACTTCCAGAATGGAATTCAATTCTTAACGTAAAAATGTCTCGTTTCAACTTCTTAAAATTAATGATATGAAAAACAAAATGGTGTTTGAATTAACTTTAGAAAATTAAATTTGAATCTTTTCTTTTTAAAATTAAATGCAAAATATGTTAAAAAATATATATCCTTCTTTTTTTATTTCAATTTTTCTAGATCTAAATACAAATCAAAATCTAGATAAGTGATGACTCATATAGCTCGAGGGTAATAGTGGATCATATAACTAGTTGAATATATTTTGCACCCTTTTAAAAGTATATTTATTTTCAGACAATAATCAACAGTTTTATAGCAAGACTGGTTGAGTGGATATATGTTATTGTTAGCATTTTGGTGCGGACCGTTCCGTATTACTCGTGGCATGTGTTCGACATGATGTATTCAGGAAGTACGAAAATCGTTGAGTGCAAGGTGAAAAGGCAGATGAATTCGAACAGTTACCCGGGGGCGGGGGCTCTCTGGAAACTGGAAATGTACAGTGACTTGAAAGATCAGTCTTAGAAAATCGCATATAACTAGTGCGAAAAACGTTGATTTAAATGGCGAGAAGGCTATTATCAGCTTTGTACCAATTCTATAATTAATATTTAAATAAGGCTTGGCACAGAACTTGAGAAAACGTTTAGCAGTAAACATGTGGTTTTATTCCTAATCGAAAAATGCTAAGAAAACCAACCGAAAGATAAAGATTAAATAATAATAATAATAATAATAATAATAATAATAATAATAAGCAGAAAAGACCAAAATGGCGAACATCAATGTCTGTTGTGTATCGATGTGTATCCTGCTGAAATCGCTGGGACAAGAATCTGCATTTGATCAGGTGGATTACTTATAAGTGCATCTTACATCTTAAAAAAAACAGCAGAGAAATATGGAATATGCAACTGACATTTTCACAGCAGTATACAAAACTCTCACAGGGAAGGAAGTTTTATTTCAGTTTCCTGAGCCTTTATTTTAAATGAATAAATGGAATTATTATATTTAGTTCTTACGTTTTTAGTTTTTTTGAAATAGGCATAGCAGTAGAACTTTTGATGCTCATAAAGTTGATTTACTGATCTCTCTCTCTCTCTCTCTCTCTCTCTCTCTCTCTCTCTCTCTCTCTCTCTCTCTCTCTCTCTCTCTCTCTCTCTCTCTCTCACACACACACACACACACACACACATGATAATAAAAATAAAAACGGACTGCATTAAATGTAGTGTTACGGAACTGACTAAGAGAGATGTTTCCTTACTAAATGCTAACTTAATGTAATAAAATTAGATATTTCAGATATATAAACTAAAATAAAATTATATGTGATTTCAGAATTTTTAAAATTTAAAGAATTATTTTGATTTTTGAATAATATACAGTATATGATTTTTTTTTTAAAAAAAGCGCCTTTTGCTGTTATTAATGTTATTAATATGACTTTTTTATTATAACTACCCATCGATACATTTGATACATGACTTACCAAAAATTGGACAATTAAATATTTGAATATTGTAAAAAAATTCCAAAGAATGATTTTACTATATTATCTACCAATATTATCTACCTCCGGACACCCCTATTATTTGAAGTTATGGAACATTCCAGGTTTGTTAATAACATAAAAACCGATGTACAGATAGGAAGCAGTATTTCATCGCAGCGGTTGAATACAGATGGTATGGCAACACGACGTAGTGACTTCGAGAGGGGTGGCATCGTGAGCTATTACATTGGTGGCATATCCATTCGTGCCACTGCCGCTCAACTGGAGCATCCAAAATCAATGGTTGGCGATGTGATCAACAAATGGAGACGTTCTGGCATCACTAGGGCAGGAAAACATCCAGGGCGACCGCCGAAAATGACTGACAGGGATAGGAGAATGTTAAAACAGATGGCACGCAAACACTGGCCACAATCGATCGACACAAACAATCCGTGATGAGTTCCAAAGCGCCAGAAACACCATGGTGAGCACTAATACTGCACGTAAAGAACTCCATTTACTGGGGGTTTCCACGGAAGAGCAGCGACACACAAGCCGAACATCACAACAATGAACAAGGCACCTCGTCTAGCCTGGTGCAAAGAGCGTATGAACTGGACAATTGACCAGTGTAAAACGGTACTGTGGAGCGATGAATCAAGGTTCACCTGTTTCCAGTCTGATGGCGGAGTGTGGATTTAGAGGCAGCCTGGTGAACGCTTGTTACCACAGTGTGTTGAACCCACACTAAAGTTTCGTGGTAGTGGAGTAATGATGTGGGGTTCATTCTGCTGGCTTCGAGTGGGACCGTTGGTCGTTGTCCGTGATTCCATGAAGGCAGCTCAGTACATTGATATTCTGGATAATCAGGTGCTGCCTGCACTGTGCAGTTCTTATGGAAGGGACACCTGTTACTGTGAAGTCGACAATTTCCCCATGCCATAAAGCTGCAACTGTTATGGAATGGTTTAAAGAGATGGGTGTTAAACAACTGCCCTGGCCTGCGGCTGCCAGAGTCCTTACCTCAACCCCATCGAACGCCTGTGGAATGAATTGGAGCGGCGGCTGAACTCAGTTCTGCTTTGATGGAGGAATGGAGACAAATTCCACCCGTTGTCTGCCGCACATTGGTGGAAAGCCTCCACCAATGTGCGGAGGCTTTCCGCCAATGTGCGGCAGACATCGGTGGAAAGCCTCCGTCAAAGGGGTGCGGGAGGTGATCAAAGCCAAAGGTGAACATATCCGATATTTGGGCTCGCCTGCCGGTGTCAATTGTAAATTGCTAAAGTGTCCGGACAATTATTGTTAGTTGGTGTATTAAAGTATGGCTACTACTATTATAAAATAATTCGACCCACGCAGTTCGTAAAATTCTGCTTGAATACCACGTCCCATCTATCTGAAGAAGCCAGCATTATGATGATGATGTCAAAAGACTTGCTATTGAACGCTCCAATCCCCTTAAATACAGGTTATCACTTGTGCTATTCTACCTTCTCAAATATTGGTATTACTGATTTTCAGCACACTTAGAAGAATTACCCCGATCCCTACGACCTTTTGATATTGCGTGAACTAAAAGTAGATGTGCATATGGAATTATTTAAAAGATGAATGCTTTTCTTGTAAATACATAATAGCTGACATAATAAATACATAAGGTTAAGATATGAAACAGGCTTTTATGGAAGTTACAGTTTGAATATCATTCGCTTACCGAAGCTTTTAAGTTCAGAGTTTCATTTCGTTAGATTCAATGTGCTTTCTCAGGGTTGATTAATTTGGGAGCTCTTCTGCTCACAAATTAAGCTGCTCTCCCACATTTGGGAGTACAGATTCGCCACCTGCCATTTCTTTTAGCATAAATTACTCTACTGGTTTGGTTTCTCAAGGTGTTCCCACTCCTCCTTATCAATATATAGCTCATAAATCATAAAGATTTAATTTCCTCTAACGCATTCTTTATTTCCCCAAATTTAGGTGTTATTCTTTCAGTGTGAATCGGTGGGTAGCTGGTCTTCGCCGACCCACATTGCCATGGTTTAGCTCATTCCCACGGAGTGATAACTTAGAGAATGGAGAAAACATCCTTTACCAAAAAATCATAATTTTCTGAATTTCTACATCATTTTTCTTGAAAACCCTCAATAATCGTTATATAATGCCGCCGGATAAACTTGCTGAGTGAATAAAAGAGCTTATTCCATTATTTAAATGGAATAAGCTCTTTTGTTATTCCATTCATTTAAAAGGACATAAGAGTGTTTGAATGGACAAGTTACTATTTTATATTGCTGTTATAAGTTCATCAAAAAACGATCGGTATATAAACGCATAGGAAGATGCAGTTGACGAAGTCCATAAATTACAAAATAAAATTGTTTATGAGCTATAAAATGGCACAGATTCGGTGATAAAAATCGCATTGTGGGTTGGCGTTCTGACTTTAGTTCAAAAATGCCATGGCAAGTCTTTTTTTTTTCTCCTCTATTGAGCTGAAAATTAAGATCTGAAAGTTAAAAGCTGAAAGTGAAGTTTAATCCTTACATGATTAAAAGATTTGTTGGCCAAATGCGCTTTTAAAATTATGATCCTTAAACTTAACTAGTTGTTGAAATTACAGTTTACACGAGCATCAGCAATATTCTAGTGATGTCAGAATAATTACTGTTATAATTGCAATACTTGAAATCTTGAATATTCCTTAAAATAATGGCCGTTCGTTTACTGTAATACTGAGTAGTATTCTTTGTTGTCATCTAGAAATTTGGAAAACTCAAATATGAAAAATGATTGTACACAGTATTGGATCTATAAAACTATTTTGTTTAAATAGACATATTAAATTTTATTTTAAGGTGCTTTTTAATTAATTATTTGGAAAGATATAACGTATTTTATTAAAACACCAATTTTTTACTAATATGAATTTGTTAAATAATCAAACTAGGATAAGGTGCTATATTGTATTGTCTTTCAGTACGATTATACATATAAGGTGCTGTATGACTTTCAGTGCAATTGGTCATTTTTTTATAATAGATATTTCTTGTATTCTTTACAAATCACGAAGATAATTAGGTATCTGGAACTATGCATACTTTAATCTGATTAGGTGTTGTCTTTTGTTAACTATAGTCTGGGAAAGAATCGCTCTTTCTTTTTCTTCAAAAATAATAAGAAGAAAAAACGAAGGCCGGTTGTAACATCTACATGCTTAAACTCCTTCGTTCAATAACAAACTTGTTTAGATTTAGCAAATTAGTCTGTTGGAAAGAATGTGGGTTTATTTAGATATTGGAAGTGCCTTAGAAATGACTTAAAATAAATAATAAAGAATTAGGATGAATTTTTTAATGAAAATAGCTAAAACTTCCTCCGAATATGAATATTTCAAACTAATTTTAAAAATATATTTTAAATATACAAATGGAGATTATTAATCCAATTTGTGGAAAAAAGCAAAAAAAAAATAATAATAACCATAGTATATAAAAACTGAATGCCTAATAACCTTGGCTTAGTAAAGTTATTCAGCAGAAATCAAAATTTCGGTAGTGTTAACAATGTTATGCTGTGCTTGCTAAAGTAGGAGGCCTTTTTTAATTTTTTTTCTAGCTTAGAGACTTAGGGAATAATATTTTAATTATTTATGGGAAAGAATTGTTTTGATTGAGTTAAAATCACAAGGATATTATTGCGATAATCAGTCTTCTCATTTCTCTCATTATTCAAATGTTTCTCTTAAATTAGATAAGTTAATTTAAGATATATATCTGAAATTGTCAGAGCGACTAGCCTGAACTGAATATTGAAATTTTAAAAACAGCTTAAAATCTGTCTTTTATTATTATTATTATTATTTTATTTTATTTATTTTTTGAAAATTAAAATTCAAGGATTCCTATTATCTGTACTAAAAATCTAACTTGGCTGATTTTAAATTCATATTCTCGGAACAAACTGACAGCCATCGATTTTATCGCATTTCATCCAATATTTCTTGAATAATTGTTGAAAAATTTTGATTACTTAGTAAGAGAACTATTTTTTATTTTAAGATATTTGGTTTTATTGGTATCATTGATACCAATAAAACCAAATTATGAGCGAACAAATTCATTAGTTATTGAAGCTAAGCATTTCTTAGTCTGCTAACCGTATCCATTTGTTCTAACAATAAATACTCCTGACAATAAATATTGACCTCCTAAGTAGTCAAGACCACTACGCGGTCGTTTAGATGTTCTAATTTAAAGTCGTGGCTTCCTTTATCATTTACAAGTTTAAGAATACAATTTATTGTAAACTATAATATATTATTGAAAATAAAAAAAAATTGTTACGTATAAATATTTTTCGTTATCTAATTAAAATAAATTTTCATACACCTTTTTTATTTTTCTATGGTAATAATTAAGGTGTGTTAGTGATCAATAAAGTATGTATGAGATAAGAGGGAGGAGAAGAGTTCTTTTCAGAACTTCCAGGGTAACGAATGGCAATGCTGTAGCTAATGAAGTTTTAACTGAGGCTCGGCTATTGCCGTTACCCAGCCATGACTAGAGCTTTTAGCTCAATAACACCCCATCCACACAGATTTTCTTCATTCAGATGACGGGATAAAGAGTCAAGGACTCAGTCCATCTCCCAGTTCTTTTAAGAACTTTAAGTATGATCTCATACATAGAGAGGCCATCCGGACCCAAAAAGTCCTTTTTAGGACTTCCAAGGTAACAAATGGCAATGCTGTAGCCAATGAAGTTTTAACTGAAGCTCGGCTATTGCCGTTACCCATCCATGACTAGAGCTTTTTAGCTCAATAACACTCCATCCACACAGATTATCTTCATTCAGATGACGGGATAAAGAGTCAAGGACTCAGTCCATCGCCCAGTTCTTATAAGAACTATAAGAAAGTATGTATGATAGGGAGGAGGGTTAGAGAGTCAACCGTAAGATACGATGGTTAATAACTTGGAGGGTAATGGATGGCAATGCTGTAGCCAATGAAGTTCTAACTGAGGCTCGACTATTGCTGTTACCCTCCTGCCATTATCAGAGCTTTACTAGTTGAATAACACCTTATCCCTACACTCTCCTCTACAGATAACGGGGAAGATGAAAAGCATTCTTGCTTCGCTCCTTTAAGCCAGTCCTTATAAGGATAAGTAAATCATGTATGTGTATGCATTTTTAAAAAATTATTATATTATATTATATTATACAGTGAAACTTGTTCAAAGCGGAATCGCAAGGGACCGAATATATTTTCCACATTGGCCAAGTTTCCGTATTATACAAAATTCCAAAAAAAATTAAAATCCATTAAAATCATATTACATCGAAAATACCTGTTTATGTGTGAAAATCGGCTGCGCTAGCTCTTGTAAGTAGGTGATACTTGTAGACCTATGTTATTAAAATAATATAATAGTAATAATAATAATACATTATTAATGCTCTATATATATATATACTGTATTAATGCTCTATGACACTGCACATTACACGTTTCCAATATACAACTCATTGAGATTTCTTCCACAGATCCAACAAAGAAACTTGTTTCCACTTTTTTGTGATCATGTCTTTTTGAATGCAGGCCTTAACTGTATACAATAGTTCAAGAAGGCTGGAAAGTTTGAATGAATTGCAAACTGCATTACTTCACTGATGCAATGAAATGCCTGTTCACGTGTCCGAATTTTCGTTGAAATATCCTGTTCTCCGCCTGCCTATTCCTCATCCTCCACATCTTCGTTTTGTGTATTTCTTACCGCTAGTAGAGCTGTAGCAGATTCAAAGCTGTAACGTGTGTGACTAGATGGTCATCATTCCTAACAAAGTTCTCTGTATCACAGGAAAGTTCTTTTGCTCGGCGAGATTGGATATTGCAGGATTCATTTTTGCATTAAACATGCTTATCCACTCTTCCATTGTAGCTGCAGTCATCCAAGATTTTTTATTGTTTCTCCAAATCACTGGTAAATTATTAATTTTCAGGGTTCTTGAAACATCTTGGTTTTTCTGCTTTTCCAATCACGAGAGGCTTTTGCATTTCTTCCTCCATATTCCCACACAATAACACTGTAAGTCTTTCTTTGGACATTTTGCCCCCCAGTACTTTTCTCCCTTAACCGCGAGTGATTTTGTTGTTAATGCCCGAACAAACAATCCTGTTTCGTCCGCATTGTAAATGTTTTTAGGTTCATATGGTGAAATCAATTCTAGCAGTTTTCGTTTCCTCTCACTCACTACACTTTCATTCACATCTTTAGATTCCCCACAACATTGTGCCTCTTCTTTAAACTATCCAACCAACCTGTAGACGTCTTAAACTGATTCCCGGTAGAGTTGGCTACTACGAGAGCTTCACTTTGGACCATTGGACCGGATATGTGAATGTTTTTTATGATCTTGCATTCGTGAACCACTCTCACACTACCTCGTTGATTTCCTCGTTGCCGGTTACCTTTGCCTTCCTCTTCATTCGACGGTTTTTGCAGCCCCTCGTTCATTATTTTATCCTTTTGTTTA
Source organism: Typopeltis vanoorti (assembly GCF_054136105.1). NCBI lineage: Eukaryota > Metazoa > Arthropoda > Arachnida > Uropygi > Thelyphonidae > Typopeltis > Typopeltis vanoorti. The sequence continues at coordinate 88,550,480 of NC_143551.1, forward strand.
AGCGTGCTGTATACTTGCGTTTTGCCACACTTAAACCGCATCATTATTTCCCGTACCGAGAGTTTATCCTTTTCTTTAGCTTCAATTACGTTGACTTTTTCGTTTAGCGACAACGCCACGTACGATTTAGCCACGATGCAAAAAATGAACCGATCGGTGTGTGGAAATTCGGGTTACTGAAATGTTTGGACTCACCGGAAACTGACCAACATTAATTCCCCAAACGGAACAGTAAGAGCAACACAAATGTCAAAATCTAATAAATACAGGTGTATTTTTAAAACACTTTCCGCTTTATACAATAATATTTAATAAATTCTTCAAATATTGCTTTCCGTTTCCGCTTTGGGAAGATTCCGCGTTATACAAAATAAATAACAGTGTAATGCGTATTCTTCTGGCCGGGACTATATAATTCGTTCACATTGAGAGTTTCCGCCTTATTCACGTTCCGCTTCAAACACGTTTTACTGTATTATATTATATTTCATGAAAATGTCGTCATTAATTGAAAGATTCGATGACTTCCATGTGCAAATTATTGCAGCTATTATTAAGCGGACACAATTTTATTCACCAACTAAAATATGACCCATGGAGTATTTATCTAAGTTGATGCGGCTTGTCAATCAAAGTAACTCGTGCTTTAGTCTCTCTCTCTCTCTCTCTCTCTCTCTCTGTCTGTCTGTCTTTAAGAAGGATTTCTAAACCTACATCCTGCTGTCATCCTTTGGTCGCGAACTCTCAAAGCAATTAACTGCGATGGATAAAATATTTAATTTGAATTAAAGAAAAGTCAAATTTGAACAACGGAAAGCGATTTTTACCAACTGGTTATTTTTTATTGTATATTATAAATCGGCAGCAATTTATTGGTCCAGTGGGTCACAAATTTCAAACATGATATCAAATTTCGCTCGGAAACAAAAATGAACGCGACTCGAATATCTCCGGATGGAGTGTTTTATGGTCTAGAGCGAACCAGTACTTCGTATAAATCACCACCAGGCATGTCACTTACCAGGGGAAACGTCTTGTACCAACGGAGCATACCTTGTCACTCTTACATTCCACAACTTTATTCTGCCACCAATCCAAAGAATTCCTCCGAAGGACAACAATTAGAAGGAAATTAGAAACGGCAAAAAAATTGTTATATACATATTGAAAGTTTTCTCACTTGGTTATACTATAAATTAAAGATGCCAAGAAATTATATTCTTGGTTTTTACATCCTTTATTCAAGTGTAAGAAAACGAAAAAGGTTTGCATATGAAGTAACTTCTTCACGACTGGGCGCTACTTGTATATAGACTTCAACATCAATTGCCTTAGTGTCCCATAATGCAACGCACATATCCGTACAGACATGTACATGTCCGTAAGGATATATGGGGGGGGGGGGGAGACTAAACGAGCTTCGGACTCTGAACTTAATAACTCGCAAGGAACCTCAGATCTTTCCGGTTCAGAATGTCTCCATTCACTACCATCCAAACAAAAATCTTGTTTCCCATCCTCCTTGCTATCTTTCCCAACTTTCGAGCCGAGCACCATCTACGGAACTAATTGATGATTTCAGGCTGATCTTTGCCTATTCGTTCTTTTGTTAGAGGATTTAAGAACTGTATCTTACAGTTTCAGACTTCTCATGTAGTTCCATTTTAAAGACAAAGCAGAAAAGTTGTATTTATTAATCTTGTAATTCGGCTTTGGGCAAAAGTTTTCGTTTGAGGGTCTCTTAAAATAACGCAGAGGACTAGCGAGTTCAGTAACGGATATCCAGGTGTGCTACTTCCTGGTTTCCAAAGAGTTTCTTCTTACACACTTTTCCTATATAATGATAAATCTCCTTGATGGTAAAGATAAACAAATAGTTCTTATGGTTAGGCGGAAAAGAATTGGATACGGTACGCTGTTGTAATAACAGTTCCCCCCCCCCACACACACACCAGTAAATCCTCTACAGAAAGATAACGCATTATTTTGGCCCTAGTTTAATGGGTTTAGAATCCTGGCTGAGTTAAATATTGCGATAAACTACTTTATTAATAACTTAGAAATATATATATCGTCAGAAATTTGCATTTTAAAAACTGTTTTGGGGTCGAAATTCAGCCATCGGCTGGATTTCGATCCCAAATACTCCCTCCCCTCCCTGTTATTCTTAGAATGTATTCCATTTGACTAGCTAATGGATGTGATGATCTGAAAAATAATCAAGATTGATTTCGTGAAATGTTTTTCTTTTAGCCTCCTATCAATCCTGTGACGTTTAAGGGATGTATGAGCATTTGGACAGAACCAAATTGAGACTTGTCTTATATACTGTATGTCCTATGTTTCCTATAGAACATTGGTATTAAAGTCATAGTTGGATAAAAGTCAGGTAATTCGAAAATCATACTCTAGAGACAAACACAAATATTAGAATTCCATTTCCGGTTTCCAGTAAGCAAGGTGGTGGACTCATACCCATTCACAAAACTTTCGTGTCTACTGTGAGATTTGATCGAACCTGCAGCCTTGCATTTTGTTTAAAGAGGATGTGTTGTCTACTCGATCGAGCAGATATGCAATTTATTTCAGTGGGAACCAAAGGAAAAGATAAACAGTAAAATATCGAATTATTTGGTAAGAAACGTCAGTGGATCCCAGATACATAAAGAATAGTGCGACAATATGTGCACAGGTGAAACGCTTACATTGTTCTTATAGAACTGAAAGGGGAACCTTTAATCTTAGAAGTATCTTAAATCGGCGTGATTTAATTGCGTTTATAATCAATTTACTCGTGAATCCCGTTGTAGTTAAGATAAGCATACTGAAAAAAAGTATTCAGTTGAGAGACAGACGAAAGACTTCTCTCTAAATAAACGACTAAGTTGAACTACACACAATTTAACATATTTGATAAACCATGGAAGGAGAGTCACCGATCACTCGCACATCTCATAGAGATAACGTTTGATCACGTGTGTGCAAATAGTTTGGATCAGTTAGTGGCAGTTTTAACGACCAGCTTTGTAACGGAGGATTTTCGGATTTATGGATTGTGTGTGTGTGTGTGTGTGTGTGTGTGTGTGTGTGTGTGTGTGTGTGTGTGTGTGTGTGTGTGTGTGTGTGTGTGTGTGTGTGTGTGTGTGTGTGTGTGTGTGTGTGTGTGTGTGTGTGTGTGTGTGTGTTACTGCTGCATTTTGATGTGCGAAAAAAAGCAGATTGTCTAATACAAGCTGTGTAACGTGGAATTCTTTCAAAATACACTTCAATGGCAATGCTACACCGGCAGATATTGCATACATCAAATGCTACACCAGCCGATACTATCTCTTGTCATCTTTCTCCCATCTGTGATGATGCAGGTGACTAGTTTGGTTAAGTAGGCTTCTTTTGCCTCGGGATCAAAGAACACAAGTTGAATAGTTCCCAATAGAATAAATTATTATAAACTTAAACGTACGATTTATGATGTATTTCTGCTTGACTCTTTTGGGACAGAAACGGACAAACTGAAAATGCTCTGCTCTTAGAATAGGCCTGATCATCGTCGCACTACCAGAGCAATCCGTTTATCTGTATCGTCTTAGACGCTTCCGATTGTGGGATGGTGTGTCACTTAATATCTGGTATGAAACGTCCATAAGACCAGGTGTGAACTTAACTCCACACTGCCTTACCAACATAGCAAAACAGAAAGTGTTAGCTCTCGACAGCATCATTCATTGATGAAAGACGCATATGCGAGAAACAACTGTTAGATATTCGCGCATTCTGTGCAAACGATGTACTTTCTACTGATGTAAATGCAGTCCAGTAACGCATTAACTAGGTCTCAAAACTAGGTCGCTCCGCACTATCAGACATGTTGCGAATTATCTGTGCATGGATTGGACCTCTATCTACTGTATTGTCCAAAATAGAGTTCTGTTTACAGTTCTAAACCCCAGCAATCATAACTTTCTTAAAACTAAACAAGAAATCGACAGAGATTTATGAAGATTTCTTGTTCAACTTGCAGAGTGTTTTGAAAGGTTTACCACACGACTGCCTCCCTTTCGATCTACAGCAACCGTGCACCGGTCAGTGTGGCATTGAACGTTGGTATAAGAGCCCAATTTTGTGTGAATTACGACAATGCCATTTCAGCATTGTCGAATGCATAATTTAGCACCGTGATGAAGCCAACAGGATACGCATTTGTTTTTTATTTTATTATTTTCTTTCTTTCTTTTTTGAACAGGAAAGCCACAGAATATTCTTTATGGGTTTGTATCGAGTCTGTTTATTGAAGGAGGCAAAGCGAGTTGAGCATTCATTATGTTGAAGGTCTACAGCCTTACAAGTATTATTGAGGCCAACTATTTTGATAATGACAGTTAGCCAGCCTCAGTCTTTCTAAAGAATTCTAAGTGCGCACGCCACAAGGGCTTTTATTAAGATTGGCATGGTGCCAATCTCCCCAAAGAAAGTCTACATCAAACGGACTACTCAAGAGAAACTAACTGTTGTTCTCCTCACATATCTGCACTCTCTTGTAATGGTTCAAGAATTAACTTGACTTCTGTATTGGTGTGTGCATTGGATAATGAGATCACATTCTGCATGTAATTCTGATTTTGCACCAGCGTAGTTTAGATGAATAAATCGGTCACATCTGCAATTTTCTGTAGCTGTTCAGGGACAACAATGCCGATTCATTAGAATACATCTGCTCATATAAGATACAAATCAAATCAAATCAGCTTATGCCTTTTATTCTCTTACAGTGAGTAGGCGATGCCTTTTAACGCTATCTAACTTTTGCAGACTGAGGGGGGGGGGGTAGTTCAATCTCCACCGGTAACCAATCAGAGATAGTTGGCTCAAGACTATCACTAATTATAAGCAGCAACCGACGAAGAGACTGGTAAATAAGTGCTGCAATCTTGTGGTACCTGTCTCCAACAGAATATATTTTGTCTGAAATAGCGTGGTTTCTACGGTCAATTTTTTTAATTTTATGGGATGAAAAACTGGAGTTTCTGGGAGAAAAACCAGTTTGCCATGCCACAGATAGAGTAACTCGAGAACTGGTCCAGAAAAGGCTTAGAATATAAGTTCCTGCAGTTGGCGACTAGAGTTGAACTTAAGTCTATCTTTGGGCAGCCTAGAGCAGAGGATGTAAGCATCACTACCACTGAGCTACACACACCATTATAAGATACGATCCTCTGTATTTTCCAGCAGGAGTGGGCCCAAGTTTTTTTTTTTTTTTGTTCGTCCGAATTCTTGAGAAAGGTAGCGGTATAATCTCCATAGGTAAGTCAGTAGATAAGGTCCTAAAATATTGCCAGTGGAAGATGTGGTAAAATGAAGGATTTCTTCTCATTATAATCTGAAACTAGCGTACATCAATGGTCTAGTGTGTGTGTGTGTGTGTGTGTGTGTGTGTGTGTGTGTGTGTCACTTGTACCAATATTATTATTGCCGTCGTCTAGTGTGTTATGCGTCACTTAACACAGAGGCAGTGTTAGACTTCTTATTCCTGTTGACAGCATTCTTTGTGATTATGTTCAACCTAAGAAATTCTTTAACTGCCGGCTACTTGCTTCACTATGGTTCAATGAATTTCAATAGCCAAGACGCCACCTGGAATTAGAGCAACTAGTTCTTTCGTTATGATATTGAGAAATCATGAAAGACGATTTAGATTTATTTATTTATCCAAATACCATACGCGTTCGTTAGTTTTTTAAATTTTATTTTATGTTGTGTATACAGCAGATGCAGTTTGTCCCATAAGTTACAAAGGGATTTAAAATGTGAATAATTTATAACAATAAAAAAATCTCCAGCTTTGTGTTTCATTATAACAAAAAAGAATAAATGAGGTCCATAAATGAGTGGTATTTATTTTAAAATATGTTTAAATACTCTTTTAATGAGTTTAATATATTCACCTTGTTTATGCTATACTTGAAGAATTACTTCGTAATAAATGAAAAAAAAATTAATTTCAAACAATTAGTTTATGATGAAATAGTAATAGAAATAAGTGATATATTTATCTAAATATATTTCTTTAAAAAAGTTTGTTTTTAATTAAAATTTTAATTTAATTTATTATGTGTCTGAATTGTTTAAATTAATCACCCCGTGTGGTGGCCAGGATGAGCTCCAATGTAGCCCATGCATGTCGTATGAGGCGACTAAAATGGGTATTCATGGAGGGCATTGGATGGCAATGCTGTAGTCAATGAAGTTTTAACTGAGGCTGGGCTATTGCTGTTACCCTTCTGCCATGATCAGAGCTTATAGCACTATATTACCCTATGCATACGTTTTCTTTACAGAGGGAATATGAAAAGCATTTTTGCTTCACCCATCTAGCCAATATATTTTTGAATTAATCAGACTTATATGTACAATAGATAAGTTTTGATAATGCCCGTCTGTTATTTTCCTAACTTAATCTTAATTAGACTGGATCGTATCAACTTGATCTTAACTTTCTTTTTCTAATGTGTTCTGTTACTCCTTCAATTCATGGTGCTATGTTTATTTTCTAGGATTTCGATGAGTAGATGGTCTAATTCATTCCGTACGTTTTTTTTTTTCATTTTGTTGTAACTTTATAATATTTTATAGTAGTATTGTCGTTGTTAAAGTGCATTTTTAAACTCAATAAAGTTATTGAATCGTTCTGTGTGATATTATTGCTGTAATTATTTAGTAAGAGCTTATTACAATTGCTGAATTTCATTTATCAGTTCAGCTCGCCCTAATGTGCAGAGAATAATCGCTTTCATATTAGTTTCCATTCACTAATAGATCTTATTAACGATTTTTGATAAATTCGTTATTTTTTTTTTATGTGAATCTCTCCAATTAAAGGTTGGAAATCTATTACAGATTAGTGTTAGATATTGAATAAACTTACTCTAGAAACCAAACTTGAAACTTAGTTTTTCAAATCACTTTAGATCTTTGCATTAATCAAGCTGCTAGTTTCGTAGCAATGAAATTTATCAACCACCTAAAGATATTCATAAATATCCATGCCCAAGGTGGAAATGGAAACCGAGTCGATAGAAATGTTGTCTACTATGCCTTACGTAGCGTACCTGCCTGCGTTATCTAACTAATACTAATACATAGTGCAATAATATCAGATAACACTATCCGCTTTATATAATACAGTATTTATATATTAGATAACCAGGCCGACTTTTATACATAACGAGTCCTGTTATATTTATCTGAGCATACTGCCTCCCTAATAATGATAATTTTAGTCAAGCATCAAACCAGTCTTCATAGTCAAATGACATAACAATTTAATTATTTGTTACACTCAGGCTCAGTGGAAGACTGTATGATATCTGAGTGTACTTTTCTCTTCATGAAAGATAAGGATAAGGGTGATATCAGATTGAACAAAATGGCAATTTTCAAAAATTTAGACTTTATTAAAAAATCCAGATCCTTATTAATAAAATGATCCTCAGAAATTCAAAAAGACGAAAAACTAACTTAAACATGCATGGATAGACTATAAGAAAGCATTCGATTCCCTCCCACACTCCTGGATCCTAAAATCACTATAAATATTTGGAATTAGCAAAAACATACGTTCGTTTTGCTTACTGCTATGAAATCATGGAAAACAACTTCAATAGCCAATAATGAACTATTCGAAGATATTAGCATTAAAAGTGGAATTTTTCAAAGTGATTCTTTGTCACCTTTGCTCTTCAACGTTTCTTTTATATCTTTGTCTATGATTTTAAAGAAAACAAAACACTTGAATATGAAATTCCTAAATATAATATATTAAAATTTACCATCTGCTATACTGTATACGATGACTTGAAGGTATATGGAAAATCGGCCCAGCAAATAGACTCTTTACTGAACACAGCTCGTATTTTAAGTCAGGACATCAAAATGGAATTTGGTTTAGATAAAGGCGCAATTTTATCTATTAAGATCCGATACACAGATGGGATAATAGATTGAACAAAAGAAGATCTGGACAAACTGGACTGCAAAACTAGAAAACTAATTACTATGCATCATCCACTAACTGATGTTGACCGTTGTACCTACCAAGAAGAATCTGCTGTAAGTGAGACAGACTGTGGAAGAAAAAACTTTAAAAACATTAGATCGACAATAGCTCTGAGCAAATGTTTCAAGCAGTACACAAGAAGGCAAAAGAAAACAAATCCGATTACAAAAAGAAACAGCAAAATAACCGATATGTGCGCTGGAAAATAAACCTTCGCATACACAATTTCTTCGAGATACTGAAGACAAAATTGACTTGACCAAGACGTGAAAATGGCTACAATACGGAAATATTAAAAAACAAACAGAAGGATTTATTCTAGCAGCTCAAGAACAGGCATTACAAACTAATGTAGTCAAAGCGAAAATTTTCAACATCAATAATAACAGCAAATGCAGATTATGTGATCAGAAAGATGAGACTGTAGAACATCTAATCAGTGCCCGCAGCAAGATAGCTCAAACTGACTATAAATACTGCATGTATGCAAAAAATATGGCTTTCCTACATCTGATAACTGGTGGCAGCATAAAATAGAGACAGTATTGGAAAACGAAACGGCAAAAATTCTCTGGGACTTGAGAACACAAACTGATCGGCATTTGGAACAAAATAGACCTGACATCACAATTATCGAACATCGACAGGTTTGCATTATGGATATCGCAGTACCCAGTGATAAAAACCTTAACAACAAAGAATTGGGGAAAACAAATCACTAAATATCGAAATCTGGCAATCGAAATTGGCCGGCTGTGGCTTAAACACACCAAAGTCGTCCCATGCACTTGGTGCAACTTCAAAAAAGCTATCCAACTATTTACAAGGATTAACATCCAGGAAGCAACCACATATGATCTACAAAAAACGGCATAACTTAAAATAGTCCATGATTTACGACGCTACCTGACAGATATTCTTGGATAGAATATCACCAGTCAAATTGTGGCTCGAAAGATATCTTGGTTTGAGTGTGTATCAACTGTGTGAATAAAATACGTGGGCTGTTCAATAAGTAATAAGACTAATTTTACTGTGGCGAAACCACTCATCACAATATTAATTCCTGTGGAATAAAGAAATATTGCTGTATGTATTAACAAAAGAGGTTGATAGATGGCGTATATGGGCTGATGTGCTAGAGTCTCACGTGACTAAACGCAACTGCTCATCGGCGCGCCTACGAGGCGCGATCAGTCTTCGAAATGGAAGCGTCCTTGGAACAGCGTTATGCGATTAAATTTTGTGTGGGTTTGCAAAAATCGGCATCGGACACTTTTAACATGATACGCGAAGCTTTCCACGATAAAGCAATGTCGAGGGCAAGTGTATTTCGCTGGCATAAAACTTTTAAGGAAGGAAGGCAAAATGTAAAAGATCTTGAACGTGAAGGAAGACCTTCAACGTCCATCACAGAGACAATGATCAACACAGCAGCGATTATCATCAAGCACGTCAAAAGGAAGCGTCCATTGCTGAAGAATGGCTTCTTATTGCACCACGATAATGCAAGGCCACATATTGCTGGTTGTGTAGTGGACGTTTTGCAGAAGAACAACACAGATATCCTACCAGACCCTCCATACAGTCCTGATCTCGTACCGTGCGATTTCTGGCTGTTTCCTCAGCTCAAGAAACCACTAAGAGGCCGCCATTTCGAAAGCAACAAAGCATGTGTAAAATCTGCGGAGGCGGTTTTGAAAGAACTCTCAAAAAACAGACTCTCACATGTGTTTAAGAGTGGACGCAACGTTGGAACAAATGCATCGCGTCTCACGGTAGTTACTTCGAAAAAGACCATGTAAATGATGATGATTAAAGCTAATCTGTTTTCTGTATAAATATAGTTTTATTACTTATTGAACAGCCTACGTAATAATAATAAAAAAAACATTTTTATATTGAAAACCCATCGAAAAGAGAAAAGAACTAAAACCTTTGCCATGGACACCTTCACTGGAAGAACCCATCCACACACATTTCCAAAGCATCGAATTTGAATCGTGATAATGGTGCAAATGATATTTTCCATGATTTTATCAACTGAAATTGGATAACTGATGTTAGGTTATTTAACTGAAGAAATCTACACGTCTGCTTTCTCCAAATCAGGAAAAATAAACGTGGTGTGAAAATATGCTCACACGTGACGCTAATCTTTAAATCTCAGGTTCTATCAAACAAACCAAAAATTGTATATATTTGTGAACACAAGTCGTAAAACAGCTTCTTCAGCTATAAAAGAAGAAATATTCAATTCAAAGAGTTAACATTTGACATTTGACATTACTGACCTAAAGGGTGAAGCAGATGCTTTTCATATTCCCCCGCTATCTGATGAGGAAAACTGTGAATGGGAAAAGATTTATGAGCCTGTTGCTCGCCCTGAGTTGGCTTGAGGATTATTCATTGGGGTTGCAGTTTAAGATAGCTTTTGGTCTTTTATGCTTAACTTTATATCAGAATACTTATATATATTTTATATATCGGAATTGGATGGCATAAATTCAATTATTTCGAAATACTTCTAAATTCTAAGAAATAATTCAAAAACAAAACAAAATAAAATTTTATACTTCTAAAATAATCTTATAATAAATATTAATATTTTACTTAAACAATCCAAAGCGATCATAACTCTGTCAGGTTTTTATAAGTCTACAAGTATATATTTCGTAGTCGTTAGGAATGGATGTAAAATATTTTTCCAATCAAAGCGCTGGAAGTTAAGTCATCCAGCCTTAAATAGGAAACTCGTATTTTACCGAGAAACCTTTGTTTCTACTCTGTTAGTAGAGTCTTTAAAACAAGAGAAATTAATCGAAATAACGTATCAATGGTTGGTGCTAAGTTTTCATCATATTTAGATAATAACAATTGTTAAATATTTAATGTTCATTAATTAAAAAGTAAAAAAAAAAGGTTATACATCTTTTATTTATAAATAAATGAAAAATAACTTATATACCCTTTTGTGTTTTTATTCATATAAATATATAATTGTTAGGATTTTATAAACTGTAATTGTATTATTACGGTTGACTCGTTAGGAAGCAAAAAGTCCTTTTTAGGGCTTCCAGAGTAACAAATGGCAATGCTGTAGCCAATGAAGTTTTAACTGAGGCTCGGCTATTGCCATTACCCAGCCACGATTAGAGTTTTTAGCTCAATAACACCTCATACACACAGATTTTCTTCATTCAGATGACGGGATAAAGAGTCAAGGACTCAGTCCATCGGCCAGTTCTTTTAATTTAATTTAATTAATAACTGTAATTGTTTAAACTTCCAAAATATATCGTGGTGTCTTTCTGTGTCGGTTTACCTCATTCGTCAGATACCAAGGGTAGTGTTTAACTGCTACATTAAGCTAGTAATTCGAATCGATTTCATATCTAGTAAATCAATACAGGTAGTTACACATTTAGCCCTAACGTTTTAGAAATCACCAAACAGTCGATCTCAACATACAGCATTGCCGAACTGAGTTAACCCCCCCCCACGATATGATAGACCAAGCCCATCTTGTCTTTGAGTATTCCTAATCTAATTGGAATTTCTGTTTTTTTTCCTCCAGGGTACTCAAACTGTCTTCCTCGTCACTACAAGAAACACATATCTTCTACTGCAGCAGTAGCAGTGAATTTTTCATTATTTCGGCGAAACTAAAGGTCAAATAAAGAACCAGCGGATTTTAATAACCTAATGGATTTCTCTCTTTTCTTTTCGTTTAATTTCGATTATCAATTTTGATTCAATTAATCTTCAGAGTAAAGGCATCTTCCTGCATCGGTTTTCCATTCCTTTTTCTCCGATACAAACCTGTATTAAGTGGATTTTCTTATATTTATTCGTGCATGTACTATTTTGCTTATTTTGCATTCGTTTCAGAGAAATTTAGTTATTTTTATTGTGTAGAGATTGTAATGGAGTACACACAGGGTCCGTTAATTAATTAATTTATATTTTGCTAAGGTTTTACTATTAAATGTATTATAATACCTAGTTTGTTCTTGAAGAGATATTGATGATATTGCGCTTCTGATAGCGAGGAGGAAAATACACTGATCATTGAGTCACCTAGCAGACGAACAGGCAGACCTATATGTTTCTCAACATGTAAACTATTAGTGATGAGGAAATAAAATAAATAAAAGATGATGCGGAAAGAATATCGTGGAATAAATAATAGGAATTACGAGTATTGCGCAGAAAGCTAAATCGGAGTACTAAAAGAAATTGACTATGCAGGCTAAAGGCAGAAGCTAATGAGATTGTTCAATCAATGAGTGATCACTTTGCTAAGATATATGAACAAGGTATAGGTAACAGGGTGCACAGTGATAATACTACATGGGATGAAGTGATAGAGATGCATGAGAATGAGATTGAAGAGCCGTTGCATAACCTGCAAAAGAATTCGCCAATAGGGACAGATGGATTATCATCAGCACCTATGTTAAAGGAATGTTCAGTCGAACTAGCTAGGACCTTGACATGTCCATATAATTTTAGTCCCAGCTCAGGAAGTTTCCACAGCAATAGAAAGAATGTATGGTCGTTCAATCTCTGGAATTGTGGTGAAGATTTTAGGAAAGGTTGGAAGAACTCGCATACAGAAAGAGGTAGACAAACAAGCTATACTCTGGAAGCAACTGCATGGATTTCCTAAAGGAAGGTCATGTTTTAGGAATTTGCTCATATTTTATAGCACTAGAAATGGTTGAGTTGGATAAAGTGAATCGATATACTATAGCACTCTTGAACGTTTGCTAAGACTTTTGATAGAATACAAGGATGTTGCATAAACTGCAGAATATGGGATTGGAATGTAAACTATTGGCTTGGATAAGTGGATGGTCGAAAGACAAGTATCGGAAAGTCCTATACGGTGGGTGTGAATCTGCCAGATTTAAGGTGACCTGTGGTGAAGCCCAGGGATCAATCCCTTCACCACTGTTGTCGTTCACTGTATACATTGATCATATTGGGAAGACTCTATCAGGAGATATTCAGATATTTCTGATGGGCAGGGCAATCAATGTTGCTATGATACACAACACTTACATGATTTGAAATGAAATTTGGGAAATGAAACTTTGGCGCGGTGAGATTTCGATTGGTATATTATATTGGTGAGATTATGTTATAATAAACTGATCAAGCTAGGAATCTTTTGAGTTATGGTGGATTGGAAACTGAAGTCCAAAGGACACATAGCAAAACCTGAAATACTACGTAAAGAATAACTCCAATGTTTAAACGAACATTGACATGTAAGAATAAAAAAATATTTTTGTTATCTCTTTACAAGGCCTTGATAAGACTACACCTGGACTATTGTGCGAAGATTTGGTAGGGTTCCGAGGGTATAAAGAAGTTTGGAAAGGAGATTAACAAAGATGATAATGAGACTATGGAATGTAGATTACGAGAATAGATTGGGAACATCTGGACTGCAGACACTGGTAGACAGAAGAAAAAAGCGTAATATGATAGAGGTCTATAAACTTCTTGAGTGGTTGTTTTAGGATATCGTCTGGTGAAATGTTTGGTTATACGGAAGGTGGAAAGAGGACAAGGGATCATCCATGAAGTTTAGTTCGTGCAGCACGTTTGTTCCATAGAAGGGTTGAATGAAAATAAAAAAGAACAGAATCTCTTTTATGATTATTTCGAAGTTGAACAGCAAAAGAATGTTGTGATGACTAATTGCTTCTCTTTTTTAATAAGTTCAGAAACGTGATAATTCATCACGTCTTATAAAAGTCATTACGGCTTTAATTATAAAATAACATTCTTTCATCTACAAATTCACCATCACGAGAGGATTTCCTGAGAAATCAGAATTTTGGGTTTCCTTAAGTATATTTTTTTTGAAGAAAGGTTGTCAGTGAATACTATCAAAGTGGCAATTCCTAGCATAACATCAAATTGAAGGAGAATAGAAAGAGATGGATTTACTTTAGCCTGGGTGATTGATGTGATGATGAGCAAACAGGGACAGGAAAAGTGCGTTATAACTGGAAAGACTTATCGAAGAGACGGATTAATGAGAGAGAGAGAGAGAGAGAGAGAGAAGAGACAAATATAGGAAGCACTAAATATTAAGAAGTTGGGCTAAAATTAGGAGGAAGAGTTGTAAAGACAACGAATCTTTTCGCCAACTACAACAACCGGTTGTAGTGACATATACAACAATCGACAACTATAACGTATATCATGAACATGACTTTCCGTGAAAGGAAGAGAGAAAGAAAAATTAGGTTCCGTAGGTTAAATTAAACTTTAGAAAGACTGTTTGTAATTCTATTGTTTCAAGAATGGGTGGAAAACTGATATCTCGGAAGAACCACCGATCTTCATCTTCTGTTTCGTCCTCCTTCTCTTTTTCTCTCTCCTATACTAGTCTATCCCTTTCTTTCTCTCTCTCCAGCACTCCTTGAGAAAATACTCTCTAGCTGACATCCTATCTCTTACTCGGTCTTTTTATGTCTCTTCCAACATCATGAACCATCGAATTCTTGTTAAGGCATCTCTCCTTTTTGCACTTTTAATAAGGATTTGATTTAGTGCTAGGACTTGGAGCTAAGAGGTAATAATTAAAATATTCAAATGATTAGCTTCACGTTCTAATTAATATAAGTACCTTTTATCTGACGTAATTATAACGTATTACTAAACTAGACATAATCCATTTTGCGACAAAGTCGATGCAAAAATTCGTTTTCGTTTAAGTTTCCTCATAGTGTTGCAGTTAATTCTTTCATTTATTTCAAATTTGTTCTATTGATTCACTCGTTTTATATGCGTCTTACTACAAAAGAAGCTTGCGATTCCTTCTTTTCTACAATTAGCATTGTAGAAAAAATTCATTTAGCTACAATAACTTATTTTAAAACTTTCGGCAGTTTCTTAACGTCATCGTGACTGTCTTACACTGATCTTTGTATTGTACGCTTTGACATCTTTGCAGGGTAAACCTCAAAACTTTTAACAACTTCTCACTACTGATCCACTGCTGCGTTAATACTACGATAACAAGAACACACTTCGACAACGAGTTGTCTTTGACAGTAATCAGAAGACTGCGTCTTATGCGCGGGTGTGTACGACGACTGCTGCGCATGCGTGCAGCTTAGAAATTCCCACTTGAATTTCATGGTCTTTAAAACCAATTATTCAACAGATTAAATTTTGCTTGAAGTAATTGAAAGGCGTTGTCCGATATACCCCAAACAGATAATACAATATAAAGAAGTGCCTCCGACCATTTTATCTGAAATTGCTAGCTGGGGTATGTGCCATAATACACCCAGTCTCATAAGTGTAAATGCGCTGTCAATAAGGTAAGTTTGTAAACAGTGTGATTGACTCGAGAATACACGAATTTTGTTTTATTTCTAACGAAATGTTTTGTTTTTAGATTATGCTAAATTATTATTTTGGAATGGAACTTACGTCGGAATGTTTAGTTACAAGATTAATTTGGTTTGGGGTTTCAATTAGAACTGGCTTTGCATAATATAAGTTTGATAATCTGTTCTTCATCAGGTCTGATTTGTTCAATCTCATCCTTTAGCAATGACAAGTGGATTGAAATGTGGCTGAAAGGTATAGAACAAAAATGGTATTCCAAGTTTCATATCGATTCCCTATTTTTGATCATCTCAAAAAAATAAAATAAAATAAAATAAAAATAACATTTTTATTTTAAACATATATTAGAATATCTCAGAACATATCCCAGCCCATGTTCTTATGAACTAGCCTCATTGAAAACTGTGGTGCACTCAGTAATTGCCCGCTAACAGGAAAAAAAATCAACTAAGTGATTTCTTAGTCTAGCTGTAATTTTCATTGTTTTGCAGTCTCCCTTTTTTTTTGTCTTTCACTGTCATCAGATATGTACGATAATAAATTTAGCACCTATCTTATTTAACTTACGTTTAGTGAACTGCCCGTCTATGCAACTGGAAATAAAACCGCCTATGGAAATGGAAACTTATACAGAATGAACGTTTCCAGCTCTGTAGACGGATAGAGTAAGTCAGCCATTTCTCGATTTTTAGATAAACGTTATTTTCCAAGCACAAACCAAGTCTTCAGAAGAATTCAGAATCGTATCATAATGATCAGGATTCTGATTGCGTAACTTTGTTAGGCATTATTTTGTTTCCCTTTTATCAAAAAAAGAAAAAACATTTCTCTAAGCCCATTACATACCTATGTATCAGTATAAAGGTAATAATTATATACAATACTATTTTGGCGTATTACCAAAACAAAACAAATAAATGAATGGATCATTTAGAATAACGTATCAATATAGGGGTGGGACTAAGGGATCACTGCATTTCATGTATACTAATGCCAGGAGTATTAGGAACAAGAAGGAAGAATTTTTGGCCTTGATTGGCTCTTCCTGGCCACAGGTTATTGGCATTAGTGAAACATGGCTGATGGAAGATGATATAGTTAGTGGGATAGAATGTGTAGGTTATAGTGTGTTTAGGAGGGACAGAGAGAATAAAATGGGGGGGGAGGGGTATTATTGATGATAGCTGATGAACTGCAGCCAAGGAGAATTGAAGTATTGCAGGATAGTGAAAGGAGCTCATTTGAGGCTATTTGGTGTGAGATTGAGACTGGCAAAATAAAATATACAGTTGGGTGCTGCTATAGACCAGGTGATGGAATAGATGGTGGAGATAGCATGCATAGGGAAATTGATGAAATGAGTGGAAGGAGGGTAATTATTATGGGGGATTTCAACTATGGTAACATTGATTGGAAGGAGGAGAGGACACATGTGAGGAAGGAAAAGGATTTTTTTCAATTATTAAGGGATAACTATCTGAGACAGCATGTAATTGAAAATACTAGGGGTGTGAGAGTGCTTGACCTGGTAATAGCATCTGAGAATTTGACTGTAATGAATATGACCATGTTGCCACCTATTGGTGAGAGTGATCATAAGGTCTTGACTTGGGAGGTGGCTAAAGGTGTGGAATTTTCGATTAAGACAGGGTATATGTGGAATTACCGTGCTGGCAAGTATGACAAGCTTAGGAGATTGCTTGGATCAGTGCCATGGCATGTACAACTGCAAGGGCTGGATGTCGATAGAGCATGGGAAGTGGTCAAGGAGCATTTACAGGAAGTAATGGCTGATTGTATACCTAGGGTCCGAATAGTAAAACAAGTAGGGGTTAAATGGATGAATAACACCATTAAGCTTGAGCTGCAAAAAAAGAAACAACTGTGGAGGGAATTTAAAGAAAGGGGTGACCTGCAGGCACACGAACGGTATAAAGTGCAGGCCAGAAAGGTAACGCGTGTGGTAAAAAAAGCAAAAGCGGATTATGAAAGGAAACTAGCTTTGCAAGCAAAAGAGAATCCAAAACAGTTCTTTCAATATGTTGCAAGCAAGAAAAAAACTGTACACGGCAAAATGATTTTAAGGAATGACGATGGTAAGGAGGTCACTGAATCAGTCGATATAGTGGAGTTACTGAGCGCGCACTTTGCAAAAGCATATCATCCAGGTGGTGACATTGAAAAAATGAAGGAACCATTAGTTTATACGGGAATAGTGATGAATGAAGTGGAGGTGACTAGTCTATTACAGAACCTTAATGTGAACACATCTGTGGGATTGGATGGTATACCGGCACGGGTCTTGCGTGAAGCGGCTAAAGAATTATCAGTGCCCTTGACCATGTTGTTTAATCTGAGTCTCAGGTCTGGCTTAGTCCCGAAGGTGTGGAAAGAGGGGAAAATAGTTCCACTGCATAAAGGAGGATCCAAGACTACTGTTGCAAATTACCGACCGATCAGCATATCAGGAGTCATTGTCAAGGTCTTAGAGAAAGTAGTCAAAGGAAAAATACAGGAATGGATTCATGAAAACGAGATACTGTACAGGGGACAGCATGGCTTTGTGAAGGGTAGATCATGCTTCAGTAACTTGCTCAAGTTTTATAACAAGGTGACGGCTGAACTGGATAAGGGAAATGGGTTTACAGTGATACTGCTGGACCTGGCAAAGGCGTTTGACAGGATACCACATGGAATACTAATCCGTAAACTACAACATATGGGAATGGATATAGGGTTGGTGAGGTGGATAGGTGGTTGGTTGATGGAGAGATATCAAAGAGTAGTTTATTCAGGAGTAGAGTCCAAAAGACGGCCTGTGACTAGTGGTGTGCCCCGCAGGGTTCTGTTCTTGGACCACTGCTGTTTAATCTGTTCATTAACGATATAGGGAAGGATCTAAGTGGAACAATTCATTTGTTCGCTGATGATGCAAAGTTGGGTAGGGCAATAGTGAATTCAGAAGATGTCAATGTCTTGCAGGATGACTTAGATAGATTGGATTTCTGGGCTAAGGAGAATGGATGTCAATTTAATGTGACAAAATGTAAGGTTATGCATTTTGGGGTGAAAAACTTAGCAGCAGTATACCACATTGGTGGAACTGTACTCCAAGAGATTGATGAGGCCAGGGACTTGGGAGTGTTGGTGAACAGGGAGATGAAGTTTAGTGGGCACACTGCAAGAGTAGCTAAATCAGCTCATCAACTTACTTGGTAGTTGAAAAATACCTTGACGAGCAGAGACAAGCAAGTTATTGTACCTCTGTACCGAGCCTTGATAAGACCTCATCTCTACTACTGTGCCCAGATTTGGTCACCTCGGTTCCTTCTTGATGGGGAGGAGGTGGAGAGGATCCAGAGGCGAGTGACTAAGATGATAACAGGTCCATGGAATGAACCATATGAGAACAGGTTGAAGATTTGTGGGTTGCAGAAACTAGTTGATAGGCGGGAAAGGGGAGATATGATTGAGACATTCAAATTGCTAAAGGGATTCTATAGGATTAATTCAGAGGATATTTTTGAGATCAGGACTGGTGGTGGGAGAACTAGGGGACACCTATGGAAGCTGGGCAAGATTGTGGTTAGCAGGGGTGTTAGAGCTGGGTTCTTTACTTTTAGAGTGGTAAATGAGTGGAATAAGCTGCCAGAGTCTGTTGTGGGTGCTATGACGGTGAACGAGTTCAAGACAAGGTATGATAGATACTGTGAGAATGTAATCGCATAGTTGTGTGGACATGATGTTTAGGGCCTCCCTCGATGAGTCTAAGGACTCCTGGAGTCGCCTGAAATAATAATAATAATAAAAAAACTCAACCTAGTTAATAATAACTAAAACTTCGCAAGTCCTTATAAGGACTGGCTTAAAGGGGCGAAGCAAGAATGCTTTTCATCTTCCCCGTTATCTGAGGACAGTGTAGGGATAAGGTATTATTGAACTATTAAAGCTCTGATCATGGCAGGAGGGTAACAGCAATAGCCGAGTCTCAGTTAGAACTTCTTTGGCTACAGCATTGCCATCCATTACCCTCCAAGGGTATTGATCACCGCATCTCACGGTCGATTTTCTCCCAACCTCAAAACTTCGCAAGTTCTTAAAAGAACTGGGCGATGGACTGAGTCCTTGACTCTTTATCCAGTCATCTGAATGAAGAGAATCTGTGTGGATGGGGTGTTATTGAGCTAAAAAGCTCTAGTGATGGCTGGGTAACGGCAATAGCCGAGCCTCAGTTAAAACTTCATTGGCTACAGCATTACCATTCGTTACCCTGGAAGTCCTAAAAAGGACTATTCATTAAAGGACAAAACTTCGCAAGATTTAACATTGTGCCTTATAATGTTTAGCTATTGTATCGAAAATTTGGGAAGATATTTTAAATTTTAAAAAGAAAAGAAACTAATAACATTTATTCCACAAACTCTTTTCAAAAAACTGTATTATTATAGTTAAATTATAGTTTTATAAATAATTTCTTAAAGTTTCAGAAAATAAATTAAGTCCATGCATTGTTATTTACAGACAGTTAATTCAAATTCAACGATACTCATAAAAATAATGCGAAAGCAACCATTGCGATTGCAGATTTAATACAAACTCTCGCTATAGTACTACTATGAGTCAGAAGTCTTCAAATAGAGTTAGAGCTTTATCCTTGAAAATATTGGAAAATATTTTGAGAGTAACAATCTCATTGTCTCTATCATAAATAAATCACCGCTTAAAAAGCAAACAAAAAACACCTTTATATGTAGGAAACAGTGAAATGTCATGAATCTTTAAAAAGGTAAGAGGAGAAGGTGGTGAGTTGATAATTAAACCACCTAATTTTCTTGACAAAAAGTTCTTGATGTACTTTATTTTGTATTGTCAAACAATTTTCATTGCATCACAACAAGAGTCCGTAGAGGATTCAATATAAATGAATGGACTGTCATGTCTCATCTTTAAATTCTCAATTTTCGACTTCCCTTTTTATTTTATTTTATTCATTTTTTTTGGTAAAGTAGCGAATATTGCAGTTTGGACTAATTCAACGAGTTACCTCATCTATCATCGTTCTAGTAAATTATAATTCAAAAAGGTATTGCCTGGCATAAATAACAAGATGTATTTGGTTCGCAGTGTTTAGTGTCTGCTTCCTTATAATACGCTCGAACAGAAAGTCGCGATATTGCCATTGATATAGTTGATGTTGCTTTTGCTTACCATAGTTGTAATAAAACAATGAACAATATTGATTGTTAGCAAAGCGGCATTGATTCATTAAATAAACAGTCGTTTTTTTATTTTATTTTTTCTTACATTCATGCTGATTAGAATGCCATATAAAACATGCACATATTCTAGATTAGACATCGGACTTAACATTAGACATTTCAAAGGAAAATAGGTCCAGAAGAAAATGTCTAGAAAGAAAAATTATGGTAACTGTTGTACAAAGCCAATACGTTTAAAATTGACTGCAACATACTTTGTGCAACTTTATTCTAAATTTCTGTTGCTAAAGAAAACATTGCAACGTTGGTTGCGATAGGATTTGAATTAACGAACAGAGAAAGAAAACTTTAAAAGATACAAAACAACATATTTTGCAACATTCAAAATAATGAGAGAAAAAAAAAGCAATCACATGACTAAAACGAAATATATGTAAATCTCTTCATAACAGATCTTCGTTCTAAATGTCCTGTCGGTTCAATGACATGGTGTCAATTTACGCATTCCATTAGTTTCCTCTTGTTGAGAGTAGTGTTCTTGAGATTGCTGAGAACAGGGCATCTTAGGCCAATGTCAACATCTCAACCTCATCAAACGTAGAATAGTCTGCAGAAACCACTCCCTAGTGTGAGACGCTTCTGAAGACTCAGAACAGAAAGTCACAAGGATCAATTCCATTTCCTTATTTATATTATGATACGTCGAATGAATTCGTGCTATTCTTGAGCTCACAGGAAATCTAGCAGGTTATTTTCACTCTTATTAACATTGCAGTTTTTCTATGCTCTCGTGTGTGTGTGTGTGTGTGTGTGTGTGTGTGTGTGTGTGTGTGTGTGTGTGTGTGTGTGTGTGTGTGTGTGTGTGTGTGTGTGTGTGTGTGTGTGTGTGTGTGTGTGTGTGTGTGTGCGTGCGTGCGTGCGTGCGTGCGTGCGTGCGTGCGTGCGTGCGTGCGTGCGTGCGTGCGTGCGTGCGTGCGTGCGTGCGTGTGTGTGTGTGTGTGTGTGTGTGTGTGTGTGTGTGTGTGTGTGTGTGTGTGATTTCATAAAATTATTATGTACTTCCTGATATTAGATAACCAACTGAAATAGTAATGTCTTAATGCTTATTCCAGCCTATAGGCTTAAAATTAATGGTTTAACTACTTAAAATTAACAATCTTATAAAGAGTTAAGGATGGCAGAGTATTTATTATAGAGCTTGATAATTAAACTGAAAATGAGATTGAAAATAATATTAAACTCGAATAACCAGTAAGTGGACCTAGAAATTAATTTTAGCCTATAGAATGAAATACACTTGCTCTTCAATTATCATAAAAGCTTTGCTATTTTCAAGTATTATGTATTTCATCTCTGTAAACTTCGTGTATTCTCCTGGCGGGTTGGCGTCCTAGACGGAATTCAAACCCAGATCTTTTCAAACAAAAGGCTTCATTGAAAACAACTGAATTACAAAGGCTCGAGCATTGCATTATTATAGACATAAAATTCGAGCAACATATACTTTCCATGGGAATATGACGCTAATCAACTTTATTGCTGTTCTGTCGTATGTCTTCATTTGTTACGATATCATAATTACAATACCTCAGGGCATCTTTAAAAAACCTACACTTTAAAGTATATTTTTAAACGCAAGCAATTTCGAAAGATACTTTAGAAGCAGCTTCTTTCAAGATCATAAACTTCATTTTATGGCTGTTAATAAGTACAAGGCAGTTAATTTCTTCTATTAATAAAGTTGATAACATACCGCATATCTAATTTGGTTTTCTATCCTCAAGAGGGGAAAGAATAATATCATTACATTGAAACTTCGATACTGATTCAGTCAAGTAGCATAATGAATGAGATTAGCTTGTTTTAAGATAAATTATAATAATCTAAAACTGTAATGAAATATTTTCGATTCCCTGTAGATGATCTGTTGTGTGTTATGATCCATTGAGTCGTTTCCGACTCCTGGCGACTCCACGAACATACACTCTCCATTCCGATCTGTCCTTGACCATGTCTTTCAGAATTTCCAAGCGCACTCCAGTTGCTTCTTTAACTCCATCCACCCATCTAATTCTTGGTCTTCCTCTTCTCTTGCTTCCATCAACTTTAGCAAGCATCACCATCTTCTCCAGACTGTCATTTGCTCGCATAATATGTCCGAAGTATGACAATTTTTACTTGATGATCATAGCTTCAAGGGAGCAATCTGGCTTTATTCTGTCTATCACTGATTTATTGGTTTGTTTTGCAGTCCATGGTATTCTTAGTAAGCGTCTCCAAACCCATAATTCAAATGCATCTATCTTCATTCTTTCACTCTTTCTCAGGGTCCAACTTCCATACAGTACCACAGGGAATACCATTGCTTTCACGATTCTGATGTTTGTTGTGAGGCTAATATCTTTATCTTTAAAGATCTTGCTTAAATTTGTCATTGCTTTTTTTCCGAGTAATAATCTTCTTCTAACTTCTTCAGTACAATAACCATCTTGATCAATTCGGGATCCTAGGAACACAAAATTATTAACTGCTTCCATTTTCTCCCCCATCTACTTCAAAATCATTAAGTTCACATGTTGCCATAACGTTTGACTTTTTGAGGTTAAGTTTAAGACCATATTTAGCACTTTATTCTTTAACTTTCATAATAAGTTCCTCCAAATCTACTTTGGATTCTGCTAACTAGGTGATATCATCTACATACCTCAAATTATTAATATTTTTTCTACCAATTTTAAATCCAAACTGAAGACTCCTCCAGCCCTGCCATTTTTAAAATGTATTCGCTGTACAAGTTAAACAGGTACGGAGATAAAATATATCCTTATTGCACCCCTTTACCTACTGTGAAATACTCAGTTTCCCAAAGATCTGTTCGGACAGTAGCTTCTTGTTGATAATAAATATTCCTCAGAAGGATAATGAAATGCTCTGGTATTCCCATTGTTCTTAACACATTCCCCAGTTTCACATGATCTATAGAGTCAAAAGCCTTGCTATAGTCAAGGAAACAAAGGTAGGCATTCTTGTGTTATTCCTGTGTTCTTTCTATTATCCGTCTCACATTGGCAATTTGATCTCTTGTTCCTCTGCCTTTTCGAAATCCTGCCTGTTCATCTGGCATTTCTCTCTTCATGAATGGTTCCAGTCTTTTCTGAATGATCTTAAGTAATACTTTACTTGCACGAAAAATTAATGCTATAATTCTGTAATTTTCGCACTCTCGTGCATCGCCTTTCTTCAATAAAGGCATATAAACTGATTTTTTCCATTCTCAGGCCATCTAGTTGTGATCCAAATTTGCTGACACATAGAGCTGTTAAAATTTTAACTGCCTCTTCTCCCAAGGCTTTGAGCAACTCAATGGGTATTCCATCTCCTCCTGGTGCTTTCTTAGTGGATATCTGTTGTAGTGCCCACCTCACTTCACTCTCCACTGGTACTGGTTCCTGTGTATAATTCTGCTCTTCAAATTTCGCAATAATTTTGGAGTTCCTTTCTGTAAAGGGCTTCTGTATACTCTTTCCATCTTTCTTCGATGTCTGCAGCTTCTGAAAGATATCCTTTGTGTTTACTTTTCAATATTGTCACCTTGGCACTAAACTTCCCTGTTAGTTCTCTGATCTTTTTGAAAAGATCTCATTTTTTTCCTTTCTTGTTTTGGTCTTCTATTTGTTGGCATTCCTGGTTAAAGTATTTTTCTTTGTCTCTTCTGGCTTATCGCTGATACTCTGCATTCAAATGCCGTACTTCCTGCAAATTTCCTGTGGCCTTCATTTTCCTCCTTTCCTGAGCAGTTCTGATGGCATCTTCTGACAGCCATTTGAACTTCTTACAGACCGTTGGGATATTCTTCTTTGCTTCTCTTTTAATTCTATCTTTAATCTCTTCCCATGGTTCATCTGGTTCTCTTTCACACAAGAGTATATTGAATCTGTTCTGTATGCTAATATTGTATTCAGATGGTATGTTTCCATGATCATATCTGATAGACATTTGTGATGTTTTCAGTGTCCGTAGTTTCACATGTATCGTAGCCACTAATAACTCATGGTCTGTTCCACAGTCTGCACCTAGAAAAGTCTTGACAGACTGAATTGCACTTCTCCATCTTCTTTGTTCAAGTATATAGTCAAATTGATTTGTGTGTTGTCCATCAGGTGATACCCATGTGTACAGTCTTCTTTTGTGCTGTTTAAAGCAGGTGTTAGAAACAAGCAAAGAATTCTCTGCACAAAACTCAACTAGTCTCTTCCCTGCAGTGTTACGAATACCTAAACCAAAACGACCTGTTATTCCTTGTTCCTCAATCTCTCCCACTTTTGCATTCCAATCTCCAATAAGTAGCCATAAATTTCGCTTTGGTGCTGCATCTATCAGCATTTCTTGTAACTTGCCATAAAATTCTTCAATGTCTTATTCTGATGCCTCTGTAGTAGGTGCAAAAACCTGAATGAGTGAGTGGACATTGGATGTCCACTCACTCTGAGAGAAATGATTCGGTCACTCACTGGATTATAACCCAATACATACCTGGCCATCTTTTTCCTGAGTAAGAAAGATACTCTATTTTTTTTTACTTGTCTCATGTCCTGAGTAATACACCATATAGTCCCCTGACTGAAAATGCCCATTCCTGTCCATCTAAGTTAACTTATTCCCAATATATCCAGATTCTTGCGCTCCATTTCCATCTTTATTATTTCCAGTTTACCTTGGTTCATACTTCTAACATTCCAAGTTCCAATCCTGTGGTTTCTTGTGAAACAGGGAGCCTCCCTCTTCCAACCAGCAACATCCGTGACCAAGCTTCCTTCCGGATTTGACCTGGACACATCATAAAAAATAGTTCTACTTGCATGTTGGATGCCTTCAGGCCCGGGAGGTCTTACCATCCAGCACCATATCGTACTTTCTCATTTTTGGCATGTTCATGGAATGTTCTTGGCAAGGTACGGAGGTGGTTTGCCATTGCCTTCCTCTGAAATATTTTTCGACTTTCCAGTCTAGATCCGCACTGTTCTGTGAAAACGGGGACACCTCTGGAAGGATGTGACTCTGCGGTCTTGGTAAAGAAGAGGCTAGGTCTCTGTAATAGAGATGTATTGCGCATATCTTTACCCTGGAATAATTCCCTGTAAAGAAAATTATCCCTAACCCCTGTGGATGATATGTCTGTTTAAGTAAGATATATAAGTTTCACATGATTTTTTGTCTCTTTGTTCACTGTTTTTGTAGTAGCGAAATGTCATCACCACCAAGTGATGAGAGTAGCAGCTTGAAATTCGGGAGAATTTCAAGCTGCGAATTTCAAAAGGCTTTCTGAGCATTTCAACCTGTCAGGTTTGCGTCTTATAAGTCTGTCCTCTTCCTTATAACTTTTAA
The DNA here is from genome assembly GCF_054136105.1 of Typopeltis vanoorti. NCBI lineage: Eukaryota > Metazoa > Arthropoda > Arachnida > Uropygi > Thelyphonidae > Typopeltis > Typopeltis vanoorti. The sequence goes on from NC_143551.1 coordinate 88,576,514, forward strand.
AACCAACGTTCTATAGAGGGCGCTGCTGCACTCCATAGGATAGTTCGTCTAAGGACGTTTACGGTTCAGTATTTCCGTCTTAAATAATTATAATAATAAATTAATAAACAAAATCTGAAAGCAACTGAATGGACGATCTTTCTTTCATTCGTTCATGCATTCTTGCTGTTCCTTTCATTTTTCGTTTTTTTTTTTTTTTGTAAGGTGTTGTGAGATAAATTATCCTTATTAGGTCACAGTGTTTTCTTGATGTTGGCCATCGCTTGGAGAAAGAATGTCTAAAAATCTCACTCACTGCTCTAGCGTCCTCCTAATGCTGTTAAGTCCATTGTGTTGTAGTGAGAGTGCAGATTTGGCCTTGATATTCCCAAAGAACTTCGCTAGAATTTCAAGTAATTTAAATAATTGTCTGTTGATATAAATAAACGCTGGTATCAGAAATCTGTGTCGGATTCCGATTCAATTCAGGGAGATGTAATTATAAATATAAATATCTTTTTTTTTCTAGATGGGTGAAACAAGAATGCTTTTCATATTCCCCATTATCTATAGAAGAAAATGTATGGATAGAGTGTTATGGGCCTATAAGCTCTGGTCATGTCTGGGTAATGGCAATAGCCAATCCTCAGTTAAAGCTTCATTGGCTACAGCATTGTCCACATCTTATAGTCCTTATAAGGACTGTAAGATGTGGACAATGCTGTAGCCAATGATGTGGACAATTTAAATGCTGTGGCCAATGAATTTTAGCTGGCTTAAAGGGGCGAAGCAAGAATGCTTTTCATCTTCCCCGTTATCTGTAGAGGACAGTGTAGGGATAAGGTGTTATTGGGCTATTTTAAAGCTCTGATCATGGCAGGAGGATAACCGCAATAGACGAGCCTCAGTTAGAACTTCATTGGCTACAGCATTGCCATCCATTACCCTCCAGTGGTATTAATCACCGCATCTCCTCAGTCCACATCTTATAGTCCTTATAAAGACTGGCTCAAAGGGGCGAAGCAAGAATGCTTTTCATCTTCCCCGTTATCTCTAGAAGACAGTGTAGGGAGAAGGTGCTATTGAGCTATTAAAGCTCTGATCATGGCAGGAGGGTAACAGCAATATCCGATCCTCAGTTAAAACTTCATTGGCTACAGCATTGCCATCCATTACCCTCCAAGGGTATTGGATTGAATGAATCAATCACCGCATCTCACGGTCAATTGATCCAAGCCCCTTCCCCAGTGCTCCATCTTCTTAAGTTCTTAAAAGAACTGGGCGATGGACTGAGTCCTTGACTCTTTATCCCGTTATCTGAATGAAGATAATCTATGTGGATGGAGTGTTATTGAGCTAAAAATCTCTAGTCATGGCTGGGTAACGGCAATAGCTCAGCCTCAGTTAAAACTTCATTGGCTACAGCATTGCCATTTGTTACCATGGAAGTCCTAAAAACGGCTTATTCCACCTCATTTTCGTATCACCCTTTCCAGTGCTCCATCTACCTATGCTGATTGCTTAAATTTCAATTTGCTGACCGATATAAATGGGTGTATAAGCTTATTATATTTTTATAAAAACTTGTTATAATTATAAGCAGTATAACTTTATTATATAATAATATTTTAATAATAATCAATAATAATGCCAAGTAATGCAGAAATTTATATTAGAGTGGAATGGAGTGGAATTTAAATGTCAACAGAACTAACAGCATAAGGTGTGTCCGTATAATATGTTATGGTAGGAGATGTATTTTCCTTGGATATGTTTTTCTTACAAAGTATTCTGGCAGACCATCCGCCGCCTTCGAGGGAGGAAATCGTGCACAGCAAGGGCAATTAAAGCCTCTGATGGTACACTTTTAACAACCGAGAAGGATATCCTCCACAGATGGAGCGAATACTTTGAGAGCCTTCTTAATCCGGGTGGCCCAGCAGTTGTGGACATCCAAGAGGTGCAGATCAGGGCAATGTCTAGTCTCACAGCAGAAGAGGTCCATTTAGCAATAAAATCGCTAAAATCGGGCAAGGCTGCTGGCGATGATGAAATTCGGCCCGAAATGCTAAAAGCCTTAAATCGAGACGATGTTCTCTGGCTGACTCGAGTGTGTCAGGCTGCTTGGATATCTGGGCGAACACCAAAGCAATGGCAGACAGGCATAATAATACTAGTCTTCAAGAAGGGAGACCGGAAGGATTGCAGTAACTATCGTGGCATCTCTCTGCTCAGCCTGCCTGGGAAAGTGTATGCTAAATGCTTGGAAAAACGGTGCAGGAGCATAGTCGAGCAAATTCCAGGAAGAACAATGTGGCTTTCGTCCTGGTAGAAGCACAACTGACCAAATCTTCACTTTAAGGCAAATCTTTGAGAAATCTTGGGATTATGCCAAGAATGTCTATACATGTTTTGTGGACTTGGAGAAGGCATATGACCGGGTTCCTCGGGATAAGCTTTGGCAAGTAGTACTGGAGTATGGAGCGGATGGCCAACTATTAGCTGCCATCAAGTCCCTGTATGAATGCCCAGAGTTTTTTGTCATGGTAAACAGCACAAAGTCTGAACCTTTCACAGTCTCCGTTGGCCTCCGTCAAGGGTGTGTTCTGTCACCCCCTCCTTTTCATAATATTTATGGACTGGATTGATAGGCACAGCCGAGGCAGTGAGTGTGTCAGAATTGGAAGATGTAGCATTGTACGTCTGCTTTTTGCAGATGACCTAGTTCTTCTTAGCTCTTCCACAGATGACCTCCAGCGGACCCTCGATATGTTTTTAGCTGTTTGTGCAGACGCCGGAATGAAGATCAGTGTAGCCAAAACTGAAACACATATGTGGTCTCAAGATAACCATCCCAGTGCACTCTACATGTAAGTGGAGTCCCAATGAGGCAGGTGGAGAAGTTTAAATACCTTGGGTCCATATTCACGAATGATGGAAAGTGGGACGTAGAGCTATATACTCGAATTGGCTTAGCAAGTTCAATATTGCGGGAGCTTGGCCGTTCGGTAGTATTGAAGCGGGAGTTAAGCCAGAAGGCAAAACTGGCTGTCTTCAATACAGTTTATGTCCTCATCCTCACCTATGGTCATGAGAGTTGGGTAATGACCGAAAGAATGTGGACACGAATCCAAGCGGCTGAAATGAGGTTCCTTCGAGGGATTGCGGGGCTGACACGACTCGACAGGTTCAGAAGCTCTGCAATTCGGGAAACCCTCAATACTCAACCGCTGCTTCTCCGTGTTGAGAGATCACAGTTACGTTGGTACGGGCACCTGGTCAGAATGCCACAAGAGAGGCTCCCTCAGCAGGCCCTCTTTGCCCAGCCAAAGGATGGGAGGCCACGTGGAAGGCCAAGGACTCGCTGGATAGATCATATCCAAAACCTTGGGTTGACACGTTTGGGAATCCCACCAGAACACCTGATCTTGGTAGGCAGAGGATCGTGACCATTGGAAGTTCCTCTTGCAGCTGTTGCCTCCACAACTCAATTAGGAAAGGTGGCCCTTGAAGATGTATGTATGTATGTATGCTTTTCTTTTATTTGCATCTTTATTACTTATTTTATGACACTCTCACCTACAAAAGCTTGTAAAGTAATAGCGCATTAGATTAAAAACGGAACTTGTTTTCAGGCGAACAATAAGCTGTTACTAAATTATTCGCAAACAATCACGTCAAGAGCGACGATGCTGAGTCACTTGCCCATTAGGAAGAGAAAATTGAATAACTTGTTTAATATTTCAAATTTATATTTACTTTTCTGACTTTTACTATGTTGCAAATTCAAACATGAAAGATGGGAGAATTCTCTCTTTTTAAAATCACGTTGCTCACAACATGATAAATCAATAGTTATATAAGCACTAATGGAATAAAAGAGAGAGAAAAAATGCTATTCTTTAAATGTAATCGGATTTGCAGAACGAAGCGAGCTGATGGTAATCATTCCAGAACATTTTTCAAGACCGTTTTCAGTATTAACAATTAAAGAACTGAAAAGAGTTTTTCCAAGTGCATTGTAAAACGATAAAAATGAAAATGATAAATATCGCATCTCGTTTTCAATAGTATTTCCCTTAAGGTAGGTGCGCACTCTAATCTCTTGTTGCTGTGATTTTCGGAGGAAAAAAACAAACATATAATAACACGACTTGTTGAGGGTGTTTTCAAAAAATCCTGAACTATTTCTGAAGAAAAATTATCAAAGGCAACTCCAGCTTAGTTGATGCATTCACTCCACTTTCATGTGAAAAAAAAAAAATCAGTGCTTCTTTCAAGGCAAAATAAATAAATAAATAAATAAAAGTCTCTTTCTACTTGACATTTTAAATACAGTATCTATCCGAAGCTACTTAGCAAATCGTAAACAAGTCATTTCTATATATCAGTATTTTATGAGATCCACGAGAGAGAGTATTGCTTAACGGGTTAGAGCATATAGCGACATCCCTTCGTCACAAAAAATAAATAAAATAAAAATAAATAAATAAAAATTTTAAAAAAAAGTGAAAAAACCACACTATCTCGGGTTTGGGACTGATTGCATTTATAACTAACATATGCATTAAGTCAATATAACGATTTATTTGAAGCTCATCAATTTACAGTCGAAATATCTTAACAGTATCAACTATTTTATATTCTGTTTGTTGTGCGAATTTTTCTTATTACGTAAGGCTTAATTCAACTGTCATATTAACATCGGAAGCCAGTTACCGTGTATATCCGTTTGACATGGATATTCACGACAATCCGTATTTCTATGACCTCTACAACGAATTCTACATGTGATTTATCGTAATATATATAAGACTTGAAGTAAATTATGCTGATTAAACGGTTTTCTAACATTTCTGCAATTAAATAAAAACTATAACGGGCGTTCAACTTACTGTTTGTTTAAACACAAAAGAGCATCATAGAGGAGTACGTTTCCTTGGAATACTCAACTTCTCAGTCATAAATTTAGGTTATAATACAAGATTATTTCTTTTTTCTTAAGTATCTCTATGCGCCTCCCCATCTAGCCCTACTTTTTTTTATAAAAGAACTCATAGGTTGGTGAAACGATTCAGACAACACGGTCGTACACTCACTTCAGTTGCCTTTCTGTGAGATATGGAGAGAGAGAGAGAGAGAGAGAGACAAGTGAAGAATCCTCATGGAAGATTGGAAAAGACTGCATGTCACAGCCTGAAGATAGAGGTAGCTCTATTTTTATCACTATTTGATTTTGTCCTAGGAACACATATACTGTATTTGCATTTATTCTCTAAACGGGTCAATCCACCATTTAGGCGAGCAGTATATTGCAACGTCTACATAAATGGATTATTTTTTCACAGTGGATTGATTTCGTATTAGAAACATCTTAATGAGACCATACTCGGCATTATCAACGAAATACGTTACATTTAAAACAGACGTTGAAACTCGATTTGTTGTGTGAAAGAATCTCAAGTTACTGAAATTATCTGTTTTTTGTATCACCAGATGGTGTATTGCCTTGGCATTCCAACTTTTCCTTTACAAATTTAAGAATATCCAAGATAACATCTCATCATTCCTCGACAAAGGAACTTTAGATGGGCGCGAATAATGCTAAAATGAGGTTCAGAAGTCATAGAACATTATGATGATATTTTACCATTTTAAAATAATAATACTTAGTAATCTGGGAACATCTTTTTGGTTAAGATAATAAAAACGTAAGGAGGTTTTAATTATATTTGTACTCTTGCTGTTATATAAAGTTGTCATCTAACAGTAGAACGTTTCCCAGAACATAAGAAAATTATATGAAGTATTGATTTCTATAGGAATTTAGAGATTCCTATAAAATAATATAAGAATTTATTTCAGGTTAAAAAATAGTTCGGAAAGTTGCGAAGTACTATCTCCTCCCTTCCTAAAATCTATTCAGCTATCTCCATACTTTAATAATCTAAGCACACTTTAAATCCCAAGTACCTGCTTAGAAATCCAGTTCGAACTATTAGACAGAATTCATTAAGCAAATTTGCAAAGTACCGGAAGACGGAGATGAGAGATAGAGGTCACTGCAAGCATCTTTGCAGTACCGCTTAGGTTCACCTCTTGACTTCCATCGCTTAAAGATTGTGGTCGGGGGAAAAACGATTTTATTTCCTGCAGGTGCATTAATATTCATTACCACATCCCAGAGCGTGCTTAAATTTGAACCCATAAAAGGACTGCCTCAATAATGAACTTCTATTTCACGCGGGTGACGCTTTGCTTCTGGCTGGAAGCTGCTGTCGAAGATTTGCGGTAAACCTCGAAAATCAAATTTATGATTTTCGCGCTATTGCTCTTTCCGTTCTCTCTCTCTCTCTCTCTCTCTCTCTCTCTCTCTCTCTCTCTCTCTCTCTCTCTCTCTCTCTCTCTCTCTGTAAGCGCGAGCCTGTGTGTTGTGTTGTCCCTCTTCATAAAGGATTATCAACAATCACTTTTCACCGCAGGGTATATTTTTACTATTTATTCATCCCTTAAAGGTCTCGTAATGACCGGTGATGTGTTAACCACCAGATGAGATTGCTCGTTTCTCTGTTTCTCGCTGTAACATAAAAGACTTACAAAATAAACACGTTTCATTTTCTTAATTTAGGAACCTGTCTTCAGACTACACCGAATAACGAATAGTTCACAAAATTATAGAATAGAAGTGATAAAATAGCTGAATATCTTAAAATATTTGCGAAGGACATGCTTTTAATTTTGCCATCGTTTTTATAATGTTTCAATTCTGCCCCATTTAGTCTAAGATAGGCTTTGAGGTAGCGGTAAGAATGGAGGAAGAGGAACATTATATTTTGATAAATATGAATGTGGACAGTGAATTGATTTGCGTGTAGTACTCTTTAAACATGGTTAGAAGAATGCGATGATAGATGAAAGAAGACTGCGATAGTTTGGCCATGTGACCAGAATGGGGACAGAAAGATTACCATCTAAAGCCCTGTACACAACGATGGAAGGTAAAAGATCCAAAGGACGGCCCAGAATTAGATGGATAAAAAAAATAAAAGAGGATTTGAAAACCAAATCACAACAAGCGATACCAAACTGAACAGAACTGTTCGGACACTCTCCAGGGACAGACAGAAGTGGAAAGAGTTCATTTAGCCTCATCATCATCCACATAGATGATGGAAGAGAAGAGAAGAAGAATAAGACGAATGCGACGAAAATGGTCTCTCTCTAGATGATAATTTAGATGAAACTCCCACAGTACGAATCACGACTGAAACGAAATGTCTCCTTGAAAGTGGAATATGTCACCTGCAGGGATAAATGACTTCTAGAATGCCGCTCGTTTCATCGCCTGGCTATCCTGCTTATCTTCAAAAGTCCCATGCTTAGTCTCAGAGCAGCGTTTCTGAATTATGTATCCCTTAGTCAACCAGATGGTACTAGAACACATGCACTGTAAATTTCCATGGGTGATGTTCACATAAAAATTTAATGTAGCTGCTCTCAGTACTTAGTGATACTATTTAGAGTATCATTAAGTATTCTGAATGGCAGCTTTAAGGTAAACTCCTCAAATGCAAAAGCTTATCTGTTTATTTTCACTGAACTAGATTTTCTTCGCTTCATGTAATCTCTCTCTTTCTCTCTCTCTCTCTCTCTCTCTCTCTCTCTCTCTCTGTTTTAATTTCTTTTCCTTCATCATCGATAATGGAAATACTAAAGTTAAAGCGAACTTTTCCTGAATAAAAAAATGTTATTTTCCCTACTTGCTTCTGTTCTAAAACTGCATCGAAATTCTCACCGTAAAAACAATTTCTTTTGTTATAAAGACGTATCCACAGCTGTATTCACTCATAAGAACTAGGTTAATTGCAAGCTATTGTTTTAATAGGCAAAATAAATTGAAACGGGGCATTAAAATTTGCTAAAGTTTTGATTAATCCTTTGGATCATTACACAAATGTATTTTTAGCCTTCTTTATTGCTTTTTTTTTGCAATAATGAACGAAATCTAATGTGCACTTAAATGCATCTACGTGGAAGAGGAGGATGAGATTGGATGATTCACAAATCAGTCCATTTCCAAATGTGTTTGGCTATCAGTGTAATCTTACATTTCCCTACGTAAGCGACACTTTAACTATCCCCTTGTGAAAGAACAAAGCGCAGATCGCATCCCAGTTAATTCCAACAGTACTATTGTCTCCGTTCGGAAAGCCCGTGAAATATTCTTCCTTTTCTCTCGTTCATTGAGCTCCGATCTCATTACCCGAGCCATTATGAGTACTCCCAGAGGGGCCATTCACTATTAGTTCATCTTAACATCCATGACCCTCAAGAGACGTCTTTCCCCCCACGTTGCTACATTCTAGATTGTTGTGTATTCCCCTCCCTTGCCATCCACGTCCTGGTAGCAAATTAGATACCATCTTCCCTAGAACAGATTTCTTTCCCAACCACAAACACGAAACTGTCAATTTACAGTGACTTTTCTTTCCTTTCTTTCTTTCTTTCTTTTTTTCTTTGCTTCTTTTGCACACAGAAGTCTATTTTATACCCTTTGAAAACACGATTGATTCATCGATTATTTTTCTATTGATTTTTTTAGCCACTCTACACTCTTATAAGAGTACACCTTCTTCCCTTACAATCGATATTTTTGGTATCTAAAGAAAAATTAAGCTTCGGTAGCTTGCTCGGCTTCCTTCCAATGCTTCTGTTACAGTATACGAAGACAAAGACAAAAAAAAAAAAAAAAAAAACTGACCGGTTATGTGAACTTTATCTCACACTGGGTGTTGTCAGGGCTAAAGTACTCGGCACGCTAAGGATTTAAAATTCAAGACGAAGTAAATTGGCCTTTCAGATCAATAAGCTTCATGACAAGCCTTAACCCACCAGATGAATATTTGAAGACGTTGGTATAATCTACGAGGAGTTTGCTCAGGCACGTGTATACGGATTAAGTGTCGAGCGTGCATAGAAAACGGAAAATAAAGAAAAAAGGAGATGAGATGAGATGGGGAACGAAAAGAAGATGGAATACCAGAGAGGGGGATATTAGTGCTGGGGGAGATAAAATGAAAGAAACGCAAGAACACGTATAAAATAGTATTAACACTTAAATGATTTTTTTTTTAATGTTACAGACAAAAATTGCTCATTACCAAGCTGAAGTTTGTCAGTTCAGAAGAAAGTGTACTCTCTTACAACCCTGCTGAACATTGAATTCCTCATATTCAGTTGACTCAGATTATCTCTCTCCCAGTCTCATATTAGTCAGATATTCATGAGTCAGTTCTAAAATCTTCTTACAGCTCCCTCCCCACTGGCATCGCAAGGGCATCTGAAAATGTCCTGGCGAAGAATCTCAACTACTAAATGAATTAACGAGATAAATTAGACTTTTCGATATATTTCAATGTGTCTGACTGATTTATTTCGTTGGAATTATTGTTCCAATGAAATAAATGACTAGTTCCTATAAAAGACTTGTTATATTTGTTATGTGCATCCAAGAATTAATATTTTTCAAGATTTTTTTCTCCCTGTGATTTAAGTAACGCATGTAAGCACGGTACCCTCCCTTTATAAATAGACATATATATACAATTCCATCAGCGCGTCTTAAAACACACACACACACGAATGTGACAAACAGGAATGCATCATTACTACGCACTTTTCCATTATAAATTAATATAATTCAAAATGATAATTTAAAAACATAGAATGGAGTAGGCACCTTTTATTCACAAAAGGAATAGGTGGAACTCCCTTAGTTTTAACGATCTATCTTTCCTTGAAATTTAGTAGGCAGCCGGTTTTCACCCTTCAGTCATCATCGATAGTGAGCTCAAGCCTATCAACAAGGTTATCAGGAAGAGGTTACGATAGAAGGGTAGTGCCATCTAGTGAGCTTAAACTTTGACAGAGGGGATATATTGTCTAAAAAAAAGGCGCGAGTTCTATGATGGTTTTTGAGCTGCAGTGTTAAACTTTAGTTTCTTGAGAGGGAAGTTTTTAACCGGGAGACTAGAAATATTCTATTGGATGATATCTTGCAATTTTCAAAGGTATGAGGCAGAAAACGATGCTTTCATTATAATATATGCTAACCTGTTCCAGAACATCCTGTCAGTTATCCATTAAAGTTAAAATGCTCTAAGAAACCACTTACATAACACAGCAAAAAAAAAAAAAAATTCTAAGTGAAGTAAAAGTTCCCTTGTATATGATAGGCGAAGAATTTCGCTTAATCGCGTCAAGTGCGTTAATCCATTATGTTCTGACAAACATTTAACTTTAATCCTTTCATATAACTCTTAAAATGATGGATTATGGAAGGATCAGTTATGCATTCGCGTCTGCTGTAATTGATTAACCCGTGTGTGAAATCTCACCGGTTCAACCAGAAGAGTGATCTGATGAATGTAATGTTTGAACATACTTGTCGTGTTTTGTTTCAAACTACTGGAAACAGTGTATAAAAAGCACGCATGCGCAGTGATTAGAGATTAATAAAAATTGTTTTTTTTTCTATATAATAAAGAAAGAGGAAAGATTACTCGTTTCATGATTACATTCGCGATGTTAATCAGTAATGACAGAATTATTTTGGAATTAGAAGGTACAAAATGTTTTAATCTCATCTTAAAAGTTTAGTCTTCAGTTGGGAAATAGATTATTTTTTAAAATAAAAATTAACGTCATGAAAGCTCTTGTAACTAGTTCCTCCAAATGGCTGCTTTGTAACGTTTCCATGTAACCCCCCAGCTACAGTAATTTAAAATATAGTATTGCGCAAAAAAAAAAAAGTTCTGAATAACTACAACGATATATGTTATGTAGTAAACGGGTTTACAAAGAAATATATGTTTATACAAGATGAGATGTACATCCAGAGATTCCGTAACTCAGTCAGTATAGACCAGGCGTGTGAATAACGTCGATCGCTATCTAAGGGTAGATCGCATAATGCTTTGGGGTTCGATCGTAAATTTATTTTGTCTCAATTTTCAAAATAATATATAGATGAGTCCGAATACGATAAAGCAAATAAATAATATTAACCTATTTATCAAATAATAATCTATATTACGGTTCTATTTAAAATTTACGTTAATTAAAAAATTAAAATAAATACTTTTTGTACAATAATTCCCGTTTATAATTCAATTATATTAAATTGAATTTTATTTCAAAAAATTACAAATATTAGTTTAAAATATTTAAATTTCCCTTTATGAGACTTTTGTTGTGGAGCGTACTTGGAAATGTATGCGCCCTCATAGACACGCCCACTTTGGGTTTTTGTTCTCTTGCACTGTATACAAACTCGGTTGTTTTTTGTGCTGGTGCTCTGCTACAAGTTTAAAATTGAAGTTTAAAGAGTGTTTTAATATAATTTAAAATTGTACCATCATGACTACTACGAAAAAAGCAAAGACATATCAGTATCATCAAGAGTGGGAACATGATTATTTTTTTATTACGATCAAAGACAAATGTTGTTGTTTAATTTAACTTTAATCCTTTAATCAAAAAGCCAAAATTCAAGAATTGAAGAAAAGTTTGTCATCACAGCAGTCATGTTTCATTAAAATAATATCGAATTCAGAGATAGCAGCAACAACTGCATCGTTAAGAGTGAGCCATATTCTTGCCAAACATAAAAAAAATCTTTAGTGATGGGGCAATTTTTGAAAAAGCATTTCTTGAAGCAGCTGAATCGTTGTTTTGTAATTTTGAAAATAAATCAGAAATAGTTGCTGCTGTCAACGAAATACAGTTATCACGAAATACAGTTGCAAAACGAGTAGAATAAATAAATTCGGATCTAACAGAGCAACCAACTAATGCAGGATATTAAGGATTGTCAGGCCTTTTCACTTCGGCTGGACGATTCTACTGATGCAGCTGACATCGCACAAACTCGTTGCAGGTGTAGAATAAGTGATGCTGGTTCATCAGGAAGTTCAAAATGAATTTATTTTAATAAATGTGGTTTAAAAACTGCAATATTCTTTTAAGTATTATAACTAATGTTTAAAAGAATATTGCTATAATTATAATAATATATTGTAATAATAATAAATAATATTACGATAATTTTTTCTTTGTCTAAACATAAATTAGAAATTTTATTCCTTATACTTCAATTTTGAAAAAGGTAGATCGCATGTATATCTATGGACAATACCGATCTTATTGCAAACATTAGTTGACACCCTTGGTATAGACGAAGTCCTTTGGTTTCCTGTCCATGACGTGAGGAACCTTCATCTGGTCTCTTTCGAGTAAAGGTGAGTTAGTCGGTCTCATACGGAAGTGGAAGGTTTTGCTAACGGTTTCTTCATCTAATTTACTACTCAATTCGAGTATTTTTATTTACAGAGTAATTAATATCACGATCAGTAAAACAGGCGTTAATTTAGTTTTCACCCAAACATCGACATTCATCAGAAACCTCTTACTAGTTAAGGATAATACGTTTCTGAACTCGATGATAATATTCCTTGACAGCAGCTTTCGCGTTGCGTTTACAAAAAACCATTATTTGAATTAAATATCAGCGTACTTCTCATTTGAAAGCTCAGCTTGCAACTTTTCAGGTAGAAAGCAGAATAAAACTCAATCGATCTAACAGCACACCAGAATCCGAGTTTTGGGATTAACAGGCCTCGAGTTAACTACATTACGTACAAATCTCAAAATGTTTCTATTCACAATAACTTAATAATATTATTATACAAGGGTTAGAACCATTGCACTTAGTCCTTAAAAGGACTGACTTAAAGGGGCGAAGCAAGAATGCTTTTCATATTCCCCGTTATCTGTAGAGGATAGTGTAGGGATAAGGTGTTATGAGCTATATAAGCTCTGATCATGGCAGGAGGGTAACAGCAATATCCCAGCCTCAGTTAGAACTTCATTGGCTACAGCATTGCCATCCATTATCCTCCAAGGGTAATTTCTTTTCGAATCCTGAATCATTGCACTAATATTGTTCAGCGAAGTTAATTTCTGTTTGCAAAAATATAAAATGGTGTGTTAAAATTTTTAACAAAATTTTGGAATTATTAAAAAAAGAGCAAAATATTTTTACGAATTTAAATAAAATATTATTAATTAATTTTTATTTTATGAAATATTTTTAGAAAATATATAAATTATGGTTCGAAATGTATCCGGATGTCAATTTTACTACATTGTGAATGTAGTAACAATAGATACTACGTTGATAGTACACATCGGTTGTACCTCTTTTTTTATTTTTTTCTTCACTTCGATTTGATATGGGTATTACAATGAACATTTCTGTTTTTAGTTTCTAAATCTGGTTCGACTTCTCAACTATATCAATGCTTCCATGACGTCACAAGACCATACTTCATGTTATCATGTTGCAACTAAAATCTAGACTGACATCAAATATCATTAAAGTTAATTAACATGTTGACAGCTTCAGTCTTTCGAATTGAAAAATGGGTGTATTAGGATAAAAAAAAAAG